>NC_057795.1:425935473-426280778 GCF_018294505.1 Triticum aestivum | reverse complement strand
CGCGGCCTGCCCTAGCCGCCCCTCTCTCTCTCCACTAAGGCCCAATGTGGCCCAGTAGTTCCCCCGGGGGGTCCGGTAACCCTCCGGCACCTCGGTTTTATCCAAAACTTTCCAAAACACTTCCAGTGTCCGAATATAGCCATCCAATATATCAATCTTTATGTCTCGACCATTTAGAGACTCCTCGTCATGTCCATGATCTCATCCGGGACTCCGAACAAACTTCGGTCATCAAAAACACATAACTCATAATACATATCGTCATCGAACGTTAAGCGTGCAGACCCTACGGGTTTGAGAACTATGTAGACATGACCGAGACACATCTCCGGTCAATAACCAATAGCGAAACCTGGATGCTCATATTGGCTCCTACATATTCTACGAAGATCTTTATCGGTCGCATAACAACATGCGTTGTTCCCTTTGTCATCGGTATGTTACTTGCCCGAGATTCGATCGTCTGTATCATCATACCTACTTCAATCTCGTTACCGGCAAGTCTCTTTACTCATTCCGTAATACTTCATCCTGCAACTAACTCATTAGTTACAATGCTTGCAAGGCTTATAGTGATGAGTATTACCGAGAGGGCCCAAAGATACCTCTCCGAAACACAGAGTGACAAATCCTAATCTCGATCTATGCCAACCCAACAAACACCTTCAGAGACACCTGTAGAGCACCTTTTATAATCACCCATTTACGTTGTGATGTTTGGTAGCACACAAAGTGTTCCTTCGGTATTCGGGAGTTGCATAATCTCCTAGTCCGAAGAACATGTATAAATCATGATGAAAGCAATAGCAATGAAACTATAACGATCATAATGCTAAGCTAAGGGATGGTTCATGTCCATCACATCATTCTCCTAATGATGTGATCCCGTTCATCAAATGACAACACATGTTTATGGTTAGGAAACATGACCATCTTTGATTATCGAGCTAGTCAAGTAGAGGCATACTAGGGACAATATGTTTTATCTATGTATTCACACATGTATTAAGTTTCCAGTTAATACAATTCTAGCATGAATCATAAACATTTATCATGAAATAAGGAAATAAATAATAACTCTATTATTGCTTCTAGGACATATTTCCTTCACCACTCACAACACGATTCGAGACTAGAGGGTGGGACCTACTTGTACTGCTAATTCTAGAGTCCTGATCTATATGTAGACAAGCTTCCAAGTTGAAACTAACTTGTTTCCAAATAGAGTCCAGAAGCGATTAACAACCACAATATAATCCACTTTAATTGAACACTATTTTGTTACGTCCCAGGACACACACATGTGAGTTAGATTAATTATGTAGATCATAGTCAAGGTTGTATTTGACCATCGATCTAGTTCCCTTCCAATTAATATTGTTCCCGGGCACTATTTTCAGTATATAATAAACATGTATAATGTGTTCCAATATTAATTGACCAGCTTCCTCAAGCAAACGCCTAAGTGTATAATCTAGCAAGAATTAATTTCAACCCTTATTTTAACAATGTCGACTAGCTTATAGACATTAATTCCATGAATAAGCAATTCCATCTATCAAAGATGACAATTCCATGCTTACACAAAGCATGTTTCCACTATGAGATTCATGAATAATTAACAAGCAATATTTGGAAATAGTTGAAGGACACAAATTCCTACACCTCCCACTCGTTCATCCAGATCACCCTGCCAATCAACATCAGTAAAATCCTGCAGTTGTAGATTGTCTCTGTTAAAATATAGACATAAATCCAAAGTAGCCTTAACACATCTCAAAACATGCTTCATTTGATTCCAATGTGCAACACTAGGGTTCTTTTGATATCTGCTTAAAATTCCTACTGCATAGCATATATCTGGACATGTAAACAATAGTGCATACATCACGGACCCCAAAGTAGAAGCGTAAGGAACAGTTTCCATTTTCTTCTTTTCCCCAGGAGTTGTAGGACACGTTTCCTCGCTGAGTTTAGTCCCTACTACTAAAGGTACAAGTACAGGTTTGCATGTTTCCATAGAGAATTGTTTATGTACAGTTTTCTAATATGACTTTTGAGATAAACCCAAAATTCTTTTTTTCCGATCTCTAAGTATTTCCACTCCTAGAACATAAGAAGCATTACGCATGTCTTTAATATCAAAGGTAGAAGATAACCAAGACTTAACTGTTGTTAGCATTTCCTTATTGTTAGAAGCAATAAGTATATCATCAACATATAGTGATAAGAGTGTGAAATTTCCTCCCACTATCTTAAAATAAATGCAATGGTCTCCTTCCATCATAGAAAAACCATATGATGCGATAGCATCATCAGATAATATATTCCATCGGAGTGAGGCTTGCCTTAAACCATAATTTGACCTTTTCAGCCTACATACCTTTCCCTGATTTCCTTCTTCAATAAAACCACCAGGTTGAGACATATAAATATCTTCCTCCAAATTTACATTCAAGAATGAAATTTTGACATCCATTTGGTGGAGTTTTAGATCAAAGTTAGCAGTTAAAGAACTAATAATTCAAAGAGAAGTAAACTTTGCAACAGGAGAAAATGTTTCCGCAAAGTCCATTCCCTCCCTTTGTGTGTAACCTTTGGCAACAAGTCTGGCTTTGTACTTTTCCACGCAACCAAATGCATTTAACATCCTTTTAAATATCCACTTTGATCCTATAGGCTTTCTATCATTTGGTAGGTCCACTAATACCAAACCTTATTATGTTCCACGGATTTCAATTCCTCTTGCATGTCAGCCATCCAAAGATTGGATTCTGTACTAGACATAGCTTCCCTAAAAGATTTAGGTTCGTTCTCTGAGTGATGTTTTGGAATAATCTTCCCCCAATAATACATAATAATCATCAAGATATGCAGGGGTATTTATATTCCTCCCACTTCTCCTAGGTTCACTAGTAGCAGGAGTTCCAGCAAAGGGATCATTAACAGTATGATTTCCTTATTAGAAGCATCAGTTTCAGCATTATCCATGTTAACATCTTGATCAGGAATTAATAATTCCACCCTATGACGTTTTGCCCTACGAGGTGTGTCCTGATCTAGAAAAACAACGCCCCCTACTTTCTAGTAATTTCCTTTTCTCAATATCATAAAACCTATAGTCATTAGACCCAGTAGAATAACCATAAAATTTCCAGGTTGGCTCTTAGGTTGCAGTTTAATTCTATGTTGAGAAGGCACTCTTATCTGTACATTGCAGACCCAAACAACTAAATGTCTTATAGTGGGTTTCCTCCCCTTACATAATTCATGGGGAATTACAGGAACCGATTTTGATGGAGAGTGATTCAATAAATAAACAGTTGTGTGCAATGCTTCCCCCCACCCCCAAAAAAACTCAATGGTAAATCAGAATAAGCCATCATTGATCTAACCATGTCTAAAAAAGCTCTATTCCTCCTCTCGGCAATGCCGTTTTGTTCATCCACCGTATGATATGTTTAAGAGAAGCTTCTAGTGAAAACTATGGCCCCCGGGTCTATCTTTATCGTATATTAAAATCCAAAATACCTTGCTGCAATTTATGTACCATTATTTTATTTTGTGTTTTTGTTTATCTATCCATCACTACGAGATTTGATCCTTTAATTAACCGCCAAGGGATTGACAACCCCTTGTTTGCATTGGGCGCAAGTATTTGTTATTTTGTGTGTAGGTGTTGTTCACGAGGTCTTGTATGGTCCTCCTACTGGATTGAGAGCCTTGGTTCTTAACTGAGGGGAATAATTATATCTACTATACTGCATCATCCTCTCCTCTTCGGAGAAATCCCAACGTAGCTCATAAGTAGCAACCGACATATTAATCCAATGCCAAGTGTGAGTTGATGTGTGTTTTGTGCAATAAAATATATCTAAAATATCACTTTACCGAAAGATAAACTAATTCATTTTAACTTCAAATCTTACAAACTTTATATCCAAATCGACTAGAAAACTGCAAAGAATCCAACTAGAGCATTCTCATGCATGTTTAAACACTATAAACCTAATGTCTTGTAGTAAATCCATTTTAACTTAAATTATGCATGTGAAGTTCTTTAAAAAACAACTGTTTTATGTTTTCCGACTTCACATAAATTGGAGGGTAGTTGTAGCTTTATTTCCATGACATTAAAATGGCATGCATCATTTGCTTGCGCATTGCGCTATTACCTATGTTTGTTCTGTTTCTTGCCGGATTTGCTCCTGGGTTTCGAAAACGACGCTTCTTACGTGCACGCTTGTGATCCATCTCACAACAATGTTCCAAGGATACGTTGCAATACCAGGCTGTTGCAACCGAAGGCAAGCAACCCCCCTTAATCATGCCTTACCCATGCTTTATCTCCCTTTCTTGCACTAGGGTCTTACGGCGCTTTAGTGTTGATCGATACCTCAAAAGAAACTTTATACAGATTTATGCTCTTGACAACCTCCCAGACCGAGGCTATGATCCAAGCAGCTATGGGACAAGCGCTCACTTCCTGCGCGTGTGAGGAACGTTTTCTTCTGAAAAGAGCAAAGTTCACAGTACAACCCTAAACTAGCCAAACGGTTTAAAACTCAACCCTAAACTGCAACAACGGTAAACATACACCCCCAAACTAACCACACGGTCCAAAATTAACCCTCATCTCTATTTTGACACCGACAAGTGGTTTTGACCACATTACCGCTGACTAGGCAGTGCCAACTCGGCAGCCCCAGCCAGCTAATTTTGTGTTTTTTCCAGAAAACCAAAATAAAAAAACAAAACAAAAAACAAGAGGAAAGGAGAAAACCCTGAAAAAGAAATGGAAACGTTATTCCATAGCCGGGACAACTGCCGTCCACCACGACTGCCTTGTACTCCCTCGATTACTTTTTACTCCATGTATAAGATGTGTGTCAGGTCAAACTTTCAAAAAATTAAGATTCATGGGCAGTTCATACCAGAGAAGAATTGCCGCCACTAGTTTTTTTAGCTATGAGCACCTCTGAGACACTGAGCCGGCATATTATTTTGAAATTGACGAAGTCATCACAAGTGTCTCATAATCGAATACAGGCGGGACTGTCTCCTTCCACTGGACGCACATCACCGAAAACATCAGGACTTAAACCCTAATGGACAGGGATACCCTTATCTTGCTAACCATACAACCACATGCTAGATCACGGGTAAGTATTCACTAGTCATACTTTTCCGCATTCCCGCAAGAAAATACTCTCTTTTTTTAGAAAAATAGTTATACTTTTCCGTAGTTTTATATTGGGCCACTCTAATCCAGCCGATAGAACTCCTGCGCCTGCTCCACGCCGGACGCACTTTCCTTGTGGACGGACGTGGCGACCGTTTCCTTCCGAAAACAAGAACCGGCGGCCGCCGCCCGGGCTCGAACTCAACAGCCATGGCCTCCCAACTAGGGACGCCGACGGCGAGATATGCCCCACCTGCTCCCAGCACCATCACTTCTATAGGCGACGACCTTCTCCGCGAGATCTTCCTCCATCTCCCCTCCCTCCCGAGCCTCGTCCGCGCCGCCCTCGCCTGCCGCACCTTCCTCCAAGCTGTCCGTTCGTCCCCCGTCTTCCGCCGCGGATTCCGGTCGCTCCATCCATCCCCATTCCTTGGCCTCTTTATCGAGTCCTACAGCTGTTCCCTCCCTTCTTTCGTCCCCCTCCGCCGCCGGTCCGACCCAGACCTTGCCGCCGCAATACGCGGCGCTGATCTCTTCCTCACCCGACTCCCAGAAGACAACGACGACCCCTCTCCCGGGTGGGAGATCCAGGGCTGCCAAGACGGCTACGTCGTCCTGCTCAACCGGAGCACCGAGCAGATTGCCGCCTACAACCCCCTCACACTGGCTCTGGATTTCCTCCCTCCACTGCCCCAAGAGATGTCCCGCTCCCGCTCCCTCGAGATCCACATCGTCTTCTCCCAAGAGGGCCAGGGGTCGTTCCGTGCGGTCTGTGTCCGCCACGGCAGGTCCCTGCGGCGGGCGCGGGCGCGCATCGCCGTCTTCTCATCGGACGACAGGGGCAAGGGGTGGCTGGTTATGCCGGCGGTGGATACCGCGACCCCACAGCCTGGGGATGGTGGAGTTGACAAGCCCATGTTTCACACTGGTACCCTGGTGAATGGATTCATCTATTGGAAGCGCAAGACCCAAGCCTGCATGCTTGTGCTCAACACTGCGACATTGCAGTTCTCTCAAATGGATTTGCCGCAGCCCCTAAAAGAGAAGCACTTCACAAACTTCAGGCTTGGTCAGACCAAGGACGGCGAGCTCTGTATCGTTTGCGCGGATGATTCCCGTGCAAAGGAGTGGACGCTTGCTGTTTGGTTCTGGAGAGCCAACGGTGATGGTGTCAAGAGATGGATGGAGAAGAGGTTTCCGTTGCACAAGTTTGTTGAGTTCACCGAGTGTTCATTAGAAGATCATATCGTGGTCAACAGTGTGGCAGTTGTCGACGGCTTTGTGTACCTGTCTAGTTACTGTCACGCAAGTACTGAATCTCCTGAGTGGTTTCTATCCTTCTGCCTTGAAACAGCGGAGCTCATCAAACTCTTCCGGGGTACATTTGACAGTCCTCTCCATCCCTACATCATGGCCTGGCCACCTTCTTTGGTATGCAACAAGGTGAGCCTGAACTTGAATCTTCCTACATCTGGTCCCTGGATTATAGTAGTATACAATTAAGTTACTTAAGAGCATTTGAGTGCCTATTGTTGTGAAAATCTGATATCCTCTCTTCACATTTCGCTGTTTTGGTCAGTTTTTGTTGATGTTTTTGCTACCGAGGGATGAATTGATTCTCAGTCTAGATATAGTAACATGTCTGGTTTGCGTATCTCATTGTACATGAGTTCAATTGCAGACTATATATATGTTAGTACGAGGAGGCAATATTTAAACTTTTTAGCACAAGAATTTCGGTAGGATATATGATAGCACACAGATAGAGTGCCACATTGACAATATTTGAGGCTTGAAGTTTCTTTTCAGTAAAGTGCAGAAAATGCTGTCTAGACAATATTTTGTAATGTTAACCACTATAAGATGGTAATGGTGCAACTGTGTGAAATATCATGCTACATTCGTTGCCTTTGTGCATGCTAAATAAATCCATCATGTATTATTGGAATCTATAACCTCGCACAATTTGTATTATATATACATACATGTCAATCTTTACTTACAGTGAAACCCTTTTTTCTGTCTCAGATGGATTCAGAGACCAAAGTAACTGGGGCCAATGTTGTAGAAGATGGTTTGTAAGCACAGAGAAATTTCCCTCTGTTCTCGTCAGTGTTGCAGTCATGCAAAGAATCTTTGGTTAGTGATGATGGGGCAAAAGTCGCGGAGATAGAGGCCTTTTTACTTTTGAGGGTGAGAAGAAGTCTGAGCAAAATGGCTGCTCTACATACAGAATTGACAACTGCGAGGAGTCGCATCTTGAGGATAGGTGTTCTTCGATAGCTACAGGGAATAGACAGAAACAGAGAGCTGATGATCAATGTACAAGGAGAGGCCGTGGAGAGCCTGTGACCACTTATTTGCCAGTTGAACTTGCCTCTTTGGAATGGTCACCGCGTATTTCTTCTGTTGAGATGAGCGGCGTATTTCTTCTGTTGAGATGAGCTTTTATTCAGCGTGGCTAGCTCCCAAGAGACCGAGTGAGCTTTTATCTTGATCTTCATTGATGTTTCTGTATTGCTGTCTATGATTGAGTTTGGTGTTGCACTTGATCCATCTTACAGCACTTTATGTCCATCCTAATATTTTAGTTTAAACAGTTCTTCTCAATTGCTGATTGTGTATTCTTCTGCACTTAGCCTATCATACTGTGGATCTCTATTGTTTCCAAAAGAAAATCACAACCTACATACTCCCAACGTCTGGAAATACATCCATTTCTCCGACAAGTATTTCCGGACCGAGGGAGTAGATCACAACAGAAGGTGGATACTGGCTTCTCCTAGTCCTAGGTCGATGGAACATATATACCTTAGGGGGGAAATTAAAAAGACTGTTCACAAATTGTTGCTTATCCACAGGCAGTATTTACACCTAATAATACATTAAGTTCACAAAAGTATTATGTTCTTCAAAAAAATGTCCACAAAACATTCTGTTTTTGAAAGAAAAAGTTCAAAAAACCATTCTATGAGAAGACTGCACATAGCATCCATGCTGAAAGCAACACATATGGGACATAGGGAAACAATAGGAGTAGTATTAAACCAAGTGAATTAGTCACAACACTCACCACACTGACCAGTGACCATCAATATGCCTATAGCTTCAAGCTCTCCAGGTACCTCCTGCCTTCCAGCTTCGCCGCAAAGTATCCCTTGGTGAAGTCAAGGCCATCGACCGTCTTGTAGCGTGCGTCGCCCAGCTCCTGAAACGGGCCGATCGTGCAGGGAAGGTGCACGCTGTGGAACGCTGCAATGGTGATCCTTTCCTTGTCAGGGTTAACCACCGCCCGGTGCTCGATGCTCCTGTACTTGCCGTTGGTGAGGATCTGTTTGAAACCAATGGCAATTTCTCAGTGTTTTATTTCAACAAGCTTAAATAGACAGGCAGCTGATGACTTGAAGCGATCATACTATTTGCAGGTCAAACAGAGCAGATACTAATTTGAACTAAAACCATGACAAGAATTACGGAACGGAGGGTGTACTAGCTAGGAACACACCTCAAGGACGTCGCCGATGTTGACGACGAGAGCTCCGGGCAGCGCATGCACGGAGAACCATTCCCCATCCTTCCTGATCTGCAGCCCTTGCACGTCGTTGGCGTGGAGGAGCAGCGTCATGCCAACGCCGTCGGTGTGCGGCGAGAGGCCCAGCACCTTGCCGGCCTGACGGCAGGGAGGGTAGTAGTTGATCCTCACGCACTGGGGCAGGCCCTTGAAGGTGCCAAGGAGCGCCTCCTGGTCAACTCCCAGGTCCTTGGCCATGAACCTGAACAGTTGCTCGGCCACACTTGCTAGCTCCGTCGTGTACTTGTCAAGCGTGTCCCTGGGGATCAGGATGAGCACAGCAGCAGGGATCAAAAAATGTTTGAAACATTCTGGTTCATGTCACCTGAAGCTGGAGGGAGGGATCTAGTTGACGAAAGAGAAAACCATTTCACTTTCACCTGAAGGTGGAGGGCTTGGTAGGCCAGAGGTCCAAGCTCCGCTCCTGGGCGGGCCTGGTGGCGAGGAACAGCAGGTCGACCCAGTCCAGCTTCTGCTCCTTTGGAGAAGACGAAGTGGTGGCCGAAGCCCTGCATGCCGTTGGGCGGTATCGCCACGGCCGACTTCTCCTCCAGGGGAAGGCCGAAGAACTCGGCGACGTCGGCCTTCGTCTGCCCCAGCAGGCCCCCGTCCACGGCATGGTTCACGAGCTGCAGGGGAAGAAAACATCAAACGCCTCCAACGATTTCTCCGCCGCCTGATGACATGACATGAATCGTGGAATGGAATGATGTTGTTACAGACCTGGAAGAAGCCCCAGTGCTCGCAGGCGGATCCGAGCTTAGCCGACTCCTCCACCGAGAACTCGGGGTCGAGCAGCCTGGACATGTCGATCGTCGGCAGAGCATGGCCCCCCGCATCGGCGGCGGGGGGATCGGCCTCGATCTCCGGCCTGATGTACCTCTCGGGGACCTCGCCGGAGTCGTGGACGGTCGCTGCGAGGGCCTGCACGCTCTCTTCATGGCCCGTGAACTCCACCTTCATCTTGTCGAAGGACTGCCATCCTTCCGTTGGTCCAACCAGCTTTGCTGGTGATCAATAGCTATGAGCGGCTGATAGCTGAGATGTGGAGTATGTATCTAGGCAGGCGAAGGCGATTCAGGCAAGCCATTCTTCATCACGAAAGTCAACGTTCCCCTCCAATTGCATACTCAAGAAATTGTGTTTTTTGTTTTCGAAGAGCGCAACTTGATATAACATACTTATGCAACACGAAAGCTCATTATTATGTAACAGAAAGTCAAGCCCCGGAAAACAGATTTTACCAGCCGCCATTAGCATATATTATTAGCATATACAGAGCTGTCCATGTCTACAACATACAGATGCAATATACTGCCGAAGGAATCGTTGAGAGTGAAGTCTGTTTTAAACCTTCAATTCATATGGCTCGTCAGAATCAAACCTCAACCTTCAAATCCCTGAAATTGACACCCTCTACTCACTAATCCTGGTCTATCTCAACCCTAAGTCTTTCTGGACTAGTTTGTCACACTAGGAAAATGACGATCCCGGCCGGGATCATTCATTACTCACTGACTTCACGGGTCCGCATGTCATGTCCATCTTCTTCCCGTAATTTCTCTCTCTCGCCAAGAACTGTGGTGTTCGTTCAGAACGGTTGAGGTTTAGGCAGAGGAGCGATGGGAAGGGCAAGAGAATGGGCGCATGGGAGCTTGTCTTGTCGCCGTTCGCGCAGTCCATGGGGCACGGTGAGAGGCATGCTTGCGTTCGGCTTGACGTGCACTGGCGTAGAGCAGTGGCCTAGAGCGAGAAGTGGAGGGGAAAATAGGGGGAGAGCGAGTGATTGGAGCTCATCCAATGACGCGGTAAGGCGAATGAGAGTCCGGGAATCCACAGGGGCGGTAGGAGCAAGCCCGGAGGCGAGGTGAACTGCAGGGGAGTGCGTGCATACTAACTGTTCGACAGAATGTTACTGGCTACTGGAGGAGCAAATGGCCAAGCTGGGGAGGAGGGAGGCAAGCGTGCGCTATAACTCTTAGAAAATAAGGAAAAGTGAAGAGGAAAGCTGATTTTTTTTGGAGGACCTGAACCGCCGGGACGAACTGCTACGTGCGTCCGCGGAGATGCTCGGTAATGGCAGCCAAAGCACGGCATACAAAGTGATGTCTCTCGTGTGCGAGTCTTCACACGCAATCATGCACTGCGGACGCATCCACTGTCCATCCAGCTGATGGTGGGTCAACGATGCAATGCAAGAGCTTGCTGCCACATGTTGTTATGTATTCGTGCCTAAAACAGCTCAATTGATCGATTCTGCTACTCAAGGCATGCACTTGCAACCGCCAACCAGTACATAGTCGTCGAAAGGATGCTCGACGGGCCTGGTGAGGCGCAACTCGAAAACTACGGGCTGGCGTAGCCGGACATGTCGTTCGTACTCCTCGCCGGTGGCGATCTCGGCGGGTACCACACGTCCGAGGCCATCGTCCTCTATGTCCAAACAGCGCGTGAGGACCATGAGTTTTTATGGGCGCACCAAGGCTACGAGCTCGAGGACCTGCACACAGCCATGGCTCGTTGTCATGGTTGGTCAGTGGATGAAGATAATGGACATAGATGTGAGAATAGCCTCTGATCCTGGTCGGAATCAATTTTTCCTGGTGCACCAAACAGGTTAGTGGTCGATCTTGACCGGGATTGATGAGTATAGGGTGCAGATTTCGGGGATTGAAAGGTTAGGGTTCAATTCCGCCGATGAGTTTAAGGTTTTTTTTCAGACTTCACCCAATGGTTGATCTAGTGCTGTCAACGATGAGTAGGTTCCCTAAAAAATAGAAAAACGATGAGCAGCTAGTTTTTTTTTCCTGAAAAAATCAACGGGCAGTTTGTTGCCTCAAGCTTCACTGATTTCCTATACGATTCTTGGCAATAAAGGTCAACAATCATCATATGACATACTCCCTCCGTTCCTAAATATAAGTCTTTTTAAAGATTTTATTATGAACCACATACGGATGTATAGTATGTAGTCCATAGTGCAATCGCTACAAAGACTTATATTTAGGAACGGAGGGAGTATATGGTAAGCAATCCAAACAATTCAAAAAAAAATCAAAAATCACAGAAAACTTGCACCTTCATGATTCACTGATTTCATTGTATGTTTGGTGTACGTTCCTTGGCATATAAGTTTGACTGATCGAAGTGAAACCCTGTGCCATATGTTAAAACCAACAAAGCGTAAGCATGAAAAACGCATGTCTGTCTACAGATAACGGCCGCGAAAACGCACCAGTGCACACATAAGACAGACAGAACAAAAAAAACACAGGTGCCACATCAAGATCAAAGCATTCACTGGAACCAAGAAGCACCAGTCGATCATTCCAACATGGGGCTGGTACTCGAGAGAAGGTAAAGTACAACCGTTGATGAGTAAGTTTAAGCCAGACCCCGTCGTTCTTCTCCTTGGCACTGTATCCATACAGATTAAACGGAGGGTTTGGGGGTGATTAATGGCTAATCCTACGACACAATAATACTGTCCAGTGCAATAAAGAGAGAAAAGACACTAACTTAAGCTAGTTTTATAGTACATCACACACACCAGCTCCAAAAGCCTTCACTCAAATCCTATCCCCTTTTGCTTCCATACTCGGCAAGCTACCGATATGTACAAACACGCCATGGTTGTCTCGCCAAAACAGCGATTGCCTTGAATTAGCCATGGGCTTTTCCTGTTTCCACAAGGTTCCCGAAACGGATTGACAAGCACAGGATCAGAAATGACACCAATAAATGAAGCTCCGGAAACAACGAAAAGAGAAGAGAGTTACCTCTTGAGGCAGAAGTAGCACTCCTGAAATTAGTCCTAGGGACTTTTTCGCCAGTAATTTTGGAGGCTATAAGAGAACTCTGCAGGCCCTCGAGCAACTGAATTACAGAAAACAGCAAGACTAAGTTAGCAGATGTATCAAGCTCCATAAAACAAGTGTATGTAGAGGTTCCGCAGCAAGCTCAGACATGAAACAAGCACACAATGGGGAAAAACAATCAAATCGCTCAGATTTATTCTAAAGGGAGCAACACTAGTATAGAAACTCATCGCAGTAATGAGACCTCTGACAAAAGCCTAGAATGACTACAACAATACAGAAAGGCTCAAAAGTACTCCCTCCGTAAAGAAATATAAGAGCGTTTAGATCACTGCCTTAGTGATCTAAACGCTCTTATATTTCTTTACTAAGCTATAGCTATATTATGCACCGCCAAGGAGGTATTACCAATATTCAGCGACGGAAAATAGTACAACTACAGTATAAATTTAGTGCCAACTTAAGGACAGTTCCAGTAGTTACCCGTGAAGTTGGTTGAATCCGGCGGTTTGACCTTCGGGGTTCAGCAGAATCTGAGCTAGTCTTGGCTGAAACGTCAGGAGTTTTCAGCACCCTCCTGTTCACATTACTATCAGCAGAAGGAACGAATTTCCTTTTAGCTCGATTAGCAGCGGTTGAATTCTTCTTGATAGCAGGAATGGTTGGTGTGGCTTGTAAACGTGATTCCGGAATAGAAGCATCTTCAGTTCTAAGATCAGTGGCATGAGCCAAATTATTCTGTTCAACAGTAGGGTTAACAGGGTTGGAAGAGCTTGTCGTACTTGCCACAAAAGCAAAAGTACTTTCAAGAGCACTAGAGCTTGGGATAGGAGTGGATAAAGGATCCTCGCCAGGAACACTGTTAGTTGATGTTGTCTGAGGCTTGGCAGATTTAAGTCCTCTGGATCGCATGTCACTTGCCCTCTTGGCTCTCTGGTCAAGTTTTAGGGTGCTTTCCCGTGGTCTTGGCACCTGTGGCACTGGATGTTTTGCATATCTTGTGGATGCACTACCCTCAGAAATCCTATCGGCTTGATCGCCAACATAATGTTTGCTTACATCCATAAACTTCTTCTTCTTTCCAGGTTTTGGAACACCAAAGACCTTTGTTCCTTCCTTTTGCAGTCCAGGTCGCCTGGTGGTTTTAATCTCAGTTGCACCTTTTCCAATGTTAAAAAGCACGTCCCTATCAGATAAAGCCAGTGACCTTGGCTCATCTGGTTTTACTACAGTGTTAGTGCTCTTCTTGTCTTTGGTAGGGAGACGTGCTTCTCCAACAGTAGGCACAGGATCACTCACTATAGTGTTGGTGCTCTTCTTGTCTTTGGTAGGGGGACGTGCTTCTCCAGCAGTAGGCACAGGACCGCTCACTACAGTGTTGGTGCTCTTCTTGTCTTTGGTAGGGGGACGTGCTTCTCCAGCAGTAGGCACAGGGTCATTCACTACAGTGTTAGTGCTCTTCTTGTCTTTAGAAGGGGGGCGTGCTTCTCCAGCAGTAGGCACAGGATCGCTCACTGCTGTCCGCTGGCGTTTCTCATATGGAGAATCACCCTGTACCCAAAAGTATTGTTATTCAAATATAATTGTGCATAAGTAAGCGCATTCCATACAAATAAAAATGTACTCCATCCAATGCAGAACGAGGTGTGGCGTATTTGACTGTCCAAATATAAGTTCTAACCTTAAATTATGTATTTCTTTAGTAGTTAAAAGATGAGATCATAAGAACTTTTGGAGACAAATCCAGTAGTATCAAATTTGAGTAAAAATGTCAGTATTAAAAAAATTGGATTAATTCTTGGACAAAGCTTAAATTTTCCAAGCAAGTGTAGAATATAGAAGGAACCTTATTTGATTTATCTTTCCTCTCTCGTGCACGGGACCACTCTGTCCATTTCCCATCCTGCCAAACAAGTGATGGACGAAGATTCCAAGCATCAAGGACTAAGGAATCACCAGCTGAAAATACATGATCAAGACAATAAGGGTGGTTAAAGAATCATCTATTGAAGAACTTTTCCCACTAATAAATGAAAATCCACAGGTCAAACTGGAAACCTAAAGCCAAAGATCAATGGTAGGTTAGCAACAATCAAATTATGATGACATCAATTTCAGTTCAGATATGTTGTGGCAGCTCCACTTAGTTGATTGCAAGCATTCATTATGTACAAACTATGGTAGTAGTAAATTATTACTAACTTGAAACATGCACTTGGCAGCAAAACTCAGAATAAGAACAATGCCATAAAGGATGAGAGATGGACAGTCATGCTAATGTTACCTGAAAATTGCACAACGAACTTTGTGTCACCAAATTCACCATTTTGAGAAATGATTCCCTCCCGCCAACTGTGGAAAGAAACAGGCTCCAGATCAATAAGTGATATAAAAAAGAGAATACTAGTATCTCCGTCAACCTACTATCAGAACACTGCTGGCACCAGAATGAACCTATAAAAGAAAATAAGACAGTCTAGAATTGCTCTAAAATCCACTTTTAGATGTATATACTTATGAAATACTGCTTCTGCGCACAGCCTTCAAGTCCAAAATACTGAATAGGGCTACCCACCACAGCATTGAGCAGAAACACCATCAGTGGATATGCAAATCTACAGCCTATATGCTGCTATCTTCCGGCTTCCGGCATTTACCCATGAAAGAGCAGCATGTAAGAACACTGAATGGCATACCTGTTTTTTATCCATGCATCCACGTGATCACCAATAGCCCAAGAATAATTTCCTGCTGTGTCCCTACGCCTCTTTCTAGTACCTTTCAAATTAGATATAGTAGCAGGATGGGCAAGACGTATGTGAGGTGCCTTCTCCCCATCCTGCTTCAGTGACACCCATTCTTTTGAAAGACCAGTCCCTAAAAAAGATAAGCCAATCCCACAGCCTGATTAGCATAACAACCAACACTTACTTTGGTGTAGCTTGAGGATAATCAAAGAGTGGGAAGAATGGATGCATAATGGAAAATGGAGGTGCAGATATGAATAGAACAATCGGTACTAACCTTCACCGTGGGCTTCATAGCTGATGCATGCACTATCTTCATTTATATCAAGGACCTTCGCAGAAAACCAAGCTGCTCTAGAACCACCCTCAGCAGCGAAAACCTGACACAAAAATAAAATAAGACAATATAAGGTTTTAAAAGCAAAGCTGACAAACAAATATATATTTAATACCAAACATGAAAAAAAGAACTAGAGAACATCGCACTCGTTAGCCGCTTAATCCCATGAAAAATATTAATAGATTAGTCACAAGTACTCACTCTGTTCCAAATTAAGTTATAACTTTGTCCTAGGATTAACATCTTAAGTTTGACCAAGTCTACAGAAAGATATACCACCATCTACAACACCAAATTTTGAGTACTATAGATATTAGCACATTTTTCTATAGACTTGGTCAAATAGAAAAAAAATACTTGGATGAAGCTAGACCTTCAAATAATTTGGAATAGAGGGGGTACTTATTATTATTATTATTAACAAATGTCATTAGGAAAAAAGGGTCAAAGGTGTATATTGAAATTCATAAATAGATGGAGTCATGGAGAATAGATGCATCGCAAGGAATAATGGAAGGTACTCGCTTCGTTCCAAAATATAAGGTGCATAAATTTTCATACAAGTCAATCATTTCTACATTTGACCAAAATTTTAAAATAAAATATCAACATCTACAATGACAAATAAATCAAATATGAAAATAGTTTTCATGATGGAACTAATTATGCAAATAATTTTCTGTAAAAACTTGGTCAAACATGCATAAGTTTGAGAAAACTAATACACCTTATATTTTGGAATGGAGGGAGTATTTTTTAGCTTCAAAAATGTCCACAGAGCAGACTATCATCTTAGTCATGTCAGAAGGGGGAAATATATCCAGACAAAAAGAAGCAACTGACCTCAACAAGAGATCCTTTTCCAATGCCATTCCAAATTATGCTTGGTGCTGTATCATTTGTGTTGCCATTGAGTGGGGCAGCAGTGGGATTATCTTCAATCCCATTCCCTACATGAGCCAAACAAACAAAAATCAGCTGGAGGTGAACATCGATCACGAGATACCAAAAGGTAATTGTAGCTTTACCTGAGGGCGTCTTATCTGGCTGCGAATTTTTGACACTGGAAGATGGCTCCAAGTTCTGTATTGCTTGATCATATTTAGCTTTGCTATCATGCTTCTTGCCAGATTTATTAGTAGGTATCTCCAATTCTTCTGTTACCGCATTCTCACTGGTGTTACCAGCCTTCGTATTCTTCACTCTATCAGACTTCCAGTAGCCATCGGGACCAGCCTCCAACAGCTCACTTAGAGTAAAAGGCAGAGGCTCACCCATCCCTATGATTGTTCCTGCTTTGAACACAGCCTCTGCAGCAAGCTCTGCAGCTTTAAGTATAGCATCTAAGTTTTCTGCACGTTTTGCAGCTGCAGATGCCTCTTCAACCCTTTTTCTAGCAACCTCCCGTGCCACCGAAATGGTGGAACCTGGGGCATTAGTGCTGTCCTTTATTTTCCATGATGATTTGGGCGTCAAACTTGACACACTTGCCATATTATTTACATCAACTTCGCCAGTGTCACGCCTCTGCAAGGAATTAGCAGATTTCGTAGAGCCAAGGGCTTCTTCTGCCATCATTTTTGCCTGCAATGCAGCCAGCGACGCCATTTTAGCAGCTTCTGCAGCAGCCTTCGCAACAGAAACTGCTGCAGAAGCAGCAGCAGCTGCTGAAGTAAGCTTTTGTTCTACTTCTGCAGGTAATTTGCTCCTTGAGTTTGTGGATAAGTGGTTCCACACACCTTCACTGTGCCTAAGTGCCTCCTCGGAGTACATGCTTGCACCTTTGGCTTGGTCCATAGATTGGTCCACTGCACCACTGATCTGTTCTGAAAAGATTATTCTTTGCTCAGCACCCTTACCACCCAGGTAGTTAGGCACAGATGTGATCAAACTTGCGTTAGGAACAAGCCGGCTACCCAGAACACTACTTGGAGAACGAGTAGATAAGGTGAAGCCTGGTGTCTGCTCACTGGCAGGAATAACAGATGCAATGTCTGTTCTGAGCTGGGATGATGCAATGTCCGTTTTGAGCTGGGAGGAAGCAATGTCAGGTTGCTGTTCTTGACTTGCTGAAGCTTTCTTTCTTTTTCTTGGCTTTGGTGATGCAGCTCCAGCTCTATTACGCTTAGAAGCCGGTGTCTTCTGTTTCTCCTCCTGTACAACTGCTAATGGAGAAGCAACAGTAGAAGACTGACTGGGAAGAAATAGACCAGGCGTAATAGCTTGTGAAATGGATATAGTTTTACTAGATCCTTTTGCAGATTCACTTGAAGGCACAGTTGGTTGCATTGATGAATCAAATATTAAATTTTGTGGTGGAGCCAGCCAAGGTGCAGCACGTGGACCAGGGCTCTGAGGAAACCAGGATGCAACAGCAGAAGTAGGCTGCCTTGTCTGTGAATTATATGTGAATACTGGTGATACAGCCTGACTAAAATCCAGATGGGAACCTCGTTGCAGGTTCAATGTAGAACTACCAAGAGGTGACATGCTGAAAGTTGGTGAGTGCAGAGTTACAGCAGTATGTGCTGGCAACACAGTTTTGCCACCTTTTTTGCTAGCTGGTGAAGTTTTACCTGCTGTACCCTTACTGGCTTTTTCAGCCACATGGCTGCCTGCAGATTCATGTGCTCAGGAATTAAAAATATATGTATGTATAATATATAGTGTAATCATCGTATCGCATAGTTACCTATACGTGAGCTTGTAGGAGTTTCCAAGCCAGCTACAGGTGACTTCTGATTCTGAAATATCTTAACAGCAACTCGCCAGACTGCCTCCCAGGCAGGCTTGCCGCCACCTACTGTATGTTAATGCGAAAATTTATGAGACAAGGCAAACAAGGAAAAATCCGCAAAAAAGAAGGAAAAACAGAGGACTTCCATCTATGAAACAACACACACCAGGTTCTCCAAAAGCTGACACCATGTAGGCCTCTGCTGGTGGTATTCCTTGACTGCAGAAAGAAAATTAAGTTCCATAATCCATACATTTCCAATTACACAAGTAAACAACACATATGTAAGAGAGTTCTAACTTACATAAGAGCACCATAAACAAATATCTGTGCACGCAGCTGCACATGTTGTAAATCTGTGAAAGGTTGGGGCGCTAGAGCTGCACAAGAAATTGATGTATTCAAGACAGGTAATAGAGATATCTGAACTGTCTGAATATAGGAGATTTGCCTACCACTGCTCTCAGGAGTTGGATGCTGTTGTGGCTGCTCTAGCGGTGCACTTTTAGTTTCAGTACTATGACCAATATGCGAGCTGCTAGAGAGCACCCCAACACTTTCAACCACTTTGTTCCCTGATTGTTGTTCTTTGCCGGTCTCCAGAACAGACGTTTTCTTACTCACTTCACTGGTGTGCTTCAACACATTTCCAGGAGTCCCAGATTTGGGGATTTCTGAGTTTACCTAAAAATTAGGAAATAGTAAACAAATTACGATAATAAATCATGCCAATATCACAGCTAAGGTGTGATGTTTAAGCTTCAAACAGTTTGTCCTAGCACATGTAAGTCCAATTTGTGGTATGTAAGCATCAAGCTCATGCACAAAGAGCAAGAGAGAGAGAGAGAGAGAGAGAGAGAGAGAGACCTCGGTACTTATAGCAGCTTTAGATCTAGGGAAAGGGCTCCAAGCAGGACGATGAACTTTCTCAGACACTTTTGGTGGATCTCCGACCTCAAATGAGAAACTTCGATCATCTGCTGTTGTATTTGCCTCCTCAGAAGTAAGAGTATGTTTTATATTTCTGGCAGAGCAATCTTCTGAACTAGGGGAAGCGCCAGCTGAGGCTGTAGGGTCTTTTTTATCCTCGGATTGTTCAGTTAGGTTGCTATGAAGCACAGCGATACCCTCCTGCCCACCTTCTTGGAGACAGGGTTCTGTGCAACTAATCACTGTAGGGGAACCGCATGTAGCATCATTATAGCTTCCTTCGTTATCTGTAGCAAATAGAATGTCACTTTGCATCCATTTGAATTTTTCAGCTGCTTATGTTAGAACGTGCATACTATTCATAACAGAATGAAGACAGCCGAGTGCACTTAATCACCTATAGTGGAGCTTAAATTTGTAAAACGTATCGAAGTCCAAGTGCAAGGATTAAATTTAAAGAATGCTCCAAAGTTCCATGCATGTCTTTCAGAAATACATTATGGATCTGGAACGTAACGGAGCAAGAATTAAATGTGCAAACTTGAGGGGGGGAAACGATTTGCACTTCAACTTTAAGGGAAAAGTATAAAGGATGCTTAGAAATATTTGCTTTGTAGAAAGAATGTTTATTCTAAAAGAAGCACTGACACACTGCTCTTCTTGAGGAAAACTGCATCGCTAGTATTATGCTAGCACAAACAACTAACCTTTTATATGCACATTTAAATCATCATTTGCATTTAGAGGAGTTTCTATGATGATTTGTGTACCCTTGCCAGATGAGACATCCAAGGAGGAAGCAGTAGCTAAATTTCCTTGATGCCCAGATTGTACAGAAGATCCACCAATCTGACATTTCTGTGGATGAGAAATTTCTTGGTCTTCAGATTGTAACGAAGGTCTGTCAACCTGGCAATTCTCTGTATGAGCATCTGGATGATCACCTGAATGAATCCCAACCTTGTCAGTTTCAAAAGAAAACCTGCTTAAGTGGAATACATATTGCTAATAGATACATGGCTGGTAGAAGGAAAGAAAAATATGAGTCACCTGATTTATCCTGACTTTGATTCGTGGTCAAACTACCCAAAGAAGTAGGCAGCCCTTCGCACTGCGGATTTTTTGCGACAGGATCGGTACCACTGCTACAAATAGAATTGATGTCAGAGTTCACCGACATTGCTGACTTCTTCACTAATGACTCAGAAACAGATGCTACAACTTCTGAAGAAGAATTAGCAACTCTATCAACTGAATCCACATGATTTATTGAGGAAATCGTCGAATCATTTCCTTCAAGCACACCAACAGGAGAACCATCGGATGGAACACCTCCTGAACAGTCAAGTTTATCCATTGATTTATTGGATGTATCAGCAACCGTAGTAGAAATTATATCGCTGCTTAAATTGTTTAGAGGTGCTATCTCTTTTTCTTGAGGCCCAGAATTAGTTCCAGGCTCGTCTTCTAAAACAGGCGTATCATCTTCCTTGACTGGCCACTCGTGATTTACTGAGGAAACGTTTGGACCATTTTCATCAAATAAACCAGCTGAAGAATTGTCAGGTGCAACATGCCCTGATGATTCAAACTCATCTTTTGATGTACCAGTAAGACCTCTATCGTTTCCATCATGACCAGCTTCTACCAAGCATTCAAGGTCCCCTGAAACCGCTGAGATTTCCTCCCTACCTGATTGTTCTTCTGAAACAACACTTTGTAGATTATCAACAGAATCTTGATGCTGCTCTAGCACTCCAAGCTTTGAGTCGACGTCATTGTTGATGTTTGTATCATCCATAACAACATTTTTTAGATTATCAACAGATTCTTGATGCTGCTCCGGCACTCCATGTTTTGAGACATCAACTGTATCTTCCACTCCATCACTTTCCGTTTCTTCTGGAGCTCCAGTGACATGGGCAGGCTGCTTTCCATCTGGAGACTGAATCAACTCACTACTTTCGGTTGACAAGGGAGTGATCGGATGAGGATTAGAATTATTCAGATCTGACTGGTTTTGACAAGATTTAGCAGAACTGGGTTCTTCGCCAACGCCAAACTTCTCAATGACAATTTTTTTGTGCGCGTCCACTGAAATTTTATGGCCTTCTGCCCCACGCTCTACTTGCGAAAGGGATGGCTGAAGTGAATCACTGGCACTCTTGCAAGTGTCATCATTCATTTGCAGCATCTTAACCGGATTTGTGATGGCCTCCAATAATCCATCAGAGCTTTCTGTCAATTTCTGCAATTCATGCATTCCTCCTTCAAGTTTATTTGAATGCATATGATTGCCTTGCTCAAAGTGATATGAGCCAGTGGAGTATATGTTCTGAATTCGAGCTAACTCCGAGAAGGCTTCGTTGCTCAACTTATCGGAATCAACTCCAGCTGAGTGTATGTTGAGATTGTCCAAAGAATCACCATCATGAACCACCTTAAAATAGTTGTCAACAGCTGGACAGGCTTCTGGTGTGTTTTGAGAAGCGGAAGACAGCTTCTCACTCACAATGCACTTCTCAGAAACAGAATCCAACATATAGTTTGACTTCCTGCCTGACAAAGTTGAAGACACGGCATGTTCAGCTTTCTCAACCATTGAGAAAGGTGCAATATCTTCAAATTGAGGTTGACTTGTCAAAGGATCTTCTGGCATTCTAGAATGAGTGCCCTGGGACTGGTCATTCTCAGTCGGCACCACAATGCTGTCTGACGGAGAGTCACTAGGGTTAGGTTGCATGTTGGATGGACCAATTTGACTGTCCATGCCACTTAACTGCTGATGCACATTATCATTCATGTTACCAGTCATCTCATTTTCTCCCACTGACTTCAACAACATTTCCACACACTCAGTGGATGTTGCTTCTGACCAGACATAGTTACTCCTAGATATGGAGCAAGGTTCAGCTGCGCTAGAACTAAAACCAACAACACTACTTCCAGTGGACAGCACCTCAATCCAACTATTATCGTGCCCTCCTACACTGAAAAATCCTTCAGAGTCTGTTAAATTGCCAAATCTGAGATGGCCCTGTAGTTGGTCGTCAGTATCAAGTTTCGGCAGTGCAAATGGCCGCAAACTTGATGGGGATTTACTGTTGTCTTCACCAGCTAGTTGAAAATTTCGGCTCTGGAAATCAGTATCATCATAATCCATGGGTGTTTATCTGCAAGATAAACAAACTTAAGATTTATATAGAAATGGAAGTTCCAACATGTCAATGACGAAAGTAAAGTGTGAGCAAGCTAGGCATTTGGTAGATGGTTTACACATGTCTCCAGTTCATACATAAGCATAACTACATAAATCATCAGTCTTCAGATGGGTGATCAAACATTACAGGCCTAATAACCTGCTTAATAGGAGCGAAAGGCCAGAATCTTAGCCAATTATAGGAGGTCACAACCCCTTGCCTCCCCATGAGTCTCGCATACAACTGCAGTGGACAGCTAATCGTGTTTTTCATCCCACTCCCTCTATCGACATAAGTAAATGTGCATAAAAGAAATGAACTTATGGGCATCAGCCCGTTCCTAAGCTCCACATAATAAAGCATGCGAAATGGACCAAATACTAATTCTGCATGACATATGCCGTACCAGCAAATCATCCTCTGCTGGCTAAAAGCCTAAAATCGAATCGCTAGTGCAGGAACTCAAAGCCGCAGTTGGCCACAGCTGGACATAGTAAACCCGACACTCACGGACTGCCACTTGGTGCTGCTCCAAAACCCTAATTTCCAAGACCTGGAAACGAACTTGAAATCAGCCCGCCAAAAGCATCCAAAACAGGAAGCGTCCCAGTTCAAGCGCCACCCAAAACCCTAGCTCGCCGGGGCAGGCGCTACCCCGGAGCAATTCCCGACGCGAGCACACTGCACCCATCAGCCACACGCGGTAAATGGAAGGGGGGGAGGGGGAGATACCGAGGTGATGTCGCTGGAGCTTCTAGCACCCGCCATACGTGAGTGGGGTGGTCGGAACCCTAGATCCTGCGGGGCGGCGGCTGCTGCTCATACCCCGGCGGCCGGCGCCGGAAGAACCGTACCTCCTGCTTCGGCGGCGTCACCTCACCGGGGGGAAGGCGGCTGCGGGGGCGGTCGGCGGCGGGGGGAGGGCGGCGGAGGAGGCGATGAGGCGGGGGTGGAGTGGGGTTTGTAGCTTTGTGGTTTGGCTGCGCGGAGCACCACGCCAGTCGCGAACCAGGCACAAGCCAGTCAGTCGGCCACCGCAGACTGAGGGGAGGAGGGAAGAGGGGTGCGGGCTGGGGTTGGATCGGGTTAGGGGTCTTGTTGCGGCGTTTGGGTTTGGTTTGTGACGAGACTTTCGCCTGTCGCGACGTCTGGTTCGGTTGGATAGTGGGGAGTGCGAGAGTAGGAGCGGGGGCGCCACCATGGACTTGGCCCGTGCACCACCTGTGACTCTGTTGGTGGTAGACTAAGTGGTAGAGGTGTCGATGCGTAGTGGGTCATGTGTGAAAGCCTTCTCTTGTGGTGGGTAGGTTTTCATCACATCTAAATTTTGTGATTTTTACGATGGAAGTGTAAAATGTTGAAATAAAATAGAATAATCTATTCACACGGTGATCGTAGTCTGAATTACACCAATGTGATGGATCGATGGGTCCATGGCATATAATCAGTATCATAAGAGCATCTACAACTGCGGACACCAAATCTGGCCCCTCGATCGCCCGCAGACACAGTCGGGCACGTCCGTGGGCAGTGATCGATCACATATCATACTTTCTCCAATGCATCCGAATACCTCATATTCCATCCATCCCTTAATTCAATAAAGAACATGCAAACGAAATCCTACGTACTACCAAATCACACTATCCTAACTACGCTTCATCGTCGGATATGTCCACGATCTCCGTGTCGGACGCCGGGTAGATTGACACATAGGAGGGCTCCGGCTCCTCATCATCATCCATATAGGCAAGATCTCTTCGACGTCCGCTTCCTGCTCCGCCTGGAGGATACGGCGGTTGGCCTCCGCATCCGCCTCCGACTAAAATGAATCGAGGATTGTCTCCTGCTCCGCCTGTAGATCTGTGTCGACCCGCGCCTCGTCCTCCTCATGCTCCTTGTCCTGCTCCGCATCCTCCTCGTCTTCCTCCTGCTCCGCGTCCTTCTCCTCCTCCTCCTCCGAGTCCTCATCCGGATCCACCGCGTCGGGAGGTAGCTCTGCGGCGATCCGGGCTTCGCGCCTTGCCCGGATCTGCTCAAGGCACTGCAGTCGGTGCTCTGGCATTAGATAAGGGTAGCTCCTGGCCTGTCGGCGTATTGGCATGGCTACTTGATTGTGGTGGCGGCCGGTGAGCAGCCGGTGAGTGAAACATGGAGGTGGAAGGGGATTGGAAAGTGGCGGCGGCGGACGGGATGGAATGAAATATGGATGGGTAGGATTTCGGTGCCGGTGTCACCTTAAATAGCCGAGCTAGGGGCCTTGCACGGCGCACCAGAGCGCCGCCACGTGACACCATCAGTCTGTTGGAGGACGAGTTTCGGACCGCTGGGTTTCAGAGTGTTTTCATTGGGGACTCGTACGTCAGTCCGACGTGCGGATGCGCCCGGGCCTCCCCATATCCGTCTCAAATTTGGGCTGGATATGAGGGCTGCCAGTCGGCCCGGACGTTTGAGGTCGGTTTGAGGTGTCCGTCTGGATCGCCTTTTTTGACCGATCAGTGTCAGGGCCGTCCGCCCGGTCGTTTGAGGCGCTCGGCTGTAGATGCTCTAAGATCATGCAAATTTGTGATTTCATTGATAGACATTATTGTTATTTGCAATAGTAGTTTAGCTGGGTCTATAGAAAATGAGTTTGGGAAAGGATGTGTCGTGCATGTTCCCACATGTTATTCACTGCGACAACTCATTTACACGTTTTTCTTTGTCATCGTTTTTATCGCCAACTAAATGTGCGGTGCACCCTTGTCTTTGCCACATCCCAACACTCGTCAACCTATTGCACCATACTCCCCCTATCCCCTAAATGCATGTGAGCAATATGAGTTGTGTCATAAGTTCATAACCAACGAATCATATGGGGAGGGCTCATCATGTTCCCTTTTATAAAAGTGTGTCAATTTATCATTACTTGTTTTCGTCTGACTCTATTATAATTTATATGATCAAATTTTAAAGTCTACTCTAATCATCAGTGATAAATTTGTTGTGACAACAACTCATGGTTTACATTATTTATAAGTTGAATGTGCATACTTGTATGCTCCCATCACCACCTAGCTGATCTTCTTGTAATGTGACATAGCCATCGGGACTAATCACCGTGTGAGTACAATTTGATCTATTTCAAAGCTGAGTCTGGGAGAGGGTGCATTGATATTCACCGTGACAGCTCAGTTACGAGATAGTATTATTTGTCGTTGTTCTAGCTACCTACACCATTGCCTTTGCCGCACCCCGGCGTCCGCCAGCTTGTTGCACGATAGTGCCCCCCCCCCCCCCCCTCCCCCTTCTAAATGTGCATGAGCAGTGTGAACCATGACGTAGTCACCCAGCCATATCATTTTGAAGTGTTCCCTTCCATAAAAAAGTTGTGCAAATTGGACCCTTAGCATGCGTCGTCGGCTATCTCTTACAAGATCAAATTTAAACACTATTTGTCAGATGTGAAATGTCTTTTGACAAATGCTCAGGATTTTACATCGCTTATAATTCAAAAAATGCATTGCCCCGTTATGGCTGTGACAATTCACATCCAAAACGGATCTTGGCATTTGATGTCACATGACTATATTTTTTATTTTTGTTGAGGCTAAAGACTGCGGTGTTTTAGGGAATGCGCAACTTGAATGTTCACGCCAGAAATTCACTCTTTAATAGTATCTATAAAAATGTTATTTTATGCTTGTTTTTGTAGAGAGGCCATATTTTATGCTAGTACTCTCTTCAATCCATAACAATTGTGTTGATTTAGTACATCCATATTAATTGTCATTGATTTAGTACAATTAATGTACGAATAAGAGGTGAAAACTGGAAAACAGCGATGCTACACACACGATGATATTGGACGATCACCGAACGATGCTACACATCGAACCGTCCATGCGTTAGAGCAAACGTAGCTAGCACCGTTCATTCTCGCATCGTGCGGAGTTCGGCCGGGCAGTGTCGTCCGTGCAGTAGTTTCGGCTGGAAAATAGCGGGCCTCCTGGTAGGTTGCCCGGTGCATGGACCGGGTCCTGGTGTGTGCTGAGCGGGAGCGGGCTTTGTAAAGTGCGAAGGCGCGGGGTCAGCGTGCCTGCCATCCCCCGAGTGATTTTCAAAAAAATAAAATTGCCATCCTGCGAGTGACGCCTCCGTTCAAAATGAATTGTGTCGGTCTCGGTAATGACCCACCCGCGCGTGCCGCGTGGTATGGCGGGGGGAGCGGAAGAGACGAACGGCACCCGCTTTGCCTCGTTATCCACACATCCACAGAATCAACCCATCTCGATTGGGACCTGAGAAGAAAAGGAGTCCACGGATTTCGGAACCTAAACCGAGAACAACTCATTTTAAAAAAATCGAAAACAGCTCAATTTTTGCAGGAGTTTCGAAGAAATTTCCAAAGGGCTTGTGCAACGTTCCACACCCCTGGAATCTGGGACGACATTTTTCTATACCTTTTTTTTGACAATGCTATACCTTTTTTTTGACATCAAACACTTTTCTATACCATTAAGGCTATTCATAGTGGGACTATCATATACTAGTATCATGCATATGATACTAGTCTAGATACCACATGTGCATAGTATCATAGAGTAATATCATAGATGATCTTATTTTATTATCATGCATGTCCCGAATACTACCTATGTTACTCTAACCCTCTCTCTTCTTTAATTATCCACGCGTATTTGCTAGTCCTGAGTGCATGATACCAACTAAGGTACCACCACTATAGCCAGCTTAAGGGCATCTCCAACGACGACCCGCAAATTTCCTCCTGCATTCGTGTCCGCGGACTGCCACGGACGGGGAGACCAGTCCGCGGACATGGATGCGGAGGCCGCCATCCAATGTTATCATGTATATGTTCGCGAGTAAATTCAAATTCAAATGTACCCCGATCCACACAGCACGTCGATCACATACCCGATCAGAACCAAATAGTGGCAAATATGCTTAGCTTTTTGCATGCCCGAATCTAAAAGAACATCAGTCTGTGCATTCCTGCCCTACCGGACCGACAATCCCAGCCGTCAGCTCCCCGATCAAGGTGGTGTCGTCGCCGCCGCGTAGGCAGCCTATGCCTCTGCTTCCGCGTAAGCCTCCGTTGCGTCCTCATTCTCCACCGTCGCCAACTGATCTTTCCGACGCCGCAACATCTGGTACCGGACAGTTTGCACGATGATTATTGCATCAGCATCCAAAGAGTCCACATTCAAGGTCAGCATCTTGGCGTCCTTCGCATTGGCGGCGATCTTCAACTTCTCTTCCTCAAGCACGTCCCTCCTCTCTTCGATCATGGTCCTCCTCTCTTCGAGCTTGAGCTTCTTCTCCACCGTCGCCAACTGATCTTTCCGACGCCGCAACATTTGGTACCGGACAGTTTGCACGATGATTATTGCATCGGCATCCAAAGAGTCCACATTCAAGGTCAGCATCTTGGCGTCCTCCGCATTGGCGGCGATCTTCAACTTCTCTTCCTCAAGCACGTCCCTCCTCTCTTCGATCATGGTCCTCCTCTCTTCGAGCTTGAGCTTCTTGTCCATCGCCTCAATCAATAGTTTGAACCTCTCCGCCTTCACGCATGCCTCCTCCTTGATGTCCGAGCACTTCACGCATGCCTCCTCCTTCTTTGCCAAAATGTCCTCGAACCTCTCCGTGAGCTTGGCCACCACACCTTCTCGCTTCGCCCTCTCCTCCTCCAACTTCTTGCCCCGTGAATTTCTTATAACCTTCTTCGACGGTTCTTGGGTTGGGTCGATAGGGTCATCGGTTTCTTCCCCGATGGCTTGGGCGGCAGTCTTGGCTATGAAAAGGTTCCACTTCGGTTGCCCATTTAACTTCAACCAACAATGCATGACAGTGAAGGACTTCTTCTCCAACTTCTTGTACACCATGCAAGCACGAGTATGCTACAAAAGTGAAACATTGTCGACAATGCATAGCCGTCTAGTGAGCAACAAAACAATACATGTCCGGCTAGTGATCAACAAAATTAAGCACATCTGGCTAGTGATCAACTTACTTGCTTGGTGATTTGTGCACCGCTAGGCCACCATGCAATGAGATGCTTCAAGTGCCTGCAATACTTGGACACGGTCTCTTGGATGGTGTACCATCAATGGTTGAGGGACTTCCATTCACGGTTCCCTGCTCACCTGTCACGTGGCTCAAAAGCTCTGTGAGCGCTGAACAACCGCGCCACATGTGGGTGAGGCGGTAGCTTGCTGTCGAAGGCTTGTTGTGTGCGGACCAGCTGGGTGTGGTTGTTGAGGGGTGAGGTCGTTCTCGGGTGCTGGCCGACGGGGGTCGTTGCCGTAGGTTCTATTCCCGGGTCTTGTAGTCTTGATACTTCTGATCAGGAGGAGGGAAACCCGTGGTCCATGCGTAGTCGATCTTGTGAATCAACTATTCATGGTACCGACAGGAGCCATGATGGACATGGTCCATTCTTCGATTGTTTGGAGGTCGTCGGCCCGGCCCACAACTGGCAGGCTGATATAGCTAGCACCCCCTAGTCTAGAAAACCGTCAATATCCCCTGAACTAGTCTTCAAGACGATGACATTGATCAACTGCTCGGAGTTGCGGCTTCATCTCGAGTCTTCGGTTTTGTAGGCGAGTTCAACAAACTTGATGCTTCTATGCCGATTATTGTCTGAGGACACCTCTGGATCCAAAGTCCTTGCCAATCCTTTTTTGGCTTCTTCTTCTACTGTAAACATGATTCAATCCAAGAAGTGACATTCTTTGGATATCTGAGGAGTTTTAGCAGCACCCTCTTCAAAATGTTCGCATCAGTTCCGAAGACCAATCCAGACCTTGGTAGATTAACAACAAAGTTTGTAGTGTTGGAATAGTGGGTTGATTGGGTCGTGTCCTATTAACTTTGTCCGAAAACTGAACTGCCACCATGTAATGTAGTACTGAAAGGTTCCATCAGTGGTCATTATGTTGTGTTTATCATGGCTCGAGGCCGTTACCATTGGCACATCCTGAAGAAAATATGCCCTAGAGGCAATAATAAAGTTGTTATTTTATATTTCCTTATTCATGATAAAGGTTTATTATTCATGCTACAATTGTATTGATCAGAAACCTTAATACATGTGTGAATACATAAACAAACACCGTGTCCCTAGTGAGCCTCTACTAGACTAGCTCATTGATCAAAGATGGTTAAGGTTTCCTAACCATGGACATGGGTTGTCATTTGATAACGGGATCACATCATTAGGAGAATGATGTGATGGACAAGACCCATCCGTTAGCTTAGCATAATGATCGTTCAGTTTAATTGCTATTGCTTTCTTCATGTCAAATACATATTCCTTCGACTATGAGATTATGCAACTCCCGTATACCGGAGGAATGCCTTGTGTATTATCAAACATCACAGCATAACTTGGTGATTATAAAGATGATATACAGGTATCTCCGGAGGTGTCTGTTGAGTTGGCATGGATCAAGATTAGGATTTGTCATTCTGAGTGTCGGAGAGGTATCTCTGGGCCCTCTTGGTAATACACATCATAAGCTTGCAAGCAAATGACTAAGGAGATAGTCATGAGATGAGGTATTACGGAACGAGTAAAGAGACTTGCCGGTAATGAGATTGAACTAGGTATGAAGATACCGATGATCGAATCTCGGGTAAGTAACATATCGATGGACAAAGCGAATTACGTATGTTGTCATAACGGTTCGACCGATAAAGATCTTTATAGAATATGTAGGAGCCAATATGAGCATACAGGTTCAGCTATTGTTTATTGACCGAAGAGGTGTCTTGGTCATGTCTACATAGTTCTCGAACCCGTAGGGTCCGCACGCTTAAAGTTCGACGATGATATTGTATTATATGAGTTATGTGATTTGGTGACTGAATGTTGTTCGGAGTCCCGGATGAGATCACGGACATGACTAGGAGTCTTGAAATGGTTGAGAGGTAAATATTTATATATAGGACGATGGTATTCGGACATCGGAAGTGTTCCGGAGGGTACCGGGTACATATCGGATCATCGGAAGGGGTTCTGGGCACCCCCGACAAAAGATATGGGCCTTATAGGCCAAGAGGGGAAACGCGCCAGCCGCCCCCCATTTGGTCCGACCAAAGGTGTAGAAGGAAAGGGGAAGGAGGAATGGCAAGTGTGGAATAGGATTCCTACTTCCTTCTCTCTCCCCCCTCTTTCCTTCCCCCGCTCGCATATATGGTAGGGGGGCGCATGGCTTGGGAGGAGCCCAAGTAGGATTCGGTCCTAATTGAGGCGCCTCCTGGCCTATCCCCTCCCCCTCCCACCGATATATATATATGTGTGGGGGCGCCCCTAGCACACACGAGACAGTTGCCTAGTCGTGTGCGGCGCCCCCCTCCACAGTTTACACCCCGGGCATATTCTTACGGTGCTTAGGCGAAGCCCTGCGAGGATCACTTCACCATCACCGTCACCACGCCGTCATGCTGACGGAACTCATCTACTACCTCGACGTCTTGCTAGATCAAGAAGACGAGGGACGTCACTGAGCTGAACGTGTGCAGAACTCGGAGGTGCCGTACGTTCGGTACTCGATCGGTGGAGCACGTAGAAAGTTCGACTACATCAACTGCGTTGTGAAATGCTTCCGCTTACGTTCTACGATGGTATGTACACACACTACCCCCCCCCCCTCATTGCTATGCATCTCCATGGATAGATCATTGCGTGTGCGTAGATTTTTTTTTGTTTTCCATGCAACGTTTCCCAAAAGTGGCATCATGAGCCAGGTCTATGCGTAGATTGTTGGAAATATGCCCTAGAGGCAATAATAAAAGGTTATTATTATATTTCCTTGTTCATGATAATTGTCTATTATTCATACTATAATTGTATTAACCGGAAACCATAATACATGTGTGAATACATAGACCACAACATGTCCCTAGTGAGCCTCTAGTTGACTAGCTCGTTGATCAATAGATGGTTGTGGTTTCCTGACCATGGACATTGGATGTCGTTGATAACGGGATCACATCATTAGGAGAATGATGTGATGGACAAGACCCAATCCTAAGCATAGCACAAGATCGTGTAGTTCATTTTCTAAGAGCTTTTTAATGTCAAGTACCATTTCCTTAGACCATGATATTGTGCAACTCCTGGATACCGTAGGAATGCTTTGGGTGTACCAAACGTCACAACGTAATTGGGTGGCTATAAAGGTGCACTACAGGTATCTCCGAAAGTGTCTGTTGGGTTGGCACGAATCGAGACTGAGATTTGTCACTCCGTATGACGGAGAGGTATCTCTGGGCCCACTCGGTAATGCATCATCATAATGAGCTCAATGTGACTAAGGAGTTAGTCACGGGATCATGCATTACGGAACGAGTAAAGGGACTTGCCGGTAACGAGATTGAACAAGGTATAGGGATACCGACGATCTAATCTCGGGCAAGTAACATACCGATAGACAAAAGGAATTGTATACGGGATTGATTGAATCCCCGACATCATGGTTCATCCGATGAGATCATCATGGAACATGTGGGAGACAATATGGGTATCCAGATCCCGCTATTGGTTATTGGCCAAGAGGTGTCGTTGTCATGTCTACATGGTTCCCGAACCTGTAGGGTCTACACACTTAAGGTTCGGCGACGCTATAGTTGTTAGTATGTGGTTACCGAAGGTTGTTCAGAGTCTCGGATGAGATCCCGTACATGACGAGGAACTCCGGAATGGTCCGGAGGTGAAGATCAATATATTGGATGAAGGGTATTGGAGTCCGTAATTGTTCCGGGGGTACCGGGTGACGACCAGCGTGTCCGAAAGGGGTTTCGGAGGCCCCGACAAGCATTGGGGGGCCTTATGGGCCAAGGGCAGGGGGCACATCAGCCCACTAAGGGGATGTGCGCCCCTCCCACCCCATCTCACGTAACCTGGAGAGGTGGGGGCGCCTCCCCTAGGGCAGCCGCCCCTCCCGGCTTTGGGAGCAAGTTTCCTAGGGGTGGGGGTGCCCAAACCCATCTAGGGTTTCCCCTGTGGCCGCTGCCCCTCCCCTAGGGAAACCCTAGGGCACCTCCTCCTCCCCCTTCCCCCTATATATAGTCAGAGAGAGAGAGGGCAGCCGCACACCCTTCCCTGGCGCAGTCCCTCCCTCCTCCAACACCTCCTCCTCCTCCGTAGTGCTTGGCGAAGCCCTGCAGGAGAACCACAAGCTCCACCACCACGCCGTCGTGCTACTGGAGCTCTCCCTCAACTTCTCCTCTCCCCTTGCTGGATCAAGAAGGAGGAGACGTCCCCGGGCTGTACGTGTGTTGAACGCGGAGGCGCCGTCCGTTCGGCGCTAGATCAGATCTTCCGCGATTTGAATCGCCGCGAGTATGACTCCATCAACCGTGTTCTTGTAACGCTTCCGCTTAGCGATCTTCAAGGGTATGAAGATGCAGTCCATCTCTCTCTCTCTCTCTCTCTCTCTCTCTCTCGTTTCTAGTATCTCCTAGATTGATCTTGGTGATACGTAGGAAAATTTTGAATTATTGCTACATTCCCCAACAGTGGCATCATGAGCCAGGTCTATGCGAAGATTCTATGCACAAGTAGAACACAAGTAGTTGTGGGCGATGATTTGTTCAATTTGCTTACCGGTACTAGTCCTATCTTGATTCGGCGGCATTGTGGGATGAAGCGGCCCGGACCGACCTTACACGTACGCTTACGTGAGACAGGTTCCACCGACTGACATGCACTTGTTGCATAAGGTGGCTAGCGGGTGTCTATCTCTCCCACTTTAGTTGGATCGTATTCGATGAAAAGGGTCCTTATGAAGGGTAAATAGCAATTGGCATATCATTGTTGTGGCTTTTGCGTAGGTAAGGAATGTTCTTGCTAGAAACCCATAGCAGCCACGTAAAACATGCAACAACAATTAGGGGACGTCTAACTTGTTTTTGCAGGGTATGCTATGTGATGTGATATGGCCAAAAGGATGTGATGAATGATATATGTGATGTATGAGATTGATCATGTTCTTGTAATAAGAATCACGACTTGCATGTCGATGAGTATGACAACCGGCAGGAGCCATAGGAGTTGTCTTAATTTATTGTATGACCTGCGTGTCAATGAAAAATGCCATGCAATTACTTTACTTTATTGCTAACCGTTAGCCATAGTAGTAGAAGTAATAGTTGGCGAGACAACTTCATTAAGACACGATGATGGAGATCATGGTGTCATGCCGGTGACGAAGGTGATCATGCCGCGCCTCAAAGATGGAGATCAAAGGCGTGATACGTCTCCAACATATCTATAATTTTTGATTGTTCCATGCTATTATATTATCTGTCTTGGATGTTTAATGGGCTTTATTATGCACTTTTATATCATATTTGGGACTAACCTATTAATCGAAGGCCCAGTGCAAATTGCTGTTTTTTGCCTATTTTAGTGTTTCACAGAAAAGGAATATCAAACGGAGTCCAAACGGAATGAAACCTTCAGGAGAGTTGTTTTTGGAACAAACACAATCCACGAGACTTGGAGTGGACATCAAGGAAGCAACGAGGCGGCCACGAGGCAGGGAGGCGTGCCCAGGGGGGTAGGCATGACCCCCACCCTCGTGGGCCCCTCGTGGCTCCCCTGACCGACTTCTTTCACCTATATATACTCATATATCCTGAAAACATCCGAGAGCATGATGAAACCCTATTTCCACCGCCGCAACCTTCTGTACCCCTGAGATCCCATCTTGGGGCCTTTTCCGGTGCTTCGCCGGAGGGGGAATCGACCACGGAGGGCTTCTACATCAACACCATAGCCTCTCCGATGAAGTGTGAGTAGTTTACCACACACATTTGGGTCCATAGTTATTAGCTTGATGGCTTCTTCTCTCTCTTTGGATCTCAATACAAAGTTCTCCTCGATCTTCTTGGAGATCTATTCGATGTAATTCTTTTCGCGGTCTGTTTGTCGAGATCCGATGAATTGTGGGTTTATGATCAAGATTATCTATGAACAATATTTGAATCTCCTCTGAATTCTTTTATGTATGATTTTTTTATCTTTGCAAGTCTCTTCGAATTATCAGTTTGGTTTGGCCTACTAGATTGATCTTTCTTTCAATGGGAGAAGTGCTTAGCTTTGGGTTCAATCTTGCGGTGTCCTTTCCCAGTGACAGCAGGGGCAGCAAGGCACGTATTGTATTGTTGCCATCGAGGATAAAAAGATGGGGTTTATATCATATTGCTTGAGTTTATCCCTCTACATCATGTCATCTTGCCTAATGCGTTACTCTGTTCTTATGAACATAATACTCTAGATGCATGCTGGATAGCGGTCAATGTGTGGAGTAATAGTAGTAGATGTAGAATCGTTTCGATCTAATTGTCGCAGACGTGATGCCTATATACATGATCATACCTAGATATTCTCATAACTATGCACTTTTCTATCAATTGCTCGACAGTAATTTGTTCATCCATCGTAATACTTATGCTATCTTGAGAGAAGCCACTAGTGAAACCTATGGCCCCGGGGTCTATTTTCCATCATATAAGTTTCCGATCTATTTTATTTTGCAATCTTTGCTTTCCAATCTATATCATAAAAATACCAAAAATATTTATCGTATTATCTCTATCAGATCTCACTTTTGCAAGTGGCCGTGGAGGGATTGACAACCCCTTTATCGCGTTGGTTGCAAGGTTCTTATTTGTTTGTGCAGGTACGAGGGATTTGAGTGTAGCCTCCTACTGGATTGATACCTTGGTTCTCAAAAACTGAGGGAAATACTTACGCTACTGATACGTCTCCGTCGTATCTACTTTTCCAAACACTTTTGCCCTTGTTTTGGACTCTAACTTGCATGATTTGGATGGAACTAACCCGGACTAACATTGTTTTCAGCAGAACTGCCATGGTGTTATTTTTGTGCAGAAATATAAGTTCTCAGAATGACCTGAAAATCCACGGAGCAACTTTTCAGAATTAATAAAAAATACTGGCGAAAGAATTAGCGTCAGGGGGCCCACACCCTATCCACAAGGGTGGGGGCGCGCCCCCTGCCTTATGGGCCCCCTCGACGTCCACCGACCTCAACTCCAACTCCATATATTTGCTTTCGCAGAGAAAAAATCAGAGAAAAAGTTTCATCGCGTTTTACGATACAGAGCCGCCGCCAAGCCCTAATCTCTCTTGGGAGGGCTGATCTGGAGTCCGTTCGGGGCCCCGGAGAGGGGGATTCGTCGTCGTCGTCATCATCAACCATCCTCCATCACCAATTTCATGACGCTCACCGCCGCGCATGAGTAATTCCATCATAGGCTTGCTGGACGGTGATGGGTTGGATGAGATTTACCATGTAATCAAGTTAGTTTTGTTAGGGTTTGATCCCTAGTATCCACTATGTTCTGAGATTGATGTTGCTATGACTTTGCTATGCTTAATGCTTGTCACTAGGGCCCGAGTGCCATGATTTCAGATCTGAACCTATTATGTTTTCATGAATATATGTGAGTTCTTGATCCTATCTTGCAAGTCTATAGTCACCTATTATGTGTTATGATCCGACAACCCGGAAGTGACAATAATCGAGATACTTCTCGGTGATGACCGTAGTTTGAGGAGTTCATGTATTCATTATGTGTTAATTCTTTGGTCCAGTACTTTATTAAAATGAGGCCTTAGTATCCCTTAGTTTCCACTAGGACCCCGCTGCCACAGGAGGGTAGGACAAAAGATGTCATGCAAGTTCTTTTCCATAAGCACGTATGACTATATTCGGAATACATGCCTACATTACATTGATGAATTGGAGCTAGTTCTATGTCACCCTATGTTATAACTATTACATGAGGAATCACATCCGACATAATTATCCATCATTGATCCAATGCCTACGAGCTTTTCATATATTGTGCTTTGCTTATTTCCTTTACCGTTGCTACTGTTACAATTACTACAAAATTGCTATCGTTACTTCTGCTACCGTTACCGTTACTTCCATACTACTTTGCTACTAAATACTTTGTTGTGGATACTAAGTTATCCAGGTGTGGTTGAATTGACAACTCAACTGCTAATACTTGAGAATATTCTTTGTCTCCCCTTGTGTCGAATCAATAAATTTTGGTTGAATACTCTACCCTCGAAAACTGTTGCGATCCCCTATACTTATGGGTTATCAAGACTATTATCTGGCGCCATTGCCGGGGAACATAGCTCTATTCTTTGAGTCACTTGGGATTTATATCTGCTGGTCACTATGAGGAACTTGAAAGACGAAAGAACTAAGTTTTTTTCCCTCAGCTACGAGGGGAGGTAAGGAACTGCCATCTAGCTCTGCACTAGATTCTCCTTCTGTTTTGAGTAAGCTTGCAACACCTAAACCTGCTACTGCTATGAATTCTGATATGTCGCATGTTATTGATGATGCCACTTCTACTATGCATGATACTTATGATGAAACTACTTCTGTGCTTGATACTACTTTGCCATTAGGTGAATTTCTTGATGAACAACTTGCTAGGGTTAGAGAGGATGAAATTATTGAAGATAGTGATGATGAAGGTTCTCCCCCTAAGTATGAATTGCCTGTTGTTCCAGAGGGTTATGTTATGGATGAAGAAACTACTAGAGCTATTCTTGCTTGCAATGATAGATATGATATTAAGAAGTTATTAGCTAAATGGAAATAGAAATCTCTAAATGCTAGAATGAAATATGACCCTGCTTTTGCTACTTCACCTATCTTTGTTACTCATAAGGATTATGAATTCTTTGTCGATCCTGAGATAATTACTTTGGTTGAATCTGATCCTTTTTATGGCAATGAATCTGAAACTGTTGTGGCACATCTTACTAAGTTAAATGATATAGCCACCATGTTCACTAATGATGAGAAGTCTCGCTACTATTATATCCTTAAGATATTTCCATTCTCATTAAAGGGTGATGCTAAAACTTGGTTTAATTCTCTTGATCCTGGTTGTGTGCGTAGTCCCCAGGATATTAGTTATTACTTCTCTGCTAAATATTTCCCTGCTCATAAGAAACAAGCTGCCTTGCAGGAAATATATAATTTTATGCAAATCAAAGAAGAGAGTCTCACACAAGCTTGGGGGAGGCTTCTCCGATTACTTAATGCTTTGCCTGATCATCCTCTTAAGAAAAATGAAATACTTGATATCTTTTATAATGGACTAACCGATGCCTCCAAGGACTACTTGGATAGTTGTGCTGGTTGTGTTTTCAGGGAAAGAACAGTCGACCAAGCTGAATTGCTATTGAATAATATGTTGACTAATGGAAATAATTAGACTCTTCCCGAGCCAATTCCTGATCCAATTGAGCCAACTCCTGAGCCAATTCCTGAACCTATTCCTAAACCAACTCCGAAGAAGAGGGGTGTTCTATTCCTCAGTCCTGGAGATATGCAAGAGGCAAAGAAATCTATGAAAGAAAAAGGTATTAAAGCTGAAGATGTTAAGAATTTACCTCCTGTTGAAGAAATACATGGTCTTAATATACCACCTATTGAAGAAACACATTGTCTTGATAACCCTACATAGGTAGTAAAGGTAAATTCTCTCTATAGATATGATAAAGTTGAAATCCCCTCTACTAAATTTCCTAGCCAATGTTTGGATGAATTTGATGACTTTATGGCTAGACAAGAAAATTTCAATGCTTATGTTGGTAGAGAATTAAAGAGTAATGCTTACATGATAGGACGCTTGAGTGATTATATGGCTAGAGTTAAAGGTGAACTTAAACTCATTAGCAAATGCGCTTCTATGGTTACCACTCAAGCTGAACAAGTACTTAAGGATCAAAATGATTTGCTCGATGAATTAAATAATAAACATGATTTTGTTGTTAGAGTGGCTACTAGAACTGGTAGAATGACTCGGGAACCTTTGTATCCTGAAGGCCACCCTAAGAGAATTGAGCAAGATTCTCAGAGAAATAATTTAGATGCACCTAGTCCTTCTAAAAAGAAGAAAAAATAAAAATGATAGGACTTTGCATGCATCTAGTGAACCTGTTGTTGATACACCTGAGAATCTCAATGATATTTCTATTTCTGATGCTGAAACACAATCTGGTGATGAACATGAACCTAGTGATAATGTTAATGATAATGTTCATGTTGATGCTCAGCCTAGCAATAACAATGATGTAGAGATTAAACCTGTTGTTGATCTTGATAACCCACAATCAAAGAATCAATGTTATGATAAGAGAGACTTTGTTGCTAGGAAGCACGATAAAGAAAGAGAGCCATGGGCTCAGAAACCCATGCCTTTACCTCCCAAGCAGTCTGAGAAAAAGGATGACGAGAATTTTGAGTGCTTTGTTGAAATGATTAGACCTATCTTCTTACATATGCGCTTAACTGATATGCTTAAAGTGAATCCTTATGCTAAGTATATGAAGGATATTATTACAAATAAAAGAAAGATACCGGAAGCTGAAATTTCCACCATGCTTACTAATTTTACTTTTAAGGGTGGAATACCAAAGAAACTTGGAGATCCAGGGGTACCAACTATACCGTGCTCTATTAAAAGAAACTATGTTAAAACTGCTTTATGTGATCTTGGAGCCGGTGTTAGTGTTATGCCTCTCTCTTTATATCGTAGACTTGAATTGAATAAGTTGACACCTACTGAAATATCTTTGCAAATGGCTGATAAATCAACTGCTATACCTGTCGGTATTTGTGAGGATGTGCCTGTTGTGGTTGCAAACGTCACTATCTTAATAGACTTTGTTATTCTTGATATTCCCGAGGACGATAGTATGTCGATTATCCTTGGTAGACCCTTTTTGAATACTGCAGGGGCTGTTATTGATTGCAACAAAGGCAATGTCACTTTTCATGTTAATGGTAATGAGCATACGGTACACTTTCCGAGGAAACAACCTCAATTTCATAGCATCAATTCTATTGGAAAAATTCCAACTATCATTACTGGAGGTTTTGAATTTCCTCTTCCTACTATCAAGAAGGAATATGATATTCTTATTATTGGGGATGTTCATATCCCCGTTTAGGTAACCTAGTGTTATTCGAAATTTCTCTGGTTTCATGTTATTCGGAATGAGTTTGTTAACAAGACTTGATCAACCTTGTTAGTGGATTCCTTTTGATGATCATGAGATGGATGAAACTAGAAGGCACAACCTTTTGTACCCTCGTTTTACTTTCTGTTATTTAGAATAAATAAAGCAAAAATAGTATTTTCTGTCTGTTTTCCGAATTAAAAAATATCCAAAAATAAAAGTTCTCCAAATGCCCTGCCAATTTAGTATGATTTTTTCTGGAATATTTGAGAATATTTGGCACTGAGAACACAACAGGGGGAGCAAGCACCTGGCCACGAGGGTCCAGGGCATGCCCCCTGCCTCATGGGCCCATGGTGGGCCCCCTCCACTTATTCCTGCACCTACACACTTCTTCTTCCTCCCCAAAAAAATCACCATCCAGCTCAAGCACGAGTTCTAGCTCATTTTGCTGCGATTTTCGATCTCCTTGCTCAAGGCTCCATTCACAAAACTGCTTTGGAAGATTGTTCTTTGGTATGTGACTCCTCCAATGGTCCAATTAGTTTTTGTTCTAGTGCTTTATTAATTGCAAATTTTTGCTGCCTAGGTGACCCTGTTCTTGAGCTTGCATGTTAAATTTATGAGGTCCCAAGTAATTCTAGTGCATGATATAGGCTCTAGGCACTTGTGAGAGTAGTTTCTATCAATCTTATTGAGTTTGATTCACTTTTATTTTGAGTTACTAAAAATTTCAGAAATTTTTCAGAGGAAGAATTATGTCTAGGAAAATGTACCAAGGTGGTTCTTCAAGAAAGCAACGACCCAGGCTCGCGATGCGCGAGCAGGATGATGAACCACCAAGGGAAGCTAACGTGCGGCCTTGGGAATGGCCGTCAGAGGAATTTATGGTCAAAGCAGGCATCAAGGATGAATTTGATGCATATGTGCGTAATGCTAACCTTGAGGACTTCATGCAAGATAAGTGTCCTCAGTACTACTATTTGACTGATTCATTCGTGAGAAGGTTTAAATTTTCATCTTCGCGTAATTCTCAAAATGTCATGTTTGGTATTTATGATCAATCATATACCATGGACCTAGAATATTTTACTACTGCTTGCAAACTCCCACAGTGGGGTAGTGTCAATGAACCCCGTAAATCTAAATATAAAGATTTTCTTGCTAGTATCACTATGGGAGAATCTAGAGAAATAGCACAAGCTACCATAGGGACCATTCATTTTCCTGCTATACATTATTTTGCTCTCTTCATTGATATATGCATTAATGGTAAAGATGAAGCATGTCACATGCGTGTTCCTGATCTTTGTGTTCTCAGGAGTGTTGTATTAGGTGATAAAGAATACAACTTGGGGGCAATTGTTGCACGTAGGTTGCATAATAATGGTTTAGTTGGAGATTTATTTGGAGGGATTTATGCGACCCGTGTGGCTAATTATCTTGGTATACCTCCACGTGAGGGTGATAGGGAGTTGCCTCCTACTTATTTAGATTATAATGCTATGGTCAGTCATCATTTTCTTGAGATGAATGAACAATTCCTCCAGTATCGACTAATCTTTGACAGACGTCGCGCTGTCCATGTTACTCTCCTTGCTCATGCCCTTTTTGATTATCAGGCAAAAAGAAGATATGTTATAACCAGGGAGGAGGCAGCCGAGTACGAGAGGGGGGCGGAGGCAGCTCGCTGCCGTGCTGCAGCCCAGGAGGCAATGGCCGCTGCATATTAGTACGAGCCCAGTTACAACTTCGGATATCAGTCAGGCTATCCATGGCCATAGACCAACTTAGGCCAAAAGCCTAAGCTTGGGGGAGTACGTATTTCTCACCGGCATTACATTCATGTTCACACACTCATTCTAGTTGTCGGTGCTCATACTTTTTCATTGTATTATCCATGCTAGTTTAAATTCTTTTTCTAGCTTTCTTCTTGTGTTTGATAAACCTTAAGAAAAACAAAAAATTAGTTAGTTTAATTTCCATGCTTATAGTAGTAATTAAAAGAAAACCCAAAAAGATTTCTCGTTCTTCTTTTGCTTGTTGGGAGCTCTCCAGTGTAAATAGTTTTATTTCTTTTCTTTCCTTTGAGGGTCGAGAGGAGAAGACCATAATGAAAATGTTTAGTGGCTCTCATATGCATAATTGTCGATTTAACCAAGAGCCCATATTACCTTGTCTTCTCCCTTGAGTTGAATGCTTGCAGATTCTAGCTTAGTCCAATGCACGTGCACTATTATTATTATACACACCATTCGGTCGTGCAAGTGAAAGGTAATAATGACGATATATGATGGACTAATTGCGATGAGAGAAGCTGGTATGAAGTCGACCTCTCTTGTTTTTGTAAATATGATTAGTTCATTGTTCCTGATTCAGCCTATTATGAATAAACATGTTTGCAATGACAATTAGAGATTATAGTTGCTTATGCCATGCTTAATTAGCTAGGAGCTTATAATGGTTTACCTTGCGTGCCAACATGCTATTAAAATGGTTGTGATGTGGTATGATAGGGTGGTATCCTCCTTTGAATGATTCAAGTGACTTGACTTGGCACATGTTCACGCATGTAGTTGAAACAGAATCAACATAGCCTTCACGATATTTATGTTCATGGTGGATTATATCCTACTCATGCTTGCACTCAATGTTAATTAATTTTAATGCATGTTTATGACTGTTGTCGCTCTCTCAGTTGGCCGCTTCCCAATCTCTTGCTAGCCTTCACCTGTACTAAGCGGGAATACCGCTTGTGCATCCAAACTCCATGCCCAAAGTTATTCATATGAGTCCACCATACCTTCCTATATGTGGTATTTACCTGCCATTTCAAGTAAATTTGTATGTGCCAAACTCCAAACCTTCAAATGAAATTCTGTTTTGCTTGCTCGCGCAGCTCATGTATCAACTAGGGCTGTCTGTATCTTCCATGCTAGGTGGGCTATTCTCAAGAGGAGTGGACTCCGCTCCTCATTCACGAGAAAATGGCTGGTAACCGGGATGCCCAGTCCCATGATTAAAAGATCAAATCAAATCAAAATAATTAAACAAAACTCCCCCAGGATTGTTGCTAGTTGGAGGCACCCGTTGTTTCGGGCAAGCCATGGATTAATGCTTGTCGGTGGTGGGGGAGTATAAACTTTACCATTCTATTTGGGAACCGCCTATAATGTGTGTAGCATGGAAGATATCGAGATCTCATAGTTGTTACGTTGATAGTGAAAGTATACCGCTCAAAATGTTATTCATCTCTATTTTAAAATCAAGCTCTGGCACCTCTACAAATCCTTGCTTCCCTCTACGAAGGGCCTATCTATTTACTTTTATGTTGAATCATCACCCTCTTATTAAAAAGCACCCGCTGGAGAGCACCGCTGTCATTTGCATGCATTACTATTAGTTTATATCGGGTATGACTTGACTGGATCTCTTTTACCATGAATTACAATGTTTAGTCAGTCCTTAATCTTTAAAGGTGCTCTGCATTTATGTTTTGCGGTCTCAGAAAGGGCTAGCGAGATACCATCTTGTTATATCATATTATGATTGTTTGGAGAAAGTGTTGTCATCCGAGTTTTATTATTATTGCTCGCTGGTTGATTATGCCATTGATATGAGTAAACATGAGACCTAAGTGTTATTGTGAATATGGTTAGTTTGTAATCTTTGCTGAAAACTTGAATGTTGGCTTTACATATTTGCAACAACAAGAGCAAACAAAGTTTGTAAAAGTTTTTCTTTATCACTTTCAGTTTGTCAACTGAATTGCTTGAGGACAAGCAAAGGTTTAAGCTTGGGGGAGTTGATACGTCTCCGTCGTATCTACTTTTCCAAACACTTTTGCCCTTGTTTTGGACTCTAACTTGCATGATTTGAATGGAACTAACCCTGACTGATGTTGTTTTCAGCAGAACTGCCATGGTGTTATTTTTGTGCAGAAATAGAAGTTCTCAGAATGACCTGAAAATCCATGGAGCAACTTTTCAAAATTAATAAAAAATACTGGCGAAAGAATTAGCGTCAGGGGGCCCACACCCTGTCCACGAGGGTGGGGGACGCACCCCCTCCCCCTGGGCGCACCCCCTGCATTGTGGGCCCCCTGGACGTCCACCGACCTCAACTCCAACTCTATATATTTGCTTTCGCGGAGAAAAAAATCAGAGAGAAAGTTTCATTGCGTTTTACGATACGGAGCCACCGCCAAGCCCTAATCTCACTCGGGAGGGCTGATCTGGAGTCTGTTCGGGGCTCTGGAGAGGGGGATTTGTCGCCGTCATCATCATGAACCACCCATCACCAATTTCATGATGCACACCGCCGTGCATGAGTAATTCCACCATAGGCTTGCTGGACGGTGATGGGTTGGATGAGATTTACCATGTAATCAAGTTAGTTTTGTTAGGGTTTGATCCCTAGTATCCACTATGTTCTGAGATTGATGTTGCTATGACTTTGCTATGCTTAATGCTTGTCACTAGGGCCTGAGTGCCATGATTTCAGATCTGAACCTATTATGTTTTCATGAATATATGTGAGTTCTTGATCCTATCTTGCAAGTCTATAGTCACCTATTATGTGTTATGATCCGACAACCCCGAAATGACAATAATCGGGATACTTCTCAGTGATGACCGTAGTTTGAGGAGCTCATGTATTCACTATGTGTTAATGCTTTGGTCTGGTACTCTATTAAAAGGAGGCATTAATATCCCTTAGTTTCCACTAGGATCCCACTGCCACGGGAGGGTAGGACAAAAGATGGCATGCACGTTCTTTTCCATAAGCACGTATGACTATATTCGGAATACATGCCTACATTACATTGATGAATTGGAGCTAGCTATGTGTCACCCTATGTTATAACTATTACATGAGGAACCGCATCCGACATAATTATCCTTCAGTGATCCAATGCCTACGAGCTTTTCATATATTGTGCTTTGCTTATTTCCTTTACCGTTGCTACTGTTACAATTACTACAAAACTGCTATCGTTACTTTTGCTACTGTTACCGTTACTTCCATACTACTTTGTTACTAAATACTTTGCTGCAGATACTAAGCTATCCAGGTGTGGTTGAATTGACAACTCAACTGCTAATACTTGAGAATATTCTTTGGCTCCCCTTGTGTCGAATCAATAAACTTGGGTTGAATACGCTACCCTTGAAAACTGTTGCGATCCCCTATACTTGTGGGTTATCAACTACTTTGTTGCATCACCCTTTCCTCTTCAAGGGAAAACTAATGCATGCTCAAGAGGTAGCAAGAAGGATTTCTGGCGCCGTTGCCGGAGAGAGTCTACGTGCAAGTCAAGACATACCAAGTACTCATCACAAACTCTTATCCCTCGCATTACATTACTTGCCATTTGCCTCTCGTTTTCCTCTCCCCCAGTTCACCTTTGCCTTTGCTTCGTGTATGTATCTTTGTTTGTGTTTCCATGTGTGTCGGTGTCAAAACCGGCGGATCTTGGGTAGGGGGTCCCGAACTGTGCGTCTAGGCGGATGGTAACAAGAGACAAGGGACACGATGTTTTTACCCAGGTTCGGGCCCTCTCGATGGAGGTAAAACCCTACTCCTGCTTGATTAATATTGATGATATGGGTAGTACAAGAGTAGATCTACCACGAGATCAGAGAGGCTAAACCCTAGAAGCTAGCCTATGGTATGATTGTTGTTCGTCCTACGGACTAAAACTCTCCAGTTTATATAGACACCGGAGAGGGCTAGGGTTACATAGAGTCGGTTACAATGGGAGGAGATCTTCATATCATATCGCCAAGCTTGCCTTCCACGCCAAGGAAAGTCCTATTCGGACACGGGACAAAGTCTTCAATCTTGTATCTTCATAGTCCGGGAGTCCGGCCAAAGGTCATAGTCCGGCCATCCGGACACCCCCTAATCCAGGACTCCCTCAGTAGCCCCTGAACCAGGCTTCAATGACGACGTGTCCGGCGCGCAAATTGTCTTTGGCATTGCAAGGCGGGTTCCTCCTCCGAATACTTCATAGAAGATGTTGAACACAAGGATAGTGTCCGGCTCTGCAAAATAAGTTCCACATACCACCATAGAGAGAATAATATCTGAACAAATCTAATCCGCTGACGTATTCCGCAGCGTGACATCACGCCACGGCCAAGCCTTTATTCGAATCGTTTTACTGCTCCACCTCAGCGTGTTCAGCGAGGCGGTTTCCTTGGCACGTCTTGTCAAAGCAGAGATCGTGTCCCCTTATTCCGGAATTCTCATCAATACAAGCGTGGGTAACCCAACCGTGCCTTTGGTATGACTCCCTAATTGAAAGCGAGTCCCAAACGGTTACGGGGAGGGCTCTTGGTATTCAACCTCTTTATAAGGAGACCAAGGCTCGGCTCCTTTCTTTTCAATTCAATGGAATCCGCCCCTCGCCTCGAGTTCCAACACCCAAAGCTCCAGTTTTAGGCGCTTCGGACCTTCAATGATGTTCGGCTCTGACCTTCAAGGCCGGTGGATGCCTTCCTCCGTTACGGAAGAAGACGTGCGAAAGCTGAGAGATGCCAGGTACCTAACCGCGAAATCTCGCATAGGCTGCCTGCTCAAGGGCAGGCCATTCCCACTCCCCAGCCCGGTGAGAGCGTGGTGTTCACATATCACTTCCTTCGGGGGCTAGGCTTCCCGATTGATCCCTTCGTGAGGGGGCTTATGTTTTACTACGGGCTAGAATTTCACGACTTAGCTCCGGAGTCCATCCTCCAAATCTCATCGTTCATTGTCGTGTGTGAGGCCTTCCTCCATATTACTCCTCACTTCGGATTGTGGCTTAGAACCTTCAATGTGGAACCGAAGATGATCGAGGGGCAGCACGCTGAGTGCGGAGGAGCTATCATAAGCAAGATGGCCGGCGCTCCATGGCCCGAGGGATCTTTCCAAGAGGAGTTCGGCTTATGGCAATGGGACTGGTTTTACATCACAGCCCCCAGGGGCACCACATGGGTGGCGCCACCTGCCTTTCGCTCGGGCCCCCCACCACAGCTAGCGTCATGGGTCAATGAAGGGCTTATCTGGGGGACGTCCAAAGACGTGCCCTTGCTGCAGGACCGCATTCGAGATCTCCTAGAAAGAGATATCAACTTGACCGTAGTGGCGCAAGTTATGCTGATTCGCCGCATGCTGCCCTGCAAACGTCGCCCTCTACGCCTGTGGGAATTTAATCCGGAGGGACCACGAGTCCTCCAACACTTTATGGGCACGACGCCCGTGGAGATGTACAAATTGTTCTTCGGATCACAAGCAAGGTGTCCGGATTTGTCCGAGGACGCAGGTCTGAGCTGCAATCGCCCGGATGCCCAAGTAAGTAACCCCGTATTTGGACACGCCATCTGTATTTTCATCATAAAATTGCCCTTAACAAAGCTATCCTTTGAACAGGAGTGGATAGCGAAGGCAAAGCTTATCAGGTGTCCAGCCCCCCTACCTGAGACCGCGCCGGATCCCGTATTAACCAGGATGCTAGAGATTGTGCTTTCGGCAGAAGGCGAAGAGGGGAACCAAGGAGCTACCGCCTTCGCGAAGGAGGCTGTCAGGAAGGGAGGAATCGAGAATTCCCCCAACCAGGGAAAGAAAAGGACTGCCTCTGGAGACCCGGAGGGGATGGCCTCAAAACGGGGGAAGAAATCTTCGCCAGAGGATCCGGCGCCGGAGAATGCCCCGGCCGCATTGCGCTCCCAAGGGGATCAGCTCTCCCCCGAGCCGTAAGTAAAGAGAGGGGTTCCAAAATGAGTTACATCCCTTTTATTTCTGAGGAAGGTAACCGAAATATTACCTTGCAGTTCGGATCTCAACCCTTCTCAGCAGAGCTCATCTTTAGGGGATCTTCGTCCGGAGATGATGGAGAGCGAAACGCCTCCCCTAGCTGCACCGTCTCACGAGGCAGGCGACCCCGAGGTGTCATCTCAGAGGGGTTTTCCAAGTCCGGACCCTGAAAAAGGTCGTCAAGCTAGTCCGACACCCTCTGGTGCGCGGTCGGAGGGGCTGAAGGATCTTCTCGGGCGAGCGTCCATCTCAGAAGAACACCGTATGTTGATGAACACGGTGATTGGAAGGATTTCATCCGCGGAAAGCGGATTGTACGAGGCCGCCAGGAGTTTACTGACAGGCTTTGAGGTACGTGAAAAGGTGTACCTTTTGGTAGAGCCGCATATATAAAATGTGCCCTGTATAAATAGTAGCCCCTGAGACTCTGTGTGTCATCACAAGTGATGGCGCGCAGAGGATCATAACCCCAGGTATAATATGTCACCTTTTTTTATGAAGGTGGCAAGGCGTTCGGTGGCTAGCCGGACTGATGAATCTGCCGAGCTAAAGCGGCAACTTGACGTAGCGGATGTCGATATCGCGCTTGTAAATAAGCGGCTAGACGAGGCACAAGGTATGTTCCAAAGACATCTGATAAGAGGAGTTCAATGCTCGTTTCTTATAAGATATGTGCTTAATGTAGATGGCGCTGCTGCCGTGGAGAACCTTCGGGCGGAACTTGCCTGAGCCAAGGAGCAAGCAAGGAAAATTGATGCGGCTGCCGTTAAGGCGGCTGAAGAGCTAAAAGCCGAACAGGCTACTCATTGCCAGAGCAAGAAAGTAATAGCCGAGATGGCTATAAAATTGAAAGATGCTGCCGACCGCTGTAAATTTCTTGAACAAGAAGATAGGGCGGCTCAGAAGGACCTTGAAAAGATCACTGCCGAGGCCAAGGATACTCGCTCTGCAATGAGAGCTATGAAGGAGGAGCTACGTCAGGCCGGAGATATCACGGCTGGAAAGCCTTATATGCTGCGGATGAAGTTTGGGGATCCTAAGTATGCTCCGTTAGACCGGCAGTGCAGTGTGGAAAACACTTACCTGGATTTGGCAGCGAGTGCGGCGGACGCGACCGAACACTTCCGGGGTCGAGGTGACCATGAATTGGAAGAACTTTTTTGGTCGCAGTTCCACAATCTAGAACGCCCACTTTTGGTATCCGACCGTTTGGCCACCTGGGTGGAGCAGAACAGGTTATCCGGACTCGCCATGAGGTATGTTGCGAGTCGTCTGTGGCCGAAAGAGCCAGAGCCGAAGAGTTATTTTAGCTTGGTGCAGCAGTTTCTTGGTTCGGTGCCACATGTTGATGCAATGAAGAGGTTGTTGGGAAACGTAGTAATTTCAAAAATTTCCTACGCACACGCAAGATCATGGTGATGCATAGAACGAGAGGGGAGAGTGTAATCTACATACCCTTGTAGACCGAAAGCGGAAGTGTTAGCACAACGCGGTTGATGTAGTCGTACGTCTTCACGGCCCGACCGATCAAGCATCGAAACTATGGCACCTCCGAGTTCTAGCACACGTTCAGCTCGATGACGTCCCTCGAACTCCGATCCAGCCGAGTGTCGAGGAAGAGTTCCGTCAACACGACGGCGTGGTGACGATCTTGATGTTCTATCGTCGCAGGGCTTCGCCTAAGCACCGCTACAATATTATCGAGGAGGACTATGGTGGAGGGGGGCACCGCACACGGCTAATAGATCTCAAGGATCAATCGTTGTTGTGTCTTTGGGGTGCCCCCCTGCCCCCATATATACAGGAGCAAGGGGGGAGGTGGCCGGCCTATGGAGGAGGCGCACCAAGGGGGGAGTCCTACTCCCACCGGGAGTAGGACTCCTCCTTTCCTTGTTGGAGAAGGAATGAGGAGGAGTAGGACTCCTCCTTTCCTTGTTGGAGAAGGAAAGAGGAGGAGAGGGAGAAGGAAAAGTGGGCTGCCCCCCTTGTCCAATTCGGACCAGAGGGGGGGCGCAGGCCTCCTTCCTTTTGGCCTCTCTCCTCTATTCCCGTATGGCCCAATAAGGCCCATATACTCCCCGGCGAATTCCCGTAACTCTCCGGTACTCCGAAAAATACCCGAATCACTCGGAACCTTTCCGAAGTCCGAATATAGTCATCCAATATATCGATCTTTACGTCTCGACCATTTCGAGACTCCTCGTCATGTCCCCGATCTCATCCGGGACTCCGAACTCCTTCGGTACATCAAAACTCATAAACTCATAATATAACTGTCATCGAAACCTTAAGCGTGCGGACCCTACGGGTTCGAGAACTATGTAGACATGACCTAGAACTATTCTCGGTCAATAACCAATAGCGGAACCTGGATGCTCATATTGGCTCCTACATATTCTACGAAGATCTTTATCGGTCAAACCACATAACAACATACGTTATTCCCTTTGTCATCGGTATGTTACTTGCCCGAGATTCGATCGTCGGTAACCAATACCTAGTTCAATCTCGTTACTGGCAAGTCTCTTTACTCATTACGTAATGCATCATTCCGTAACTAACTCATTAGCTACATTGCTTGCAAGGCTTATAGTGATGTGCATTACCGAGAGGGCCCAGAGATACCTCTCCGACAATCGGAGTGACAAAACCTAATCTCGAAATACGCCAACCCAACATGTACCTTTGGAGACACCTGTAGTGCTCCTTTATAATCACCCAGTTACGTTGTGACGTTTGGTAGCACCCAAAGTGTTCCTCCGGTAAACGGGAGTTGCATAATCTCATAGTTACAGGAACATGTATACGTCATGAAGAAAGCAATAGCAACATACTAAACGATCAAGTGCTAAGCTAACGGAATGGGTCAAGTCAATCACATCATTCTCCTAATGATGTGATCCCATTAATCAAATGACAACACATGTCTATGGTTAGGAAACATAACCATCTTTGATTAATAAGCTAGTCAAGTAGAGGCATACTAGTGACTATATATTTGTCTATGTATTCACACGTGTATTACGTTTCCGGTTAATACAATTCTAGCATGAATAATAAACAAGTATCATGATATAAGGAAATAAATAATAACTTTATTATTGCCTCTAGGGCATATTTCCTTCAGTCTCCCACTTGCACTAGAGTCAATAATCTAGTTCACATCATTATGTGATTCAACACCAATATTCACATCTGTATGTGATTAATACCCATAGTTCACATCATCATGTGATCAACACCCAAAGGGTTTACTAGAGTCAATAATCTAGTTCACATCGCTATGTGATTAACACCCAAAAGAGTACTAAGGTATGATCATGTTTTGCTCGTGAGAGAAGTTTAGTCAACGAGTCTGTCACATTCAGAGCCGTATGTATTTTGCAAATATTCTATGTCTTCAATGCTATGCATGGAGCTACTCTAGCTAATTGCTCCCACTTTCAATATGTATCCAGATTAAGACTTAGAGTCATCTGGATCAGTGTAAAAGCTTGCATCGATGTAACTCTTTACGATGAACTCTTTTATCACCTCCATAATCGAGAAACATATCCTTATTCTACTAAGGATAATTTTGACCAATGTACAGTGATCTACTCCTAGATCACTATTGTACTCCCTTGCCAAACCAGGGCAGAGTATACAATAGGTCTGGTCCATAGTATGGCATACTTTTATAGAACCTATGACTGATGCATAGGGAATGACTTTCATTCTCTTTCTATTTTCTGCCGTGGTCGGGTCTTGAGTCTTACTCAATTTCACACCTTTGCAACACAGGCAAGAACTCTTTCTTTGACTGTTCCATTTTGAACTATTTCAAAATCTTGACAAGGTATGTACTTATTGAAAAACTTATCAAGCGTCTTGATCTATCTCAATAGATCTTGATGCTCAATATGTAAGCAGCTTCACCGAGGTCTTTCATTGAAAAACCTTTTATTCAAGTATCCTTTTATGCTATCCAGAAATTCTATATCATTTCCAATCAACAATATGTCTTGCACATATAATATCAGAAATGCTACAGAGCTCCCACTCACTTTCTTGTAAATACAGGCCTTTCCAAAAGTCTGTATAAAACCATATGCTTTGATCAACTCATCAAAGCGTATATTCCAACTCCGAGATGCTTGCACCAGTCCATTGATGGATCATTGGAGCTTGCACATGTTGTTAGTACCTTTAGGATTAACAAAACCTTCTGGTTGCATCATATACAACTCTTCTTTAATAAATCCATTAAAGAATGTAGTTTTTGACATCCATTTGCCAGATTTCATAACATGTGACAATTGCTAACATGATTCGGACAGACTTAAGCATCGGTACAGTTGAGAAAATCTCATTGTAGTCAACACCTTGAACTTGTCGAAAACCGTTTTGTGACAAGTCGAGCTTTGTAGATAGTAACACTACTATCAGTGTCCGTCTTCCTCTTGAAGATCCATTTATTTAACATGGCTTGCTGATCATCGAGCAAGTCAATCAAAGTCCATACTTTGTTTTCATACATGGATCATATCTCAGATTTTATGGCCTCAAGCCATTTCGTGGAATCTGGGCTCATCATCGCTTCCTCATAGTTCGTAGGTTCATCATGGTCTAGTACCATGACTTCCAGAACATGATTACCGTACCACTCTGGTGCGGATCTTACTCTGGAAGACCTACGAGGTTTGGTAGCAACTTGATCTGAAGTTTCATGATCATCATCATTAACTTCCTCACTAATTGGTGTAGGAATCACTGGAACTGATTTCTGTGATGAACTACTTTCCAATATGGGAGAAGGTACAATTACCTCATCAAGTTCTACTTTCCTCCCACTCACTTCTTTCGAGAGAAACTTCTTCTCTAGAAAGGATCCATCTTAGCAACGAATAACTTGCCTTCGGATTATAGTTACCTTTGGGTATTCTATGAAGACGCACTTCTCCGATTTGGGTTCGAGCTTATCAGGTTGAAAACCTTTTTCATATAAGCATCGCAACTCCAAGTTTTAAGAAACGACAGCTTAGGTTTACTGCTAAACCATAGTTCATACGGTGTCGTCTCAATGGATTTAGATGTTGCCCTATTAAATGTGAATGCAGCTGTCTCTAATGCATAACCCCAAAACGATAGTGGTAAACCGATAAGAGACATCATAGATCGCACCATATCTAGTAAAGTACGATTACGACGTTCGGACACACCATTACATTGTGGTGTTCCAGATGGCGTGAGTTGCGAAACTATTTCACATTGTTTCAAATGAAGACCAAACTCATAACTCAAATATTCGTCTCCACGATCAGATCGTAGAAACTTTATTTTTCTTGTTACGATGATTTTTCCACTTCACTCTGAAATTCTTTGAACTTTTCAACTATTTCAGACTTATGTTTCATCAAGTAGATATACCCATATCTGCTCAAATCATATGTGAAGGTTAGAAAATAATGATACTTGCCACGAGCCTTAACACTCATCGGATTGCATACATCGGCATGTATTATTTCCAATAAGTCAGTAGCTCGTTCCATTGTTCCGGAGAACGGTGTTTTAGTCATCTTGCCCAAAAGGCACGGTTCGCAAGCATCAAATGATTCATAACCAAGTGATTCCGAAAATCCATCTTTATGGAGTTTCTTGATGCGCTTTACACCAATATGACCCAAATGGCAGTGCCACAAATAAGTTGCACTATTATTATTAACTTTGCATCTTTTGGCATCAATATTATGAATATGTGTATCACTACGATCGAGATCCAACAAACTATTTTCATTGGGTGTATGACCATCGAAGATTTTATTCATGTAAACAGAAAAACAATTATTCTTTGACTTTAAATGAATAACCGTATCACAATAAACATGATCAAATCATATTCATGTTCAACGCAAATGCCAAATAACATTTATTTAGGTTTAACACTAATCCCGAAAGTATAGGGAGTGTGCGATGATGATCATATCAATCTTGGAACTACTTCCAACATACATCGTCACTTCACTCTCAACTAGTCTCTGTTATTCTGTAACTCCTGTTTCGAGTTACTAATTTTTAGCAATCGAACAAGTATCAAATACTCAGGGGCTACTATAAACACTAGTAAGGTACACATCAATAAGCTGTATATCAAATATAACCTTGTTCACTTTGTCATCCTTCTTATTCACCAAATATTCAGGGTATTTCCGTTTCCAGTGACCATTTCCTTTGCAGTGTAAGCACTCAGTTTCAGGCTTTGGTTCAGCTTTGGGCTTCTTCATGGGAGTGACAACTTGCTTGTCATTCTAGTTGAAGTTCCTCTTCTTCCCTTTGCCCTTTTCTTGAAACTAGTGGTCTTGTCAACCATCAACACTTGATGCTTTTCTTGATTTCTACCTTCATCGATTTCAGCATCACGAAGAGCTCGGGAATCGTTTTCGTCATCCGTTGCATACTATAGTTCATCACAAAGTTCTACTAACTTGGTGATGGTGACTAGAGAACTCTGTCAATCACTATCTTATCTGGAAGATTAACTCCCACTTGATTCAAGCGATTGTAGTACCCAGACAATCTGAGCACATGCTCACTAGTTGAGCGATTCTCCTCCATCTTTTAGCCATAGAACTTGTTGGAGACTTCATATCTCTCAACTCGGGTATTTGCTTGAAATATTAACTTTAACTCCTGGAACATCTCATATGGTCCATGACGTTCAAAACGTCTTTGAAGTCCCGATTCTAAGCCGTTAAGCATGGTGCACTAAACTATCAAGTAGTCATCATATTGAGCTAGCCAAACGTTCATAACGTCTGCATCTGCTCCTGCAATAGGTCTGTCACCTAGCGGTGCATTAAGGACATAATTCTTTTGTGCAGCAATGAGGATAAACCTCAGATCACGGATCCAATCCGCATCATTGCTACTAACATCTTTCAACACAATTTTCTCTAGGAACATATCAAAATAAACAGATGAAAGCAACAACGCGAGCTATTGATCTACAACATAATTTGCAAAATACTACCAGGACTAAGTTCATGATAATTTAAAGTTCAATTAATCATATTACTTAAGAACTCCCACTTAGACAGACATCTCTCCAGTCATCTAAGTGATCACGTGATCCAAATCAACTAAACCATGTCCGATCATCACGTGAGATGGAGTAGTTTCAATGGTGAACATCACTATGTTGATCATATCTACTATATGATTCACGCTCGACCTTTCGGTCTCTGTGTTCTGAGGCCATATCTGTTATATGCTAGGCTCGTCAAGTTTAACCTGAGTATTCCGCGTGTACAACTGTTTTGCACATGTTGCATTTGAACGTAGAGCCTATCACACCCGATCATCATGTGGTGTCTCAGCACAAAGAACTTTCGCAACGGTGCATACTCAGGGAGAACACTTCTTGATAATTTAGCGAGAGATCATCTTAAAATTCTACCGTCAAACTAAGCAAAATAAGATGTATAAAGGATAAACATCACATGCAATCAATATAAGTGATATGATATGGCCATCATCATCTTGTGCTTGTGATCTCCATCTCCTAAGTATTGTCATGATCTCTATCATTACCGGCACTACACCATGATCTTCGTCATCTTGATCTATATCAATGTGTCGTCACATGGTCGTCTCGCCAACTATTGCTCTTGCAACTATTGCTATTGTATAGCGATAAAGTAAAGCATTATTTGGCACTTGCATCTTATGCAACAAAGAGACAACCATAGGGGTTCTGCCAGTTGCCGATAACTTCAACAAAACATGATCATCTCATACAACAACTTATATCTCATCACGTCTTGACCATATCACATCACAACATGCCCTGCAAAAACAAGTTAGACGTCCTCTACTTTGTTGTTGCAAATTTTACGTGGCTGCTACGGGCTGAGCAAGAACCGTTCTTACCTACGCATCAAAACCACAATGATAGTTCGTCAAGTTAGTGCTGTTTTAACCTTCTCAAGGACCGGCCGTAGCCACACTCGGTTCAACTAAAGTTGGAGAAACAGACACCCGCTAGTCACCTGTGTGCGAAGCACGGCGGTAAAACCAGTCTCGCGTAAGTGTACGCGTAATGTCGGTTTGGGCCGCTTCATCCAACAATACCGCTGAACCAAAGTATGACATGCTGGTAAGCAGTATGACTTGTATCGCCCACAACTCACTTGTGTTCTACTCGTGCAAATAACATCAACGCATAAAACCTAGGCTCGGATGCCACTGTTGGGGAACGTAGTAATTTCAAAAATTTCCTACGCACACGCAAGATCATGGTGATGCATAGCAACGAGAGGGGAGAGTGTAATCTACATACCCTTGTAGACCGAAAGCGGAAGCGTTAGCACAACGCGGTTGATATAGTCGTACGTCTTCACGGCTCGACCGATCAAGCACCGAAACTACAGCACATCCGAGTTCTAGCACACGTTCAGCTCGATGACGTCCCTCGAACTCCGATCCAGCCGAGTGTCGAGGTAGAGTTCCGTCAGCACGACGGCGTGGTGACGATCTTGATGTTCTATCGTCGCAGGGCTTCGCCTAAGCACCGCTACAATATTATCGAGGAGGACTACGATGGAGGGGGCACCGCACACGCCTAATAGATCTCAAGGATCAATCATTGTTGTGTCTTTGGGGTGCCCCCCTGCCCCCATATATATAGGAGCAAGGGGGGAGGTGGCCGGCCTATGGAGGAGGCGCACCAAGGGGGGAGTCCTACTCCCACCGGGAGTAGGACTCCTCCTTTCCTTATTGGAGAAGGAAAGAGGAGGAGTAGGACTCCTCCTTTCCTTGCTGGAGAAGGAAAGAGGAGGAGAGGGAGAAGGAAAAGTGGGCTGCCCCCCTTGTCCAATTCGGACCAGGGGGGGGGGGCGCAGGCCTCCTTCCTTTTGGCCTCTCTCCTCTATTCCCGTATGGCCCAATAAGGCCCATATACTCCCCGGCGAATTCCCGTAACTCTCCGGTACTCCGAAAAATACCCGAATCACTCGGAACCTTTCCGAAGTCCGAATATAGTCGTCCAATATATCGATCTTTACGTCTCGACCATTTCGAGACTCCTCGTCATGTCCCCGATCTCATCCGGGACTCCGAACTCCTTAGGTACATCAAAACTCATAAACTCATAATATAACTGTCATCGAAATCTTAAGCGTGCGGACCCTACGGGTTCGAGAACTATGTAGACATGACCTAGAACTATTCTCGGTCAATAACCAATAGCGGAACCTGGATGCTCATATTGGCTCCTACATATTCTACGAAGATCTTTATCGGTCAAACCACATAACAACATATGTTATTCCCTTTGTCATCGGTATGTTACTTGCCCGAGATTCGATCGTCGGTATCCAATACCTAGTTCAATCTCGTTACTGGCAAGTCTCTTTACTCGTTACATAATGCATCATTCTGTAACTAACTCATTAGCTACATTGCTTGCAAGGCTTATAGTGATGTGCATTACCGAGAGGGCCCAGAGATACCTCTCCGACAATCGGAGTGACAAAACCTAATCTCGAAATACGCCAACCCAACATGTACCTTTGGAGACACCTGTAGTACTCCTCTATAATCACCCAGTTACATTGTGACGTTTGGTAGCACCCAAAGTGTTCCTCCGGTAAACGGGAGTTGCATAATCTCATAGTTACAGGAACATGTATAAGTCATGAAGAAAGCAATAGCAACATACTAAACGATCAAGTGCTAAGCTAACGGAATGGGTCAAGTCAATCACATCATTCTCCTAATGATGTGATCCCATTAATCAAATGACAACACATGTCTATGGTTAGGAAACATAACCATCTTTGATTAATGAGCTAGTCAAGTAGAGGCATACTAGTGACTATATATTTGTCTATGTATTCACACGTGTATTATGTTTCCGGTTAATACAATTCTAGCATGAATAATAAACATTTATCATGATATAAGGAAATAAATAATAACTTTATTATTGCCTCTAGGGCATATTTCCTTCAGTGGTCGGCGTGCATAGAGGGTGCACAGATGGCTCTTGCCCGTGTCAAAACATACTGGGCGGATATGACGGCCAGTGTTGTTGCATCCCGGGATTCGGACGAAAGCCGAGTACCTGCCAAGCACTACTTTGAGGAAGTTCTTCAGGGCGCTTGTTTAATAGAGGCGCAGTGCTCGAAGGATGTTGTGTTCGAATAGCATGTGCTATTGTAAAACGAATATTTTGATAGAATATAAAAGCTTTTTATACTTGTGCTTGCAAGAATTATAATGCCTCCTGTGCGGCCGTTAATGTATATGTGTATATAACCTGAAATATGGCAGTCGTTGGCTTCAGCCCCCACGCATATAATGCGGGGGTGTTCGCAAAAAGGCGCATTTTCACACTTAATCCAACGTCTTGGTCCTATAAAGGAGGTGGTAGCGCAGCGAACTAGGCAACCGGACTATAATGCTTTATAACTTTCACTTAGCCATAGGAGTTTGACAGTGGGGCTACTTAATAGCCCCTAGGGGCACCGCACTCGCCTGAATTCAGGGCGCGTGTGTGCCTGACCGGGAAGCGGCCCTTCGTTAATGCGGAGGAATCCTAAAGATTCCGAAAGTCATGGAGTGGTTGACCAGTCTGTCGCTATATCATGACAGTCAGTTTTCGGCTTTCTCTACTGAGGTGCTCGCCTGGCCGAACCGGGGCATAATCGCAGTAGTTCTCTTCGTGCCGCCTTAGCCGATAGAGCGGAACGTAAGGCAGCAAAACACAGGAGCCGGGCAAACCCAACATTTGACCAAAGACATGATTCAGAGCTGATGCATATAAGGCCAAACTCGCGACGCCGAACACTCCCTAAGGTATTCGGTCTTTATGAAGACGGGCCAAACAAAAGCCCTTGGTAAAAAAGCCCCTGGTGTCTAGGTACGCGCAAAATTCTGGCGTGGCCACATGCCAAGACGCCAGCCTCCTCCTCGGTTATAACGAAAACCGGGGGATGTTATCAACAAGAGACAGTAAAAAAGGTTTACGCAGGGTCTTAATCTGAAAAGAATCCTTAAAACGGGTCCCTACTGCACGTCTGCGCCTGTGTCTCCGTTGTGCCGTATCCTGGACGGGCGTAGCACGGTGTTCGTTTGTGAAAGAGAGGAACTTAGTGAAAAATAATCGTGCGAGAAATCTATATTAAAATAAACAAAATATAATACAGAGACATGAGTTAAATTGAGCCGTATTGTCTCCTGGTGTAAACACACGGAGCCCCTTGTACAGGGTTATGCGGCTATTAAGCCTTTGTATGTTTACGCTGGACTCATTGAGCCGTGTCCGGGGTAGTAAAGCTGGATTAGTGTGCGGCTGTCAAGGCAGCCGCACCATTATCCGTACTTTGGGGATCAATTGATATTTCCCTTTAATGAGATGATGTCTCGTGGACCGGGCATTTTGAGTGTAAGGGATGCATAATGCGGTATTGCGTTAAAGTGTGCGAAAGCTTCGCGTCCCAGTAGCACTTGATAGCGACTTATGAATGGGGCGACGTGGAAGGTTAGCTTTTCGCTTCGGAAGTTGTCGGGTGAGCCGAACATGACTTCTAACGAAAGGGAACCCATACTCTGGGTATCTGGGCCCGGTGTGACTCCTTGAAAGGAAGTGTTGCCATGGCAAATTATTGCTGGGTTTACCCCCAGTTTGCGGATTGTGTCATGATATAACAGGTTAGGTCACTGCCGCCGTCCATTAGGACTTGTGTAAATTGGAGTCCGTCAATAACCGGATCCAAGACCAAGGTAGTCCAGCCTGCATTCCGGATACCTCTGGACTAATCCTGATGATCGAAGGTGATTGGTTGTAACAACCAATGGCGGTGCTCCTCTGGGGCAGGCCGTATGGCGCGTATCTTCGTAAGCGCCATTTTGTTTTTCCCTTTTGTCACCTGAAGTGAATTTACTGTTTTGACTTCTTGTGGGAACTTCTTTTGTTCTCCGGTGTTCTGCTTGTGGGGTGCATCGTCATCCTCGCTTAGTGTGTTGAGCCCCTTGTGTTCGGCGTTGAGTTTGCCGGACTGCTTGAAGACCCAACAATCTCTGTGGGTGTGGTTTGCAGGTCTCCCGGGAGTACTGTGGATTTGACATATTTTGTCCAAGATTTTGTTGAGGTTAGATAGCTCGTCCCTGTCATCTTTGGGGGCGGCTTTTTCTGATTTTGCCGAGAGCTTTTGAATCCGGCATTGACTGCCGTGCTCATCGGGCTGTTATCCTTTATTCGGCGTTGTTCTTTGTTACGGCGCGGTTTCCCATTTCCATCTCTGAGTTCGGATGTACTCGGGTCGCTGGTGCTGCTTCTTGCCAACCAGCTATCTTCTCCAGCGCAAAAACGGGTCACGAGGCTTGTTAATGAGGCCATTGTTCTTGGCTTTTCTTGGCCGAGGTGTCTGGCGAGCCATTCATCTCGGACGCTATGTTTGAAAGCTGCTAGGGCTTCGGCGTCCGGACAGTCGACTATCTAATTCTTTTTAGTAAGAAATCTATTCCAGAGTTTCCGGGCTGACTCTCCGGGTTGTTGAGTTATATGACTCAGATCGCCTGCATCCGGAGGTCGGACATAGGTCCCTTGAAAATTTGCTCGGAAAGCATCCTCGAGCTCTTCCCAACTTCCTATGGTGTTTTCGGGAAGGCTTTTAAGCCAATGCCGGGCTGGCCCTTTGAGCTTAAGGGGTAAGTATTTTATGGTGTGAAGGTCATCTCCTCTGGCCATGTGTATGTGGAGGATATAATCCTCGATCCAGACTCCAGGGTCTATTGTTCCGTCGTATGCTTCTATGTTTACGGGCTTGAATCCCGCTGGAAATTCATGATCCAGTACCTCGTCGGTGAAACATAGGGGATGTGCGGCGCCCCTGTACGTAGGTGGGCCGTGATGTTTGGATATTTTTTTGCATTGTAGTGCTCACTGGAGCTTGCTTTCTTGGCCCGTAGATGGATCTGGTTGGACCGGTTTTTTTATTCGAATCTTTGGGCGGATCGCGTGCCGTATTGAGTGCGGCGCCCTTTGTCGCTTGAGGTCGATCGTGGGGTCGTCTATCCGACCTGGTGGCTTCCTTGTTTTTTGACTGTGGGGGCTCTAAGGCCTCTTCATCAAATTCAGGTAGTAATTTCCGCTTTGGATAGCTCTTTGTGTGATGACTGTTGCCGTACTTGTGTGCGGTATTGAGTACTTTGCCCCATCTGATTCTGAGTGCATCTTCCACTGTTTTGAGCTTTCGCTTCTGCTTTTTTAGGCTACACGCAGTGGCGATGAGCCTTTGGTGCTCCAGCGACTTGTCCGGCGTGAGGTCGTCCGGACTATTATCTTTGCCGGGGACGGGTTGTTCGGTTTGTCCGCCCTGTTTGGACGGTTGCTCGATGGCACGTTCGTCTTCCGTTGGTTCGCCCTGCTCTATGGCTGGGTCTCTGTCGAGGTGGGGCTTGGCACGGTGCTTACGCCGCCGCTTTGATTGTTTTTCGAGGGAGCGATCCCTGGTTGCGCCCTTTTGATCCTCGTCGTTGCTTCTTTTAGGTGTGTCCACCATGTATACATCGTGTGATGAGGTGATTGTCTGGTGCTCTATAGGCGCTGGTTCTCGATTGTCTCCTTCATCAGCGTCCATACCGTCGATGTCTTCGGAGTCGTAGTCGAGCATGTCGGTTAGATCGTCGACAATGGCTATGAAGTGGGTGGTGGGCGGGGTTAGAATTTCTTTGTCGTCCGCGTCCCAACCTCGCTGACCATAGTCCGACCAGGGCTCTCCTGACAAAGAGAGAGACTTTAGTGAATTCAGGATGTCGCCAAAGGGCGTGTGCTGAAAGACGTCCGCGGCGGTGAACTCCATGATCGGAGCCCCATCGGGTTCGATCGGAAGGGGCGCGGAGGATTCGGAGTCTGGAACAGAGTCCGGCACCTTGGAGTCATAGGCCTCGCAAATGACTAGGCTGGTATTCGGCTCTATCGCCATAGAGATTGCGGCTCCTGGGGCGGCGTCCAACCGTTCGTCCCCGACTGGCGCAGTCGGCTCCGAGCTAATGGTCGGAGCGGACACCTGAGCGGCGCTCTGGGCGCTGTTCGGCGGCAGAGCTAGATCATGCCCATCGTGACAATGCGGCACGCTCGGCCATGGCTCGAATCCGTTGAAGATCAAGTCCACGCGGATGTCGGCCGTGTAGTTTAGGCTTCCAAACCTGACCTGATGGCCAGGGGCGTAGCTTTCGATCTGCTCCAGATGGCCAAGCGAATTGGCTCGCAGTGCGAAGCCGCCGAATACGAAGATCTGTCCGGGGAGAAAAGTCTCACCCTGGACTGCATCGTGGTTGATGATTGAAGGAGCCATCGGGCCTAAAGGTGACGACACAGAGGAACTCTCAGTGAAAGCACCAATGTCGGTGTCAAAACCGGTGGATCTCCGGTAGGGGGTCCCGAACTGTGCGTCTAAGCGGATGGTAACAGGAGACAAGGGACACGATGTTTTTACCCAGGTTCGGGCCCTCTCGATGGAGGTAAAACCCTACTCCTGCTTGATTAATATTGATGATATGGGTAGTACAAGAGTAGATCTACCATGAGATCAGAGAGGCTAAACCCTAGAAGCTAGCCTATGGTATGATTGTTGTTCGTCCTACGGACTAAAACTCTCTGGTTTATATAGACACCAGAGAGGGCTAGGGTTACATAGAGTCGGTTACAATGGGAGGAGATCTTCATATCATATCGCCAAGCTTGCCTTCCACGCCAAGGAAAGTCCTATCCAGACACAGGACGAAGTCTTCAATCTTGTATCTTCATAGTCCGGGAGTCCGGCCAAAGGTCATAGTCCGGCCATCCGGACACCCCCTAATCCAGGACTCCCTCAATGTGCCTTCTATTTTCTTGCATCTTTGCTTGCTAAAAATCTATCGATATGGATCCGCTTAAAGTGTTCTACTTGGATACTCTTCGATCCTTATGCGCTTGTGCTGAAACCCCAACTAGCCTAGTTGATGGGAAATCTTTAGATGAGCATGCTCATTTTGTGCGTCACCATTTATTTGAAAAAGGGAGACTCTTATGGGATCAAATAAACAGATTGCTGTGTTATGCTTGGAATCTTTGTGAAATTATGATTTTACTTGTTGCTCTAAGAACCCTAAAAAACACCTTCCCTACCTATGTGAGTTTAATGACAATGCAATCTTATCTTCTTATGCTAAGGGTGTTTATAGTTACTATGATATCGAACAAATTGAAGAATTTGTCGTTTTTAAGGGTACTCATGAAGTTGCTTCTTTGATTGAAAAGTATGACATTACTCTCTACAAATGTAAAAATTCTAACATACTTAAATATTGCTATGAAAACTATGCTCATAATGCCTATGTTAAGGAATTTATTGAGAGAATGACCGTTGCTTTGGAAGAAAATAATGATATGCATGAATCTATAGATAATTATGATTCCGATGATTTGATTGAAATATCCCTTGATGAAAATGATGCTTGCTATTCTTGTGGCCATGATGCCAATATTTATGAAGATGAATTTGCTATAGTTCCTTATGTTAAACATGAGATCGTTGCTATTGCACCCATACTTGATAGTTCCTTCGATGAAAAGCATGATGTAACATCCCAAAATTCTAAATTTTGGAATGTTATAATAAATAGATAGATTTGATTGATTGATTGATTGATTGAGTGAAATTTGAAACTTTTTGAAAGTTAAATGAGAGGGAATAAAAGGACTTTCCCAAACTTTCATTTTCTTTTCTGATCTTCATGAATTCAAATTCTTTTCAAATACAAACCCCTTGAGCGAACATGATATGACTTCTTCCATTTAATTAAATGAAAGGGTTTTTGAAAATATTTGAATTTCATTTGGAAATATTTCGATTCATAAACTTCATGCAACTCAATGATTTTCATGAGAGAAGGTAAAATGACTTCTTCAAATTATATGAAATATGAGTTGGGAGTTTTAAAAGAATTAAATTCAAAGTTTTTTTTGAATTTATTTTCAAATTTGAGTTATTGGAGTTTTATTCAAATTCGTTTTCTCCAAAAATAAAATATACAGAAATTAGGGTAACATGATTCCCTACATTAGAAAATTGGAGAGAAATAAATTTGAATTCATTTTGGTATTTTTTAAAAATGATTTTCGTTGGATTTTATTAGAGCAGGAGCAGTGTTTGATTTATCTGAATTTTGTGGATTTTATTTTGACTCTAGAAAAATGTTCATGCTATAGAAAATCTTTTTTCTAAATGTTTTGATATATTATATGCCTATTTTATATTTTAGTTTATTTGCATTTATATATTTACTCTCTGCAAAAATGTTTAAAAAAACCTTTCCGCCGAACTGGGCCGGCCCAGCCAACCGGCCACGCCACGGCCCAGCCAACGCCCGCGCGCCCCATTTTCCCGGGCGGGACTCCGCCCGCCGCACGTCGCCGCGCCGACATGGCCGCCGTCCCCTCCTCGGACTCCTCGCGCCGCCTCGCCTTGCCCCCTCCTCCACGCATTGGAGGCCCCGCCTCCTATAAATGCACCGGCCCTGCCGCCCTCTCTCTCTGCTCGCGACGCCGCCCATCGCCAGATCCGCCGCCGCCCGCCGCTGTTCTGCGCCACCGCCTCGCCGCGCCTCCACCCCGCGCGCCTCCGCCGCCACCTCGCCGCCCTCGCCACTCCCCGTTGCCTCAGCCACCGGAGCACCGCCGGCGACCACGCCCGAGCCTCCCGCTATCGCCGGAGTTCAACCACACCACTGTCGTCGGGTTTTGACGGAAAACCACCCTGAACCGGTACTAAACCGCCCGGGTTCACCGGTTTTTCTTTTAGGGTTTCGGTTTTTATTTTAAACCTGGTTTTCTGTTTTAATCCAGTTATTTAGAGACCGTTCACTGGTTAGGGTTAGAAAGCGAGCGTTTGCTCAGTAGGTTTTTTTCTTTTTCCTTTTTATTTTCTATCCAGGGACCTATCCGTGAGTATTTTATTTACCGATTAGTCCCTGATCTTCAAACGACTACAACTTCTTGCTCGTTTATCCAAATCCAACGAAACCAACACCCACTTCTTCGTTATGATCCTCTCTATCCAGTAAAACAGCTTAAACATGTTTTTGAAAGTTTAAAATTTGAATTTCAAATTGTTTAGTATTTGAACTTCGTTTGATCATAACTTGAGTTTCGTAACTCCGATTTAGTTGATTCTTTTTGCAAATCAAAGCTCTTGACCTAAACTTTCTGGTAAGGCCAAATTCACATAATTTTGGTACTGTTAGAAATTGGTTTATGTTGCAAGAGTTATTGCTTGGATTTGATTGTTTTTCCAAATTGTTTTTCGTTCTTCCCGATCTTTTGAGTGATTGCTTATGTGTGGTTACTATTGCTTGCTTACGATAGATTGGCCGGAGTGTGACGAGTAGAACTATCAAGAGTTTTGAGTGCGAATCATCTTCATCAACATTGCAGGCAAGTTCACATTTTGATCATATCCCTTTTCATACCCAGTTTTTATGCATTAGTTTCAACCCTCAAACATTGCATGAGTAGGATTGATAACATGTGGGTATTGGGAAGTAGTTGATGAGGTAGGAACCTATTGCCCTGTTTATTACCAAACCCTTGGGAGTTACTTCTACGTTTGCTTATTATGCCATGCTATGCTAGTAGACGTGGATTGGGTGAGTGAATTTCCATGACAGATGTGAGATTGTTAATTAATGGTTTATTTAAGGTGGCAACATAATACACATTTGGGTGGATTGAGGTACCTGGTTATTCCAGGATTGCCTGTCTAGGCACCTGGGTAGACCAGGATTGCCTGTTTTTTTATGGACCGCCACCCAGGCTCAAAGGGATCATAAGATTATTCATGCTAGAAACTTCCGTGTGCAGCCACATGCTATTATGGGCTCTAGCATAGTTGACTAAGTCGTACGAACTCTTACAGTGGTAGACTAGCAGATGTAGGGGAAAGTAGGTGTACCAGTCTACCCATCGTAAGGTGCTAGCGCTTCTGAAAGACTATGTCCCGGTGATCCGTTTCTCAAACACCATGTAGTGCGAGAAAACCAACGGAGGAGATCGAGTCATGTGGGGAAAAGTGCGCAAACCTCTGCAGAGTGTATAAACTAATCATGATTAGCCGTGTCCCCGGTTATGGACATCTTGAGTATCTAGTACTTGGATTATCATGTGAATCTCATCACGTTGCTCTAATCAATCTTGTTGGGTGTTAATGATGATGTTTCTTAATTGGAATTGAGAATGCTGTCAACCATTCTCAATGTTCAACAACCACCATGATAGTTAAATAAAATTTATTCCTTTGTAGTAGGGAAAAATTGGCTTTTCGCAAAAACATTATAACCATAGAGCCTCCACCAGCCAAATATGCATGTAGAGATAGCCATCTTTCATCATTGCTCTATGGTGTGAATTTGCCAGTACATTCAATGTACTGACCCTTTGTGGCTGCAACGTTTCATGTTGCAGGATCTTACAACGAGTAAGTGTTACGTTAGGGTTATGATTTCTACACTCAACTTTGCCGTTGGTGTTGATGGGAATCCACAACCTTGTTGCTTCCGCTATTTTGGATTGAGGTAATAGTTTTTACGCTACTTTATACATGTGATTTACCTCTGTTATAAATCCTCGAGTACTGTGTGTGTTAGCATACCGATCTAGGGATGACACTTAAGCACAGAGACTTGATCCATTCGGGTCGGGTCGCTACACATGATTGCAATGATGTTATTATAAATTCTCTTGATGTCAATTGTGCTAATAATATGCAAAACCCTAAGCTTGGGGATGATAGTTTTGCTATGTCTACTACTTGTTGCAATAATCATGATTGGGGTGATTCTTCTTATGATCTTGAAAATTTATTTAAGCCCCATGATGAATATGAGATTGATAATAATGTTTGCAATAATATTAAAAGTGGGTTTGAAAGAGTGTCAACTTTAGATCCCACATATTTGGAGAATTTTCAATCTTATGAAGTTTTTTAAAAGTGGGTTTGGAGAGGTCATGACTTTAGTTAATGTTAATCCCACTATTTTGGAAGAGTGTCAACTTTGCATACATGTGGATCGAGTTAAGAATATGTTTTGTGATAGCTATATTGTTGAATTTGCTTATGATACTACATGTAATTATTATGAGAGAGGAAAATATGGTTGTAGAAATTTCCATGTCACTAAATTTCCTCTCGTCATGTTGAGATTGCTATTGTTTCTTTCTTCTTCCTTGCATATGCTAGATCTTGCTTGTCTTGCTAATTTGTTTTCCTATAAAATGCCTATGCATAGGAAGTATGTTAGACTTAGAGGTGATTTTCACATGTTTTATGATGCTCTCTTTGTATTTCAATTACTATCTTTCATGTGAGCATCATTGAAATTATCAATGCCTAGCTAGGGGCGTTAAACGATAGCGCTTGTTGGGAGGCAACCCAATTTTATTTTTGTTCTTTGATTTTTGTTCCTGTTTAGTAATAATTATTTCATATAGCCTCTGGTTAGATGTGGTTTTCTGTTTTAATTAGTGTTTGTGCCAAGTAAAACCTTTGGGATAACCTACGGTGATAGTTCACTTGATGTTGCTGAAAAACAAAAAACTTTTGCACGCACGAGAATAATTTTCATAAATCAAAGAAACGTGCTTTTCAGTTGATTATTTATTCAGAATATTAATAAACAAATTATATAGGACTTCCTAATTTGGTAGAAGTTTTGGGGTTCCAGAAGTATTCTAAAGTTACAGATTACTACAGACTGCTCTGTTTTTGACAGATTCTATTTTTCATGTGTTGTTTGCTTATTTTGATGAATCTATGGCTAGTATCGGCGGGTATGAACCATAGAGAAGTTGGAATACAGTAGGTTTAACACCAATATATATAAAGAATGAGTTCATTATAGTACCTTAAAGTGGTGATTTATTTTCTTATACTAATGGAGCTTACGAGTTTTCTGTTAAGTTTTGTGTTGTGAAGTTTTCAAGTTTTGGGTAAAGACTCGATGGACTATGGAATAAGAGTGGCAAGAGACTAAGATTGGGGATGCTTGATACACCCCAAGGTAATATTCAAGGACAACCAAGAGCCTAAGCTTGGGGATGCCCCGGAAGGCATCCCCTCTTTCGTCTTTGTCCATCAGTAACTTTACTTGATGCTATATTTTTATTCACCACATGATATGTGTTTTGCTTGGAGCGTCTTGTATGATTTGAGTCTTTGCTTTTTAATTTATCACAATCATCCTTGCTGTACACAGATTTTGGGAGAGACACACATGAATCGGAATTTATTAGAATACTCTATGTGCTTCACTTATATCTTTTGAGCTAGATAATTTTGCTCTAGTGCTTCACTTATACCTTTTTAGAGCACGGCGGTGGTTTTATTTTATAGAAATTATTGACCTATCATGCTTCACTTATATTATTTTGAGAGTCCTTTAGAACAACATGGTATTTGCTTTGGTTATCAAATTAGTCCTAATATGATGGGCATCCAAGTTGGGTAAAATAAAAACTTTCATATAGGGTGCATTAAACACTATGATAAAATTAATACTTGATAATTATTTTGAGATATAATGGTGGTAATGTTAGAGTCATGCTAGTTGGGTAATTATGAAATTGAGAAATACTTGTGTTAAAGTTGGCAAGTCCCGTAGCATGCACGTATGGTGAACGTTGTGTGACAAATTTGAAGCATGGGGTGTTCTTTGATTGCCTTCCTTATGAGTGGAGGTCGGGATCGCGCCATGGTTAACTCCTACCAACCCTTCCCCTAGGAGCATGTGTAGTAGTACTTTGCTTTGAGGGCTAATAAACTTTTTCAATAAGTATATGAGTTCTTTATGACTAATGTGAGTCCATGGATTATACACACTCTTACCCTTCTGCAATTTGCTAGCCTCTACGGTACCGTGCATTGCCCTTTCTCACCTTGAGAGTTGGTACAAACTTTGCCGGTGCATCCAAACCCCGTGATATGATACGCTCTATCACACATAAACCTCCTTATATCTTCCTCAAAACAGCCACCATACCTACCTATTATGGCATTTCCACAGCCATTCCGAGATATATTGCCATGCAACTTTCCACCATTTCGTTTATTATGACACGCTCCATCATTGTCATATTGCTTTCCATGATCATGTAGTTGACATCGTATTTGTGGTGAAGCCACCTTTATAATTCTTTCATACATGTCGCTCTTGATTCATTGCATATCCCAGTACACCGCTGGAGGCATTCACATAGAGTCATATTTTGTCCTAAGTATTGTGTTGTAAATAAATAGAAGTGTGATGATTTCCATTATTAGAGCATTGTCCCATGTGAGGAAAGGATGATAGAGACTATGATTCCCTCACAAGTTGGGATGAGTCTCCGGACTTTATGAAAAATAAAAGAGGCCAAAGAAGCCCAAATGAAAAAAGAGAGGCCAAAGAAGCCCAAATAAAAAAATAAAATAAAATGAGAGAAAAAGAGATAAGGGACAATGTTACTATCCGTTTACCACACTTGTGCTTCAAAGTAGCACCATGCTCTTCATGATAGAGAGTTTCTTATTTTGTCACTTTCATATGCTAGTGGGAATTTTTCATTATAGAACTTGGCTTGTATATTCCAATGATGGGCTTCCTCAAATTGCCCTAGGTCTTCGTGAGCAAGCAAGTTGGATGCACACCCACTTAGTTTCTTTTGATGAGATATCATACATTTATAGCTCTAGTGCATCCGTTGCATGGCAATCCCTACTCCTCGTATTGACATCAATTGATGGGCATCTCCATAGCCCGTTGATTAGCCGTGTCAATGTGAGACTTTCTATTTTTTTGTTTTCTCACATGATCCCTATCATCATACTCTACTCCACCCATAGTGCTATGTCCATGGCTTACACTCATGTATTGCGTGAGGGTTGAAAAGGCTGAAGCGCGTTAAAAAGAATGAACCAATTGCTTGGCTGAAACCGGGGTTGTTCATGATGGGAGCATTTTGTGTGCGAAAATGAAGCATGGCCATACTATATGATTTTGTAGGGATAAGCTTTCTTTGGCTATGTTATTTTGATAAGACATAAACTGCTTGGTTAGCATGCTTGAAGTATTACTATTTTTGTGTCAATAGTAAACTTTTATCTTCAATCTTTCGGATATGAACATTCATGCCACAATAAATAAAATTACATTGAGAATTATGCTAGGTAGCATCCCACATCAAAAATTCTGTTTTTATCATTTACCTACTCGAGGACGAGAAGGAATTAAGCTTGGGGCTGCTTGATACGTCTCCAACGTATCTATAATTTTTTGATTGTTCCATGCTATTATATTATCTATTTTGGATGTTTAATGGGCTTTATTATGCACTTTTATATTATTTTTGGGACTAACCTATTAACCGGAGGCCCAGTGCAAATTGCTGTTTTTGCCTATTTCAGTGTTTCGCAGAAAAGGAATATCAAACGAAATGAAACCTTTGGGAGAACCGGTTTTGGAACAAACACAATCCAGGAGACTTGGAGTGGATGTCAAGGAAGCAACGAGGCGGCCACGAGGCAGGGAGGCGCGCCCAGGGGGGGTAGGCGCGCCCCCACCCTCGTGGGCCCCTCGTGGCTCCCCTTACCGATTTCTTTCGCCTATATATACTCATATACCCTGAAAACTTCCGAGAGCACGACGAAACCCTATTTCCACCGTCGCAACCTTCTGTACCCCTGAGATCCCATCTTGGGGCCTTTTCCGGCGCTCCGGCGGAGGGGGAATCGATCATGGAGGGCGTCTACATCAACACCATAGCCTCTCCGATGAAGTGTGAGTAGTTTACCACAGACCTTCGGGTCCATAGTTATTAGCTAGATGGCTTCTTCTCTCTCTTTGGATCTCAATACAAAGTTCTCCTCGATCTTCTTGGAGATCTGTTTGATGTAATTCTTTTTGCGGTGTGTTTGTCGAGATCCGATGAATTGTGGGTTTATGATCAAGATTATCTATGAACAATATTTGAATCTCCTTGAATTATTTTATGCATGATTTGTTATCTTTGCAAGTCTCTTTAAATTATCAGTTTGGTTTGGCCTACTAGATTGATCTTTCTTGCAATGGTAGAAGTGCTTAGCTTTGGGTTCAATCTTGCGGTGTCCTTTCCTAGTGACAGTAGGGGCAGCAAGGCACGTACTGTATTGTTGCCATCGAGGATAAAAAGATGGGGTTTATATCATATTGCTTGAGTTTATCCCTCTACATCATGTCATCTTGCCTAATGCGTTACTCTGTTCTTATGAACTTAATACTCTAGATGCATGCTGGATAACGGTCGATGTGTGGAGTAATAGTAGTAGATGCAGAATTGTTTCGATCTATTTGTCAGGGACGTGATGCCTATATACATGATCATGCCTAGATATTCTCACAACTATGCACTTTTCTATAAATTGCTCGACGGTAATTTGTTCACCCACCGTAATATTTATGCTATCTTGAGAGAAGCCACTAGTGAAACCTATGCCCCCCGGGTCTATTTTCCATCATATAAGTTTCCGATCTATTTTATTTTGCAATCTTTACTTTCCAATCTATATATCATAAAAATACCAAAAATATTTATCTTATTATCTTTATCAGATCTCATTTTTGCAAGTGGACGTGAAGGGATTGACAACCCCTTTATCGTGTTGGTTGCAAGGTTCTTATTTGTTTGCGCAGGTATGAGGGATTTGAGTGTAGCCTCCTACTGGATTGATACCTTGGTTCTCAAAAACTGAGGGAAATACTTACGCTACTTTGCTGCATCACCCTTTCCTCTTCAAGGGAAAACCTACGCATGCTCAAGAGGTAGCAAGGCGCAAGATGATATTGGCCATATCATGTCACTTTATGATTTACATGTGATGTTTGTCATGTTTACATCTTATTTGCTTAGAACAATGGTAGCATAAATAAGATGATCCCTGATACATCTCCAACGTATCTACTTTTCCAAACACTTTTGCCCTTGTTTTGGACTCTAACTTGCATGATTTGAATGAAACTAACCCGGACTGACGCAGTTTTCAGCAGAACTGCCATGATGTTGTTTTATGTGTAGAAAACAAAAGTTCTCGGAATGTCCTGAAAATCCACGGAGGAAATTTTTGGAAAATATAAAAAAATACTGGCAAAAGAATCAAGACTAGGGGGCCCACACCCTATCCACGAGGGTGGGGGGAGCACCCACCCCCTGGGCACGTGCCCTGTCTCATGGCCCCCCTAAGGCTCCGCCGACCTCAACTCCAACTCCATATATTCCGTCTCACGGAGAAAAAAATCAAAGAGAAAGTTTCGTCGCGTTTTAAGATACGGAGCCACCGCCAAGCCCTAATCTCTCTCGGGAGGGCTGATCTGGAGTCCGTTCAGGGCTCCGGAGAGGGGGATTCGTCGCCATCGTCATCATCAACGATCCTCCATCACCAATTTCATGATGCTCACCGCCGTGCGAGTAATTCCATCGTAGGCTTGCTGGACGGTGATGGGTTGGATGAGATTTACCATGTAATCAAGTTAGTTTTGTTAGGGTTTGATCCCTAGTATCCACTATGTTCTGAGATTGATGTTGCTATGACTTTGCTATGCTTAATGCTTGTCACTAGGGCCCGAGTGCCATGATTTCAGATCTGAACCTATTATGTTTTCATGAATATATGTGTGTTCTTGATCCTATCTTGCAAGTATATAGTCACCTATTATGTGTTATGATCCGACAACCCCGAAGTGACAATAATTGGGATACTTCTCGGTGATGACCGTAGTTTGAGGAGTTCATGTATTCACTATGTGCTAATGCTTTGTTCTGGTTCTCTATTAAAAGGAGGCCTTAATATCCCTTAGTTTCCGCTAGGACCCCGCTGTCACGAGAGGGTAGGACAAAAGATGTCATGCAAGTTCTTTTCCATAAGCACGTATGACTATTTACGGAATACATGCCTACATTACATTGATGAATTGGAGCTAGTTCCGTGTCACCCTATGTTATAGCTATTACACGAGGAATCGCATCCGACATAATTATCCATCACCGATCCATTGCCTACGAGCTTTTCACATCTTGTGCTCCGCTTATTTACTTTTTCGTTGCTATTGTTACAATCACTACAAAACCCAAAAATATTACTTTTGCTACCGTTACCTTTATTATCATACTATTTGTTACTAAATACTTTGCTGCAGATACTAAGTTATCCAGGTGTGGTTGAATTGACAACTCAACTGCTAATACTCAATAATATTCTTTGGCTCCCCTTGTGTCAAACCAATAAATTTGGGTTGAATACTTTACCCTCGATAGTTGTTGCGATCCCCTACACTTGTGGGTTATCAAGACTAATTTCTGGCGCCGTTGCTGGGGAGCATAGCTCTATTCTTTGAGTCACTTGGGATTTATATTTGTTGATCACTATGAGGAACTTGAAAGACGAAAGAACCAAGATTTTGCCCTCAACTACGAGGGGAGGTAAGGAACTGCCATCTAGCTCTGCACTAGATTCTCCTTCTGTTATTAGTAAGCTTGCGACGCCTAAACCTGCTACTGCTATGAATTCTTATATGTCGCATGTTATTGATGATGCCACTTCTGCTATGCATGATACTTATGATGAAACTACTCTATGCGTGATACTACTTTGCCATTAGGTGAATTTCTTGATGAACAACTTGCTAGGGCTAGAGAGAATGAAATTATTGAAGATGCTATTATCGATGATAGTGATGATGAAAGTTCTCCCATGATTATGAATTGCCCGTTGTTCCTGAGGTTTATGTTATGAATGAAGAAGCTGCTAGAGCTATCTTTGCTTGTAAAGATAGATATGATCTTAAGAAATTATTAGCTAAATGGAAGCAGCAGTCTCTTAATGCTAGAATGAAACCTAACCCTGCTTTTGCTACTTCACCTATTTGTGTTACTGATAAGGATTATGAATTCTCTGTTCATCCTGAGATTATTACTTTAGTTGAATCTTATCCTTTTTATGGCCTTGAATCTGAAACTGTTGTGGCACATCTTACAAGTTGAATGATATAGCCACCCTGTTTACTCATGATGAAAAATCTCGCTATTATTATATCCTTAAGATATTTTCGTTCTCATTAAAGGGTGATGCTAAGGCTTGGTATAATTCTCTTGCTCCTGGTTGTGTGTGTAGTCCCCAGGATATGATTTATTACTTCTCTGCTAAATATTTCCCAGCTCATAAGAAACAAGCTGCCTTGCAGGAAATATATAATTTTGTGCAAATCGAAGAAGAGAGTCTCCCACAAGCTTGGGGGAGGCTTCTCCGATTACTTAATGCTTTGACTGATCATCCTCTTAAGAAATATGAAATACTTGATATCTTTTATAATGGACTAACCGATGCTTCCAAGGACTACTTGAATAGTCGTGCTGGTTGTGTTTTCAGGGAAAGAACAGTCGACGAAGCTCAGTTACTATTGAATAATATGTTGACTAATGAAAATAATTGGACTCTTCCTAAGCCAATTCCTGAGGCAATTCCTGAAACAATTGAGCCAACTCCTGAGCTTATTCCTAAACCCACTCCGAAGAAGAGAGGTGTTTTATTTCTCAGTCCTGAAGATATGCAAGAGGCAAAGAAATCAATGAAAGAAAAAGGTATAAAAGCTGAAGATGTTAAGAATTTACCACCTATTGAAGAAATACATGGTCTTAATATACCGCCTGTTGAAGAACCACATTGTCTTGATAACCTGACATAGGTAGTAAAGGTAAATTCTCTCTATAGATATGATAAAGTTGAAATCCCCTCTACTAAATTTCATAGCCCATGCTTAGATGAATTTGATGACTCTATAGATATGATAAAGTTGAAATCCCCTCTACTAAATTTCATAGCCCATGCTTAGATGAATTTGATGACTTTATGGCTAGACAAGAAAGTTTTAATGCTTATGTTGGTAGAGAGTTAAAGAATAATGCTTTCGAGATAGGACGCGTGAGCGATAATATGGCTAGAGTTAAAGGTGAACTAAAACTCATTAGCAAATATGCTTCTATGGTTGCTACTCAAGATGAGCAAGTACTTAAAGCTCAAAATGATTTGCTTGATGAATTAAATAATAAAAATGACTTTGCTGTTAGAGTGGCTACTAGAACTGGTAGAATGACTCAGGAACCTTTGTATCCTGAAGCCACCCTAAGAGAATCGAGCAAGATTCTCAAAGAAATAATTTAGGGGCACTTAGTTCTTCCAAAAAGAAGAAAAAGAAAAACGATAGGATTTTGCATGCTTCCAGTGAACCTGTTGTGGACACACCTGAGAATCCCAATGATATTTCTATCTCTGATGCTGAAACACAATCAGGTGATGAACATGAACCTAGTGATAATGCTAATGATAATGTTCATGTTGAAGCTCAACCTAGCAAAAACAATGAAGTAGAGATTGAACCTGCTGTTGATCTCGATAACCCACTGATACGTCTCCATCGTATCTATAATTTTTGATTGTTCCATGCCAATATTATTCAACTTTTATATACTTTTGGCAACTTTTTATACTATTTTTGGGACTAACATATTGATCGAGTGCCCAGTGCCAGTTCCTGTCTGTTGCATGTTTTTTGTTTCGCAGAAACCCAATATCAAACGGAGTCCAAATGGGATAAAAACGGATGGAGATTTTTTTTGTAATATTTATGATCTTTGGGAAGTAAAATCAACACTAAACGGTGTCCGGGGTGGCCACGAGACAGGGGGACGCGCCCTCCCCCCCTGGGCGCACCCTGGACTCTCGTGGGCCACTTGTAAGGCGGTTGACGCTCTTCTTTTGGCGCAAGAAAGCTAATTTTATGAGAAAGATCTAGGTGAAAGATTCACCCCAATCGGAGTTACGGATCTCCGGATATTAAAGAAACGGTGAAGGGGTAAAATATGAGAACGCAAAAACAGAGAGATAGATCCAATCTCGGAGGGGCTCTCGCCCCTCCCACGCCATGTGAGCCAAGGACCAGAGGGGAAACCCTCTCCCATCTAGGGAGGAGGTCAAGGAAGAAGAAGAAGAAGGGGGCTCTCTCCGCCTTGCTTCCGGTGGCGCTAGAACGATGCCGGGGGCCATCATAATCACTACGATCTTCACCAACACCGCCGTCATCTTCACCAACATCTCCATCACCTTCCCCCATCTATATCGAGCGGTCCACTCTCCCGCAACCCGCTGTACCCTCTACTTGAGCATGGTGCTTTATGCTTCATATTATTGTCCAATGATGTGTTGCCATCCTATGATGTCTGAGTAGATTTTCGTTGTCCTATCAGTGGTTGATGAATTGCTATGATTGATTTGAGTTTCATGTCTTATTATTGGTGCTGTCCTATTGTGCTGCGTGAGTGACTAAAACACAAACCCGAGTAAGGGGATTGTTGCGTATGGGATAAAGGGGACTTGATACTTTAATGCTATGGTTGGGTTTTACCTTAATGAATCTTTAGTAGTTGCGGATGCTTGCTAGAGTTCCAATCATAAGTGCATATGATCAAACTAGAGAAAGTATGTTAGCTTATGCCTCTCCCTCAAATAGAATTGCAATAGCGCTTACCGGTCTAGTAACATAGTCAATTGCTTAGGGACAATTTCACAACTCCTACCACCACTTTTCCACACTCGCTATATTTACTTTATTGCTTCTTTATCTAAACAGCCCCTAGCTTTTATTTACGCATTCTTTATTATCTTGCAAACCTCCTATCACACCTACAAAGTACCTCTAGTTTCATACTTGTTCTAGGTAAAGCGAACGTCAAGCGTGCGTAGAGTCGTTTCAGTGGCCAATAGGACTTGAGAGAGTATTTGTTCTACCTTTAGCTCCTCATTGGGTTTGACACTCTTACTTATCAAAAGAGGCTACAACTATCCCGTATACTTGCGGGTTACCAAGACCTTTTTCTGGCGCCATTGTTGGGAGTCATAGCGTGGGGTGAATATTCTCGTGTGTGCTTGTTTGCTTTATCAGTAAGTAATTTTTATTTGTTGTTCTTAGTTGTTCTCTATCTTTAGTTATGGATATGGAACACGAAATACCAAAAAAATTAGGTGTACTTGCTACTCGTGGAGAAGGGGAACCTCCTATAAAACCCTCGATGCTCGTTATGTTCAAGATATTATGTACTACTTTGATAATCCTGAGAAAACCCAACTCAATTATGTTATGGAAGTAACGTTGGATCAACGTGAATACTTTAGGGATTATCGCTTGACACAAAAAGGGAAACTATTATGGGATCAAATTCAACTATTGAAGTGGTATGCTAGGCAACTATGCTTGATGCATGATTATACTTGCTGCTCTAGGATGAAGTCTCCACACCTTCCCTTTTCATGTGAATTCAATGATAGTGAAACCTTAGCTTCTTATGCTAATGGTATCTTTGATTACTATGATGTGGAACGAATAGAAGAATTTGTTGCTTTTATGGGTGCTTATGAGGTTGAATCTATGTTTAAAGCGTTTGATGATTTTGATGATTCAGTTTATAGACCAGAAAATCTTGCTATACTTAGATATTGCTATGAAAATTATGAATACAATTACAATATTAATTCATTTATTGAGAAAGTCTCCGCTGTCCAAGAAGAGACTAATATTTTGCAGGAAGCTATGGAAGAAGAAATTGATGAAACTGTGAGCTCATTGGATGAAAAAGATGATGAGGAGAGCGAAGAACAAAAGGAGGAAGAGTGGATTAGCTACCCGTGCCCACCTTCTAATGAGAGTAACCCTCCAACTCATACATTATTTAATTTCCCTTCGTGCTTACCGAAGGATGATTGCTATGATGATTGCTATGATCCCTTGAATTTGTCTGAAATATCCCTTTTTGATGATGCTTGCTATGCTTGTGGCCAAGATGCCAATATGAATTATGCTTATGGAGATGAACTTGCTATAGTTCCTTATGTTAAACATGAGATTGTTGCTATTGCACCCACGTATGATAGTCCTATTATCTTTGTGAATTCTCCAAACTACACTATATCGGAGACTTTGTGCTTATTAAGGATTATATTGCTGGGTTGCCTTTTACCATTGCATATGATGATTTTGATGAATGTAATATGCATGTGCTTGCTGCTCCTACTTGCAATTATTACGAGAGAGGAACTCTATTGCCGCCTCTTTATGTTTCCAATATGATAGAATTGCTAGAAACTGTTTATACTATGCACTGGCCTTTACTATGTGTGCATGAATTGTTCTTTTATGACATGCCGATGCATAGGAAGAGAGTTAGACTTCGTTGTTACTTGATATATGTTACTTTGGGCTCACTACTAAATTATAAATCATTGTTAATTAAAATTGGCTTTGATATACCTTGGGATCCGGGTGGATTCATTACTTGAGCACTAAATGCCTAGCTTAATGGCTTTAAAGAAAGCGCTGCCAGGGAGACAACCCGGAAGTTTTAGAGAGTCATTCATTTCTGTTGAGTGCTTTCATATAGTTTAAAAACAAAAAAAATAAAGAGGGGAACCTAAAAACTTTTCAAAAAGGAAAGTGAAAGTGAGAAAGACAAGCATTGTTGAAGTGGGAGCTAGCCTTGAACTTTGTTCATGCTCACGGAAACTTTGTGAATCTTGATTATAGAAACTTTTCAACAAAAATAATTATCCCCTTGAATAATTCCATTGTATTATAAAAATAATGGGCCAAGGTTTGCCTTTAGGATGTTTACAATGCTTGTTGGTTTGTACGGTGCAGGACAGAAACTTTGGCTGTAGTGCGTGATTTTACATTTTTAACTGGAACGTCAATTGGTTCTGATTCCCTTTGAACTGTCTTGCTATACAACTTGTTTATTTTTCCTAATTTTTATAGAATTTTTGGGGTACCAGAAGTATGGTGGATGTTCAGATTTCTACAGACTGTTCTGTTTTTGACAGATTCTGTTTTTGATGCATAGTTTGCTTGTTTTGATTAATCTATCAATTTATATTAGTGGATTAAGCCATGGAAAAGTTATATTACAGTAGACACAATGCAAAAACAAAATATGAATTGGTTTGTAACGGTACTTAGAGTGGTGATTTGCTTTATTATACTAACGGATCTTACCGAGTTTTCTGTTGAAGTTTTGTGTGGATGTAGTGTCTAATCGAGGATGTCTCGATATGAGGAAAAGGAAGAGAGGCAAGAGCTCAAGCTTGGGGATGCCCGAGGCACCCCAAGTAAATATTCAAGGAGACTCAAGCGTCTAAGTGATACGTCTCTGTCGTATCTATAATTTTTGATTGTTCCATGCCAATATTATTCAACTTTTATATACTTTTGGCAACTTTTTATACTATTTTTTGGGACTAACATATTGATCCAGTGCCTAGTGCCAGTTCCTGTTTGTTGCATGTTTTTTGTTTCGCAGAAACCAAATATCAAACGGAGTCCAAACGGGATAAAAACGGATGGAGAATTATTTTGGAATATTTGTGATTTTTGGGAGGAAGAATCAACGCGAAACAGTGTCCGGGGTGGCCACGAGACAGGGGGGCGCGCCCTCCCCCCTGTGCGCACCCTGGACTCTCGTGGTCCACCCGTAAGGCGGTTGACACTCTTCTTTTGGCGCAAGAAAGCTAATTTTACGAGAAAAATCTGGGCGAAAGATTCACCCCCAATCGGAGTTACGGATCTCCTGATATTAAGAAACGGTGAAGGGGTAGAATCTGAGAACGTAGAAACAGAGAGATAGATCCAATCTCGGAGGGGCTCTCTCCCCTCCCACGCCATGGGAGCCAAGGACCAGAGGGGAAACCCTTCTCCCATCTAGGGAGAAGGTCAAGGAAGAAGAAGAAGAAGGGGGGCTCTCTCCCCCTTGCTTCCGGTGGCGCCAGAGCGGTGCCGGGGGCCATCATCATCACCGCGATCTTCACCAACACCTCCGCCATCTTCACCAACATCTCCATCACCTTCCCCCTTCTATATTCAGCGGTCCACTCTCCCGCAACCCGCTGTACCCTCTACTTGAACATGGTGCTTTATGCTTCATATTATTTTCCAATGATGTGTTGCCATCCTATGATGTCTGAGTAGATTTTCGTTGTCCTATCGGTGATTGATGAATTGCTATGATTGGTTTGAGTTGCATGTTTTATTATTGGTGCTGTCCTATTGTGCCCTCCGTGTCGCGCAAGCGTGAGGGATTCCCGCTGTAGGGTTTGCAATATGTTAATGATTTGCTTATGGTGGGTGGCGTGAGTGACAGAAGCACAGACCCGAGTAAGTAGGTTGTTTGCGTATGGGATAAAAGGGGACTTGATACTTTAATTCTATGGTTGGGTTTTACCTTAATGAATCTTTAGTATTTGCGGATGCTTGCTAGAGTTCCAATCATAAGTGCATATGATCCAAGTAAAGAAAGTATGTTAGCTTATGCCTCTCCCTCAAATAGAATTGCAATAGTGATTACCGGTCTAGTAACGTAGTCAATTGCTTAGGGACACTTTCACAACTCCTACCACCACTTTTCCACACTCGCTTTATTTACCTTTTTGCATATTTATCTAAACAGCCCCTAGTTTTTATTTACGCGTTCTTTATTATCTTGCAAACCTATCCTATCACACCTACAAAGTACTTCTAGTTTCATACTTGTTCTAGGTAAAGCGAACGTCAAGCGTGCGTAGAGTCGTATCAGTGGCCGATAGGACTTGAGAGAGTATTTGTTCTGCCTTTAGCTCCTCATTGGGTTCGACACTCTTACTTATCAAAAGAGGCTACAACTATCCCGTATACTTGCGGGTTATCAAGATCTTTTTCTGGCGCCGTTGCCGGGGAGTCATAGCGTGGGGTGAATATTCTCGTGTGTGCTTGTTTGCTTTATCACTAAGTAATTTTTATTTGCCGTTCTAAGTTGTTCTCTATCTTTAGTTATGGATATGGAACGCAAAATACCAAAAACATTAGGTGTACTTGCTACTCATGTAGATGGGGTAACTCCTAAAACCCTCGATTCACATTATGCGAAAGATATTATGTACTACTTTGATAATCCTGAGAAAACCCCATTCAACTTTATAATGGGAGACACGTTTGATCAACGTGAATACTTTAGGGATTATCGCTCGACACAAAAAGGGAAACTATTATGGGATCAATTTATTATGTTGCGTTGGTATGCCTGGAATCTATGCTTGAGATATGATATTACTTGTTGCTCTAGGATGAAGGCTCCACAGCTTCCCCTTTTCATGCAAATTTAGTGATAATGAAACCTTAGCCTCTTATGCTAATGGTATATATGATTATTATGATGTGGAACGAATAGAAGAATTTGTTGCTTTTAAGGCTGCTTATGAAATTGAATCTTTGTTTGAAAAGTATGAAGCTTTAGATGATGATGCTTATAGGCCTGAAAATCTTGCTATACTTAGATATTGCTATGAAAACTATGAATATAATTACTATATCAATGCATTTATTGAGAAAGTCTCCGCTGTCCAAGAAGAGACTAATATTTTGCAGGAAGCTATGGAAGAAGAAATTGATGAAACAGTGAGCTCATTGGATGAAAAAGATGATGAGGAGAGCGAAGAACAAAAGGAGGAAGAGCGGATTAGCTACCCGTGCCCACCTTATAATGAGATTAACCCTCCAACTCATACATTATTTAATTCCCGTTCGTGCTTACCAAAGGATGATTGCTATGATCCCTTGAATTTGTTTGAAATGTCCCTTTTTGATGATGCTTGCTATGCTTGTGGCCAAGATGCCAATATGAATTATGCTTATGGAGATGAACTTGCTGTAGTGCCTTATGTTAAACATGAGATTGTTTCTATTGGACCCACGCATGATAGTCCTATTATCTTTTTGAATTCTCCAAACTACACTATATCGGAGAAGTTTGTGCTTATTAAGGATTATATTGATGGGCTGCCTTTTACCATTGCACATGATGATTTTGATGAATATAATATGCATGTGCTTGCTGCTCCTACTTGCAATTATTATGAGAGAGGAACTATATCTCCGCCTCTCTATGTTTCCCATACGCTAAAATTGCAAGAAACTGCTTATACTATGCATTGGCCTTTACTCGGTGTGCATGAATTGTTCTCTTATGACATGCCGATGCATAGGAAGAGAGTTAGACTTCGTTGTTGCATGATATATGTTACTTTGTGCCCACTACTAAATTACAAATCATTGTTAATTAAAATTGGCTTTGATATACCTTGGGATCCGAGTGGATCCATTACTTGAGCATTAAATGCCTAGCTTAATGGCTTTAACGAAAGCGCTGCCAGGAAGACAACCTGGAAGTTTTAGAGAGTCATTTATTTCTGTTGAGTGCTTTTATATAGTTTAAAAACAAAAAAATAAAGAGGGGAACTCAAAAACTTTTCAAAAAGGAAAGTGGAAGTGAGAGAGACAAACATTGTTGAAGTGGGAGAGCTCCTTGAACTTTGTTCATGCTCACGGAAACTTTGTGAATCTTAATTACATAAATTTTTCATCAAAAATAATTATCCCCTTGTACAATTTCATTGTATTATAAAAATAATGTGCTAAGGTTTGCCTTTAGGATGTTTACAATGCTTGTTGGTTTGTACGGTGCAGGACAGAAACTTTGGCTGTAGTGCGCGATTTTACATTTTGTTCTGGAATGACAATTGGTTCTGATTCATTTTGCAGTGTCTTGATGTACAACTTTTTTATTTTTCCAAATTTTGGTAGAATTTTTGGGGTACCAAAAGTATGGTGGATGTTCAGATTGTTACAGACTGTTCTGTTTTTGACAGATTCTGTTTTTGATGCATAGTTTGCTTGTTTTGATGAATCTATCAATTTATATTAGTGGATTAAGCCATGGAAAAGTTATATTACAGTAGACACAATGCAAAAACAAAATATGAATTGGTTTGCAACAGCACTTAGAGTGGTGATTTGCTTTATTATACTAACGGATCTTACCAAGTTTTCTGTTGAAGTTTTGTGTGGATGAAGTGTCAAAACGAGGAGGTCTCGATATGAGGAAAAGGAAGGGAGGCAAGAGCTCAAGCTTGCGGATGCCCGAGGCACCCCAAGTAAATATTCAAGGACACTCAAGCGTCTAAGCTTGGGGATGCCCCGGAAGGCATCCCCTCTTTCTTCAACAAGTATCGGTATGTTTTCATATTCGTTTCGTTTATGCATTATGTGCAAGTCTTGGAGCGTCCTTTGCATTTAGTTTTCATTTTTCTTTATGCACCATGCTGGTATGAGATAGTCCTTGGTTGATTTATATAATGCTCATTGCACTTCACTTAAATCTTTTGAGTGTGGCTTTATAGAATGTTTCATGTGCTTCACTTATATCATTTGAAGTTGGATTGTCTGTTTCTCTTTACATAGAAAACCGCCATTTATAGAATGCTCGTTTGATTCACTTATATTTGTTAGAGCATGGGCATATCCTTTGTAGAAATAATTAAACTCTCTTGCTTCACTTATATCTTTTTACATAGATGACAGGAATTGGTCACTCACATGGTTAGTCATAAAATCCTACATAAACTTGTAGATCGCTGAATATGATATGTTTGATTCCTTGCAATAGTTTTGTGATATAAAGGTGGTGATATTAGAGTCATGCTAGTGGGTGGTTGTGGATTGTAGAGACACTTGTGTTGAGGTTTGCAAGTCTCGTAGCATGCACGTATGGTAACCGTTGTGTGACAAATTTGAAGCATGGGATGTTTCTTTGATTGTCTTCCTTATGAGTGCCGGTCGGGGACGAGCGATGGTCTTTTCCTACCAATCTATCCCCCTAGGGGCAGGCGTAGTAGTACTTTGCTTCGAGGGCTAATAAACTTTTGCAATAAGTATATGAGTTCTTTATGACTAATGTGAGTCCATGGATTATACGCACTTTTACGTTTCCATCATTGCTAGCCTCTTCGGTACCGTGCATTGCCCTTTCTCACCTCGAGAATTGGTGCAAACTTCGTCGGTGCATCCAAACCCCATGATATGATACGCTCTATCACACATAAGCCTCCTTATATCTTCCTCAAAATAGCCACCATACCTACCTATCATGGCATTTCCATAGCCATTCTGAGATATATTGCCATGCAACTTCCATCATCATCATATACATGACTTGAGCATTCATTGTCATATTGCTTTGCATGATCATAAGATAGGTAGCATGATGTTTTCATGGCTTGTCCGTTTTTTGATGTCATTGCTATGCTAGATCATTGCACATCCCGGTACACCGCCGGAAGCATTCATATAGAGTCATATCTTCGTTCCAGTATCGAGTTGTAATATCGAGTTGTAAGTAAATAAAAGTGTGATGATCATCATTATTAGAGCATTGTCCCCAAAAAGAAAAGAAAAAGGAAGGCCCAAAAGAAAAAAAGGAAAGGCCAAAAAAAAGAAAAAAAATAAGAAAAAGAAAAATAAATAAATAAAAAGGGGCAATGTTACTATCTCTTTTTCCACACTTGTGCTTCAAAGTAGCACCATGTTCTTCATGTAGTGAGTCTCATATCTTGTGCTTCAAAGTAGCAGCATGTTCTTCATATAGATTGTCTCCTATGTTGTCACTTTCATATACTAGTGGGAATTTTCATTATAGAACTTGGCTTGTATATTCCAACGATGGGCTTCCTCAAATGCCCTAGGTCTTCATGAGCAAGCAAGTTGGATGCACACCCACTTAGTTTCTTTTGTTGAGCTTTCATGCACTTATAGCTCTTAGTGTATCCGTTACATGGCAATCCCTACTCCTCGCATTGACATCAATTGATGGGCATCTCCATAGCCCGTTGATTAGTCGCGTCGATGTGAGACTTTCTCCTTTTTTGTCTTTTCCACATAACCTCCATCATTATATTCTATTCCACCTATAGTGCTATATCCATGGCTTGCGCTCATGTATTGCGGAGGGTTGAAAAAGCTGAAGCGCGTTAAAGTATGAACGAATTGCTCGGCTTGTCATCGGGGTTGTGCATGATGGGGGCATTTTGTGTGACGAAAATGAAGCATGGCCAAACTGTATGATTTTGTAGGGATAAGCTTGCTTTGGCCTTGTTGTTTTGAAAAGACATGATTGCTTTATTGGTACGTTCAAATTATTATTGTTTTTATGTCAAATGATAGACTATTGCTTTGAATCACTTGTGTCTTAATATTCATGCCATGATTAGATTACATGATCAAGATTATGCTAGGTAGCATTCCACATCAAAAATTATCTTTTTTATCATTTACCTACTCGAGGACGAGCAGGAATTAAGCTTGGGGATGCTGATACGTCTCCGTCGTATCTATAATTTTTGAATGTTCCATGCCATTATTATTCAGCTTTTATATACTTTTGGCAACTTTCTATACTATTTTTTGGGACTAACATATTGATCCAGTGCCCAGTGCCAGTTCCTGTCTGTTGCATGTTTTTTGTTTCGCAGAAACCCAATATCAAACGGAGTCCAAACGGGATAAAAACGGACGGAGAATTATTTTGGAATATTTATGATTTTTTTGGAGGAAGAATCAACGCGAAACAATGTCCGGGGTGGCCACGAGACAGGGGGGCGCGCCCTTCCCCCTGTGCACGCCCTGGACTGTCGTGGGCCACCCGTAAGGCAGTTGACGCTCTTATTTTGGTGCAAGAAAGCTAATTTTACGAGAAAAATCTGGGCGAAAGATTCACCCCAATCGGAGTTACGGATCTCCTGATATTTAAGAAACGGTGAAGGGGTAGAATCTAAGAACGCAGAAACAGAGAGATAGATCCAATCTCGGAGGGGCTCTCGCCCCTCCCATGCAATGGGAGCCAAGTACCAGAGGGGAAACCCTTCTCCCATCTAGGGAGAAGGTCAAGGAAGAAGAAGAAGAAGAGGGCTCTCTCCCCCTTGCTTCCGGTGGCGCCGGAGCGGTGCCGGGGGCCATCATCATCACCGCGATCTTCACCAACACCTCCGCCATCTTCACCTACATCTCCATCACCTTCCCCCTTCTATATTCAGCGGTCCACTCTCCCGCAACCCGCTGTACCCTCTACTTGAACATGGTGCTTTATGCTTCATATTATTTTCCAATGATGTGTTGCCATCCTATGATGTCTGAGTAGATTTTCGTTGTCCTATCGGTGATTGATGAATTGCTATGATTGGTTTGAGTTGCATGTTTTATTATTGGTGCTGTCCTATTGTGCCCTCCATGTCGCGCAAGCGTGAGGGATTCCCGCTGTAGGGTTTGCAATATGTTTATGATTTGCTTATGGTGGGTGGCGTGAGTGACAGAAGCACAGACCCGAGTAAGTAGGTTGTTTGCGTATGGGATAAAAGGGGACTTGATACTTTAATGCTATGGTTGTGTTTTACCTTAATGAATCTTTAGTATTTGCGAATGCTTGCTAGAGTTCCAATCATAAGTGCATATGATCCAAGTAGAGAAACTATGTTAGCTTATGCCTCTCCCTCAAATAGAATTGCAATAATGATTACCGGTCTAGTAACGTAGTCAATTGCTTAGGGACACTTTCACAACTCCTACCACCACTTTTCCACACTCGCTTTATTTACCTTTTTGCATCTTTATCTAAACAACCCCTAGTTTTTATTTACACGTTCTTTATTATCTTGCAAACCTATCCTATCACACCTACAAAGTACTTCTAGTTTCATTCTTGTTCTAGGTAAAGCGAACGTCAAGCGTGCGTAGAGTCATATCAGTGGCCGATAGGACTTGAGAGAGTATTTGTTCTACCTTTAGCTCCTCGTTGGATTCGACACTCTTACTTATCGAAAGAGGCTACAACTATCCCGTATACTTGCGGGTCATCACTAGGCTTGGGGATGCCCCGGAAGGCATCCCCTCTTTCTTAAACAAGTATCGGTATGTCTTCGAATTCGTTTCGTTCATGCATTATGTGCAAGTCTTGGAGCGTCTTTTGCATTTAGCTTCCACTTTTCTTTTAGGCGTATGAGATAGTCCATGGTTGATTTATAGAGTGCTCATTGCACTTCACTTATATCTTTTGAGTATGGCTTTATAGAATGCTTCATGTGCTTCACTTATATCATTTGAAGTATGGATTGCCTGTTTCTCTTCACATAGAAAACCGCCATTTGTAGAATACTCTTTTGCTTCACTTATATTTGTTAGAGCGTGGGCATATCTTTTGTAGAAAGAATTAAACTCTCTTGCTTCACTTATATCTTTTTAGAGAGATGACTGGAATTGGTCATTCACCTGGTTAGTCATAAAATCCTACATAAACTTGTAGATCGCTGAATATGATATGTTTGATTACTTGCAATAGTTTTGCGATATAAAGGTGGTGATATTAGAGTCATGATAGTGGGTGGTTGTGGATTGTAGAGACACTTGTGTTGAGGTTTGCAAGTCCCGTAGCATGCACGTATGGTAACCGTTGTGTGAAAAATTTGAAGCATGGGGTGTTTCTTTGATTGTCTTCCTTATGAGTGGCGGTCGGGGACGAGCGATGGTATTTTCCTACCAATCTATCCCCCTAGGGGCATGCGTAGCAGTACTTTGCTTCGAGGGCTAATAAACTTTTGCAATAAGTATATGAGTTCTTTATGACTAATGTGAGTCCATGGATTATACACACTTTTACCTTTCCATCATTGCTAGCCTCTTCAGTACCGTGCATTGCCCTTTCTCACCTCGAGAGTTGGTGCAAACTTCGCCGGTGCATCCAAACCCCATGATACGATACACTCTATCACACATAAGCCTCATTATATCTTCCTCAAAACAGCCACCATACCTACCTATCATGGCATTTCCATAGCCATTCCGAGATATATTGCCATGCAACTTCCATCATCATCATATACATGACTTGAGAATTCCTTGTCATATTGCCTTGCATGATCGTAAGATAGCTAGCATGATGTTTCCATGGTTTGTCCGTTTTTTGTTGTCATTGCTACGCTAGATCATTGCACATCCCGGTACACCACCGGAAGCATTCATATAGAGTCATATCTTTGTTCCAGTATCGAGTTGTAATATTGGGTTGTAAGTAAATAAAATTGTGTTGATCATCATTATAGAGCATTGCCCCAGGAAAAAAAGAAAAAAAATAAAAAAAGAAAGAAAAAAAGAAAAAAAAAGGAAAGGCCAAAGAAGCCAAAAATAAAAAAAGGGGGGCCAAAGAAGCCCACCCAAAAAGAAAAAAAAGAAAAAAAAAGAAAAAGAAAAAGAACAGGGGCAATGTTACTATCCTTTTTCCACACTTGTGCTTCAAAGTAGCACCATGTTCTTCATATAGAGAGTCTCTTATGTTGTCACTTTCATATACTAGTGGGAATTTTCATTATAGAACTTGGCTTGTATATTCCAACGATGGGCTTCCTCAAATGCCCTAGGTCTTCATGAGCAAGCAAGTTGGATGCACACCCACTTAGTTTCTTTTGTTGAGCTTTCATACACTTATAGCTCTTAGTGCATCCGTTGCATGGCAATACCTACTCCTCGCATTGACATCAATTGATGGGGATCTCCATAGCCCGTTGATTAGCCGCGTCGATGTGAGACTTTCTCCTTTTTTATCTTATCCACATAACCTCCATCATTATATTCTATTCCACCTATAGTGTTATATCCATGTTTGCGCTCATGTATAGCGTGAGGGTTGAAAAAGCTGAAGCGCGTTAAAAAGTATGAACCAATTGCTCGGCTCGTCATCGGGGTTGTGCATGATGGGAGCATTTTGTGTGACGAAAATGAAGCATGGCCAAACAGTATGATTTTGTAGGGATAAGCTTGCTTTTTCCTTGTTGTTTTGAAAAGACATGATTGCTTTATTGGTACACTCGAAGTATTATTGTTTTTTATGTCAAATGATAGACTATTGCTTTGAATCACTCGTGTCTTAGTATTCATGCCATGATTAGACATATGATCAAGATTATGCTAGGTAGCATTCCACATCAAAAATTATCTTTTTTTATCATTTACCTACTCGAGGACGAGCAAGAATTAAGCTTGAAGATGATGATATGTCTCCGTCGTATCTATAATTTTTGATTGTTCCATGCCAATATTATTAAACTTTTATATATACTTTTGGCAACTTTTTATACTATTTTTTGGGACTAACATATTGATCCAGTGCCCAGTGCCAGTTCCTGTCTGTTGCATGTTTTTTGTTTCGCAGAAACCCAATATCAAACGGAGTCCAAACAGGATAAAAACGGACGGAGATTTTTTTTTGGAATATTTATGATCTTTGGGAAGTAAAATTCACGCGAAACGGTGTCCGGGGTGGCCACGAGGTAGGCGGGCGCGCCCTCCCCCCTGGGCGCGCCCTGGACTCTCGCGGGCCACCTGTAAGGCGGTTGGTGCTCTTCTTTTGGCGCAAGAAAGCTAATTTTATGAGAAAGATCTGGGCGAAAGATTCACCCCAATCGGAGTTACGGATCTCCGGATATTAAAGAAACGGTGAAAGGGTAGAATCTGAGAATGCAGAAACTGAGAGATAGATCCAATCTCGGAGGGGCTCTCGCCCCTCCCACGCCATGGGAGGCAAGGACCAGAGGGGAAACCCTTCTCCCATCTAGGGAGGAGGTCAAGGAAGAAGAAGAAGAAGGGGGGCCCTCCCCCCTTGCTTCCGGTGGCGCCGGAACACCGCCGGGGGCCATCATCATCACCGCGATCTTCACCAACACCGTCGTCATCTTCACCAACATCTCCATCACCTTCCCCCCATCTATATCCAGCGGTCTACTCTCCCGCAAACCGCTTTACCCTCTACTTGAGCATGGTGCTTTATGCTTCATATTATTATCCAATGATGTGCTGCCATCCTATGATGTCTGAGTAGATTTTCGTTGTCCTATCGGTGATTGATGAATTGCTATGATTGGTTTGAGTTGCATGTTTTATTATTGGTGCTGTCCTATTGTGCCCTCCGTGTCGCAAGAGTGAGGGATTCCCACTGTAGGGTGTTGCAATGCGTTCATGATTCACTTATAGTGGGTTGCGTGAGTGACTGAAACACAAACCCGAGTAAGGGGATTGTTGCGTATGGGATAAAGGGGACTTGATGCTTTAATGCTATGTATGGGTTTTACCTTAATGAATCTTTAGTAGTTGCGGATGCTTGCTAGAGTTCCAATCATAAGTGCATATGATCCAAGTAGAGAAAGTATGTTAGCTTATGCCTCTCCCTCAAATAGAATTGCAATAGTGATTACCGGTCTAGTAACATAGTCAATTGCTTAGGGACATTTTCACAACTCCTACCACCAATTTTCTACACTCACTATATTTACTTTGTTGCTTCTTTATCTAAATAGCCCCTAGCTTTTATTTACGTGTTCTTTATTATCTTGCAACCCTCCTATCACACCTACAAAGTACCTCTAGCTTCATACTTGTTCTAGGTAAAGCGAACGTCAAGCGTGCGTAGAGTCGTATCAGTGGCCAATAGGACTTGAGAGAGTATTTGTTCTACCTTTAGCTCCTCATTGGGTTCGACACTCTTACTTATCGAAAGAGGCTACAACTATCCCATATACTTGCGGGTTACCACCCACAATCTAGGAATATGATAAGAGAGATTTTGTTGCTAGGAAGCACGGTAGAGAAAGAGAACCATGGGTTCAAAAACCCATGCCCTTTCCTTATCAACCATCCAAGACAAAGGATGATGAGGATTTTGAGCGCTTTGCTGAAATGATTAGACCTATTTTCTTACGTATGTGCTTAACTGATATGCTTAAAGTAAATCCTTGTGCTAAGTATATGGAGGATATCATTACAAACAAAAGAAAGATACCAGAAGTTGAAATTTCCACCATGCTTGCTAATTACACTTTTAAAGGTGGAATACCAAAGAAACTTGGACATCCGGGTGTACCAACTATACCATGCTCCATTGAAAGAAATTATGTTAGAACTGCTTTATGTGACCCTGGAGCCGGTGTTAGTGTTATGCCTCTCTCTTTATATCGTAGACTTGAATTGAATAAGTTGACACCTACTGAAATATCTTTGCAAATGGCTGATAAATCAACTGCTATACATGTCGGTATTTGTGAGGATGTGCCTGTTGTGGTTGCAAATATCACTATCTTAACGGACTTTGTTATTCTTGATATTCCCGAGGACGATAGTATGTCAATTATCCTTGGTAGACCCTTTTTGAATACTGCAGGGGCTGTTATTTATTGCAACAAAGGCAATGCCACTTTTGATGTTAATGGTAATGGGCATACGGTACACTTTTCGAGGAAACAATCTCAAGTTCATACCGTCAATTCTATTGGAAAAGTTCCAACTATCATTATTGGAGGTTTTGAATTTCCTCTCCCTACTGTCAAGAAAAAGTATGATATTCTTATTATTGGGGATGTTCATATCCCCGTTGAGGTAACTTAGTGTTATTCGAAATTTCTCCGGTTCCGTGTTATTCGGAATGAGTTTGTTAACAAGACTTGATCAACCTTGTTTTTGATGATCATGAGATGGATGAAACTAGAAGGCACAACCTTTTGTACCCTCTTTATACTTTCTGTTATTTAGAATAAATAAAGCAAAAATAGTATTATCCATCTGTTTTCTGAATTATCCGTGCAATAAAAAAATATCCCGAAAATAAAAGTGCTCCAAATGCCCTGGAAATTTAGTATGATTTTTTATGGAATATTTGAGGATTTTAGGCACTGAAATCTCTGCAGGAGGGGCAAGCACCAGGCCACGAGAGTGGAGGGCGCGCCCACCCCCTGGGCACGCCCCCTGTCTCGTGGGCCCCTGGTGGGCCCCCTCCACTTATGCCAGCACCCACACACTCTATCTTCTTCTCAAAAAATCCCCATCCAGCTCAAGCACGAGTTCTAGCTCATTTTGCTGCGATTTTCGATCTCCTTGCTCAAAGATCCATTCACAAAACTACTTTGGGAGATTGTTGCTTGGTATGTGACTCCTCCATTGGTCCAATTAGTTTTTGTTCTAGTGCTTTATTCATTGCAAATTTTTGCTGCTTAGGTGACCATGTTCTTGAGCTTGCATGTTAAATTTATGAGGTCCCAAGTAATTCTAATGCATGATATAGGCTCTAGGCACTTGTAGGAGTAGTTGCTACCAATCTTGTTTAGTTTTATTCACTTTTATTTTGAAGTTACTAAAATATCAGAAATTTTCAGAAAATGTTAAGGAGACTTTTGAGGGGCTCTTCTAGCCAGGGCTCCCAGGAAAAACAAGCTAAAGAGAAGGAAAAAGCCAAGTATAATCTTCCTCGCATAGCGGAAGTACCGTGTGAATGGCCATGCGATGATTTCTTGAAAGAAGCTGGAATTCATGAAGATTTTTATTCTTTGATCGAGAATGCAGGCCTCATCGATTTCCTCCACGACCGGATCGATCAGTATCTCTTACTCACCAATACTTTCGTTCAAAACTTTTATTATTATCCTAAGAAGTCACCGCCTTCAGTATCATTTCATTTATATGATGAATTCAGAGAAATGTCTTTATGTAATTTTTGCGCGGTATGTAGGATAACCTTTAAGGGAAAATTAGAGGAACCCCATCGTAAAGATGTGGATGGCTTTGTTAACACTATCACTGTAGAGGAGCCAAAGAAGGGTTCCGATGCAAAAATCTCTAGCATACTCTTTCCTGTTTTACGCTACTTTGCCATATTTGCTAGTAGATGCTTGATTGGTCGTGGAAATAGTGGAAACTTCAATGTTCTTGATATTATCATTCTTCACCATGCCTTGTTTGGAGATAATAGTTTTAGTATGGGTGCCGTTATTGCTAAACGGCTAAGCCCGAATCGTACAAAAGGCCCCATTTTGGAGGTATCCATGCTTCATGTCTTGCTAGACATTTTGAGATACCCATTAGGCACCATGAGAAAGAGGAGACAAAATTGCCTCCTTACATTTTGGATTACAAGAGCATGGTAGCACACGAGTTTATTGTTGACAACAAAGAGAAGATGCTCTTGTATAACCTTAGATTTAATAAGAAACATAATGAGACTATTATTTTGCCTGCGCCTCTGTTGTTTGATTTGATTGCAGATAATTTTCTTATTACGCCGGAAGCGGTGTACGCTCATCGAGGCCAAGCATTCACTCCAGAACCTGAGCCTGAGCCGGAACCTGAACTGGACCCTTATCGTGCATCATCCTACTAGTGGGACCCGGAGATGGCCAGCCAGTGGTATCCTGATTACACCTCTCGGTACACCAGGGAGAGTAGCAGCGGTCCTTGGCATTTAGACCAACTTAGGCCAAAATCCTAAGCTTGGGGGAGTACGTACTTCTCACCGACTTTACATTCATGTTCACACACTATTCTAGTCGTCGGTGCTCATACTCTTTCATTGTATTATCCATGCTAGTTTAAATATCATTTTCTAGTTTTCTTCTTGTGTGTTTGATAAATCTTAAGAAAAAAAATTAGTTAGTTTAATTTCCATGCTTATAGTAGACTTAAAATGAAAACCCAAAAAGATTTCTCGTTCTTCTTCTTACTTGTTGGGAGCTTTCCCGTGTAAATAGTTTTCTTTTCTTTTCTTTTCTTTGGGGGCCGAGAGTAGAGAACTATATTGAAAATGTTTAGTGGCTCTCATATGCATGATTGTTAATTTAACTTAGAGCCCATATTATTTTGTCTTCTCTCTTGAGTTGAATGCTTGCAGATTCCAGCTTAGTCCAATGCATGTGCACTATTATTATTATACACATTGTTCGGTCGTGCAAATGAAAGTCAATAATGACGATATATGATGGACTTATTGAGATGAGAAAAGCTGGTATGAACTCGACCTCTCTTGTTTTTGTAAATATGGCGAGTCCATCGTTTCTGATTCAGCTTATTATGAGGTAAACATATTTGCAATGACATTTAGAGATTGTAGTTGCTTGTCCCATGCTTGATTAGCTATGAGTTATAATGGTTTACCTTGCGTGCCAACATGCTATTAGAATGATTATGATATGGTATGATGGGATGGTATCCTCCTTTGAATGAATTGAGTGACTCGACTTGGCACATGTTCACGCATGTAGTTGAAACAAATCAACATAGCCTTCATGATATTTATGTTCATGGTGGATTATATCCTACTCATGCTTGTATTCGGTGTGAATTAATTTTAATGCATGTTCATGACTGTTGTCGCTCTCTCAGTTGGTCGCTTCCCAGTCTTTTGCTAGCCTTCACCTGTACTAAGCGGGAATACTGCTTGTGCATCCAAACTCCTTAAACCCCAAAGTTGTTCCATATGAGTCCACCATACCTTCCTGTATGCGGTATTTACCTGCCGTTCCAAGTAAATTTGTATGTGCCAAACTCCAAACCTTCAAATGAAATTCTGTTTTGTATGCTCGAGCAGCTCATGTTTCAACTAGGGCTGCCTATATCTTCCATGCTAGGTGGGTTATTCTCAAGAGGAGTGGACTTCGCTCCTCATTCAGAAAGGGCCGGTAACCGAGATGCCCAGTCCCATGATCCAAAAAGATCAAAGCAAATCAAAATAATTAAACAAAACTCCCCCGGGGCTGTTGTTAGTTGGAGGCACTCGTTGTTTCGAGCAAGCCATGGATTGATGCTTGTTGGTGGTTGGGGGAGTATAAACCTTTACCATTCCGTTTGGGAACTCCCTATAATGCATGTAGTATGGAAGATACAGCCATCTCATAGTTGTTGTGTTGACAACAAAAGTATGCCGCTCAAAATGTTATTCAATCTCTATTTTAAAATCGAGCTCTGGCACCTCTACAAATCCCTACTTCCCTCTGCGAAGGGCCTATCTATTTACTTTTATGTTGAGTCATCATCCCTCTTATTAAAGAGTACCCGCTGGAGAGCACACTGTCATTTGCATTCATTATTATTAGTGTATATTGGGTATGACTTGACTGGATCTCTTTTACCATGAATTACAATGTTTAGTCAGTCCTTGATCTTTAAAGGTGCTCTGCATTTATGTTTTGTGATCTCAGAAAGGGCTAGCGAGATACCATTTTGTTATATCATGTTATGATTGTTTTGAGAAAGTGTTGTCATCCGAGTTTTATTATTATGGCTCGCTAGCTGATTACGTTATTGATATGAGTAACTGTGAGACCTAGGTGTTATTGTGAGTATGGTTAGTTCATAATATTTGCTGAAACCTGAATGCTGGCTTTGCATGTTTACAATAACAAGAGCAAACAGAGTTTGTAAAAGTTTTTCTTTATCACTTTTAGTTTATCAACTGAATTGCTTGAGGACAAGCAAAGGTTTAAGCTTGGGGGAGTTGATACGTCTCCAACGTATCCACTTTTTGAAACACTTTTGCCCTTGTTTTGGACTCTAACTTGCATGATTTGAATGAAACTAACCCGGACTGACGCTGTTTTCAGCAGAACTACCATGATGTTGTTTTATGTCTAGAAAACAAAAGTTCTCGGAATGTCCTGAAAATCCATGGAGGCACTTTTTGTAAAATATAAAAAATACTGGCGAAAGAATCAAGACCAGGGGGCCCACACCCTGTCCATGAGGGGAGGGGGCGCCCACCCCCCTGGGAGCGCCCCCTGTCTCGTGGGACCCCTGAGGCTCCGCCGACCTCAACTCCAACTCCATATATTCCGTCTCGCGGAGAAAAAAATCAGAGAGAAAGTTTCATCGCGTTGTACGATACGGAGCCGCCGCCAAGCCCTAATCTCTCTCGGGAGGGCTGATCTGGAGTCCGTTCGGGGCTCCGGAGTGGGGGATTCGTCGCCATCGTCATCATCAACCATCCTCCACACCAATTCCATGATGCTCACTGCCGTGCGTGAGTAATTCCATCGTAGGCTTGCTGGACGGTGATGGGTTGGATGAGATTTACCATGTAATCAAGTTAGTTTTGTTAGGGTTTGATCCCTAATATCCACTATGTTCTGAGATTGATGTTGCTATGACTTTGCTATGCTTAATGCTTGTCACTAGGGCCCGAGTGCCATGATTTCAGATCTGAACCTATTATGTTTTCATGAATATATGTGTCTTCTTGATCCTATCTTGCAAGTCTATAGTCACCTATTATGTGTTATGATCCGACAACCCCGAAGTGACAATAATCGGGATACTTCTCGGTGATGACCGTAGTTTGAGGAGTTCATGTATTCACTATGTGCTAATGCTTTGTTCTGGTTCTCTATTAAAAGGAGGCCTTAATATCCCTTAGTTTCCGCTAGGACCCCGCTGCCACGGAAGGGTAGGACAAAAGATGTCATGCAAGTTCTTTTCCATAAGCACGTATGACTATTTATGGAATACATGCCTACATTACATTGATGAATTGGAGCTAGTTCCGTGTCACCCTATGTTATAGCTATTACATGAGGAATCGCATCCGACATAATTATCCATCACTGATCCATTGCCTAAGAGTTCACATCTTGTGCTTTGCTTATTTACTTTTTCGTTGCTATTGTTACAATCACTACACGACCCAAAAATATTACTTTTGCTACCGCTACCTTTATTATCATACTATTTGTTACTAAATACTTTGCTGCAGATACTAAGTTATCCAGGTGTGGTTGAATTGACAACTCAACTGCTAATACTCAATAATATCCTTTGGCTCCCCTTGTGTCGAATCAATAAATTTGGATTGAATATTTTACCCTCGAAAGCTATTGCGATCCCCTACACTTGTGAGTTATCAATCCCTCACTAAAATTTCAAGAAAGTGTTCCCCCTAACTATGCACCGTTGCGAAGGTTCGTTGTTTCGAAGCACCACGTGATGATCGGGTGTGATAGATTCTAACGTTTGCATATAACGGGTGTAAGCCAGATTTACACATGTGAAACACTTAGGTTGACTTGACGAGCCTAGCATGTACAGACATGGCCTCAGAACATGAGAGACTGAAAGGTCGAGCATGAGTCGTATGGTAGATACGATCAACATGGAGATGTTCACCGAAGATGACTAGTCCATCTCACGTGATGATCGGACACGGCCTAGTCGATTCGGATCATGTATCACTTAGATGATTAGAGGGATGTCTATCTGAGTGGGAGTTCATTAAATAATTTGATTAGTTGAACTTAATTATCATGACATAGTCAAAAGGTCTTTGCAAATTATGACGTAGCTTACCGTTTAGATATGTTCCTAGAGAAAATTTAGTTGAAAGTTGATAGTAGAAATTATGCCGATTGGGTACGTAAACCGAGGATTGTCCTCATTGCTGCGCAAAAGGATTATGTCCTTAATGCACCGCTCGGTGTGCTGAACCTCGAACGTCGTCTGTGGATGTTGCGAACATCTGACATACACGTTTTGATGACTACGTGATAGTTCAGTGCGTAATGTTAAACGGTTTAGAATTGAGGCGCCGAAGACATTTTTTGAAACATCACAGAACATATGAGATGTTCCAAGAGCTGAAATTGGGATTTCAGGCTCATGCCCACGTCAAGAGGTATGAGACCCCCGACAAGTTTCTTAGCCTGCAAACTAAGGGAGAAAAGCTCAATCGTTGAGCATGTGCTCAGATTGTTTGAGTACTACAATCTCTTGAATCGAGTGGGAGTTAATCTTCCAGATGAGATAGTGATGGTTCTCCAAAGTCACTACCACAAAGCTACTAGAGCTTCGTGATGAACTATAACATATCAGGGATAGATATGATGATCCTTGAACTATTCGCGATGTTTGACATCGCGAAAGTAGAAATCAAGTAGGAGTATCAATTGTTGATGGTTAGTAAAACCACTAGTTTCAAGAAGGGCAAGGGCAAGAAGGGATACTTCATGAGACGACAAATCAGTTGCCGCTTTGGTGAAAAAGCCCAAGGTTGAACCCAAACCCGAGACTAAGTGCTTCTGTAATAAGGGGAACGGTCGCTGAAGCAGAACTACCCTAGATACTTGGTAGATGAGAAGGCAGGCAAGATCGACAAAAGTATAATGGATATACATTATATTAATGTGTACTTTACTAGTACTCCTAGTAGCACCAGGGTATTAGATACCGCTTCGGTTGCTAAGTGTTAGTAACTCGAAATAAAAGTCTACGGAATAAACGGGGACTAGCCAAAGGTGAGATGACGATATGTGTTGGAAGTGTTTCCAAGGTTGATATGATCAAACATCGTACACTCCCTCTACCATCGGGATTGGTGTTAAACCTAAATAATTGTTATTTGGTGTTTGCGTTGAGCATAGACATGATTGGATTATGTTTATCGCAATACGGTTATTCATTTAAGGAGAATAATGGTTACTCTGTTTATTTGAATAATACCTTCAATGGTCTTGCACCTAAAATGAGTGGTTTATTGAATCTCGATCGTAGTGATACACATGTTCATGCCAAAAATTATTAGATAGTAATGATAGTACCACCTACTTGTGGCACTGCCATTTGAGTCATATTGGTATATATGCATGAAGAAACTCCATGCAGATGGATCGTTTGGACTCATTTGATTTTGAATCACTTGAGACATGCAAATCATACCACATGGGCAAGATGACTGAAAAGCCTCATTTTCAGTGAGATGGAACAAGAAACCAACTTGTTGGAAGTAATACATTTTGATGCCTGTAGTCCAATGAGTGCTGAGGCACACAATGGATATCATTATGTTCTTACTTCACAGATGATTTGAGTAGATGCTAAGTATATTTACTTGATGAAACACAGGTCTGAATTATTGAAAGGTTCAAGTAATTTCAGAGTGAAGTTGAAAATTGTCGTGACAAGAGGATAAAATGTCTTTGATATGATCATAGAGATGAATATCTGAGTTATGAGTTTGGTACACAATTAAGACACTGTGGAAATTGTTTCACAACTAATACCGCCTGGAACACTATAGTGTGATGGTGTGTCCGAACATCATAAATGCACCCTATTGGATATGGTGCATACCATGATGTCTCTTATCGAAATACCACTATCGTTTATGGGTTAGGCATTAGAGACAACCACATTCACTTTAAATAGGGCACCACCTAATTCCATTGAGATGACACCGTATGAACTATGGTTTAGAGAAACCTAAGCTGTCGTTTCTTAAAAGTTTGGGGTTGTGACGCTTATGTGGAAAAGTTTTAGCCTGATAAGCTCGAACCCAAAGCGGATAAATGCATCTTCATAGGGCACCCAAAACAGTTGGGTATACCTCCTATTTCAGATACAGAAGCAAAAGTGATTGTTTCTAGAAACGGGTCCTTTCTCAAGGAAAAGTTTCTCTCGAAAGAATTGAGTGGGAGGAAGATAGAACTTGATGATGTTGTTGAACCTTCACTTCAATCAGAGAGTAGCGCAACACAAAAAGATGTTTCTGTGGCACCTACGTCAGTTGTAGAGGAAGCTAATGATGATGATCATGAGGCTTTAGATCAAGTTACTGTCGAACCTCATAGGTCGACAAGGGTACGTACAGCTTATGAGTGGTACAATAATCCTGTCTTAGAGGTCACGTTGTTGGACAACAATGAACCTACGAGCTATGGAGAAGCGACGGTGGGCCCGGATTACGACAAATGGCTCAAGGCCACAAAATCTGAGAGAGAATCCATGTATGAAAACAAAGTGTAGACTTTGGAAGAAATACTTGATGGTCATAAGGCTATTGGGTACAGATGGATTTTAAAAGGAAGACGGACAATGATGGTAAGTGTCACCATTAAGAAAGCTCGACTTGTCGCTAAGATGTTTTCCGACAAGTTCAAGGAGTTGACTACGATGAGACTTTTTTCACTCGTAGTGATGCTAAGAGTCTGTTGGAATTATATTAGCAATTACTGCATTATTTATGAAATCTTGCAGATAGGATGTCAAAACATTGTTTCCTTGACGATTTGCTTGAGGAAAGGTTGTGTGTGATGCAACCAGAAGGTTTTGTCAATCCTAAAAGATGCTAACAAGTATGCAAAGCTCCAGCGATCCTTCTAAGGATTGGAATAAGCATCTGGGAGTTGGAATATATGCTTTGATGAGATGATCAAATATTTTGGGTTTATACAAAGTTTATGAGAAACTTGTATTTTCCAAAGAAGTGAGTGGGGGCACTATAGAATTTCTGATGAGTATATGTTGTTGACATATTGATCAGAAATGATGTAGAATTTCTGGAAAGCATATAGGGTTGTTGAGAAGTGTTTTTCAATGGAAAACCTGGATTAAGCTACTTGAGCATTGAGCATCAAGATCTATAAAGATAGATCAAAAAACACTTGATAGTACTTTCAAATGAACACACACCGTGACAAGATTTTGAAGGAGTTCAAAATAGATCGCAAAAGACGGAGTTCTTGGCTGTGTTATAAGGTGTGAGTATTGAGTAAGACTCAAGAACTGACCACGGCAGAAGAAAGAGAAAGGACGAAGGTCGTCCCCTATGCTTTAGACGTAGGCTCTACAGTATGTTGTGCTGTGTACCGCACCTGAAGTGTGCCTTGCCATGAGTCAGTCAAGGGGTACAAGAGTGATCCAGGAATGGATCATAGGACATCGGTCATAGTTATCCTTAGTAACTAGTGGACTAAGGAATTTTCTCGATTACGGAGGTGGTAAAAGAGTTCGTTGTAAAGGGTTACATCGATGCAAACTTTGACACTAATCCGGATGATTCTGAGTAGTAAACCAGATTCGTATAGTAGAGCAGTTATTTGGAATTGTTCCAAATAGTGCATGGTAGCTGCATCTACAAGATGACGTAAAGCACACACGGATCTGAAAGGTTCAGACCCGTTGACTAAAAACCTCTCTCACAAGCAAGATATGATCAAACCCCATGGGTGTTGGATTCATTACAATCACATAGTGATGTGAACTGGACTCTAGTGCAAGTGGGAGACTATTGGAAATATGCCCTAGAGGCAATAATAAAATGGTTATTATTATATTTCCTTGTCCATCATAATTGTTTGTTGTTCAGGCTATAATTGTATTAACCGAAAACCATAATACATGTGTGAATACATAGACCACAACATGTCCCTAGTGAGCCTCTAGTTGACTAGCTCGTTGATCAATAGATGGTTGTGGTTTCCTGACCATGGACATTGGATGTCATTGATAATGGGATCACATCATTAGGAGAATGATGTGATGGACAAGACCCAATCCTAAGCATAGCACAAGATTGTGTAGTTCATTTGCTAAGAGATTTTCTAATGTTAAGTATCATTTCCTTAGACCATGAGATTGTGCAACTCCCAGATACCGTAGGAATGCTTTGGGTGTACCAAACCTCACAACATAACTGGGTGGCTATAAAGATGCACTACAGGTATCTCCGAAAGTGTCTGTTGGGTTGGCACGAATCGAGACTGGGATTTGTCACTCTATATGACAAAGAGGTATCTCTGGGCCCACTCGGTAATGCATCATCATAATGAGCTCAATGTGACTAAGGAGTTAGTCATGGGATCATGCGTTACGAAACGAGTAAAGAGACTTGCCAGTAACGAGATTGAACAAGGTATAGGGATATCGACGATCGAATCTCGGGCAAGTAACATACCGATAGACAAAAGGAGTTGTATACATGATTGATTGGACCCCCGACATCATGGTTCATCTGATGAGATCATCATGGAACATGTGGGAGCCAATATGGGTATCCAGATCCCGCTATTGGTTATTGGCCGAGAGGTGTCTCGGTCATGTCTGCATGGTTCCCGAACCCGTAGGGTCTACACACTTAAGGTTCAGTGACGCTATAGTTGTTATGGGAAATAGCATGTGGTTACCGAAGGTTGTTTGGAGTCTCGGATGAGATCTCGGACGTGACGAGGAACTCCGGAATGGTCCGGAGGTGAAGATCGATATATTGAATGAAGGGTATTGGAGTCCGGAATTGTTCCGGGGGTACCAGGTGACGACCAACGTGTCCGAAAGGGGTTTCGGAGGCCCCGACAAGCATTGGAGGCCTTATGGGCCAAGGGCAGGGGGCACATCAGCCCACTAAGGGGCTGTGCGCCCCTCCCACCCCATCTCACATAACCTGGAGAGGTGGGGGTGCCTCCCCTAGGGCAGCCGCCCCTCCTGGCTTGGGGGGCAAGTTTTCTCGGGGTGGGGCACCCAAACCCATCTAGGGTTTCCCCTGTGGCCGCCGCCCCTCCACCAGGGAAACCCTAGTGTGCCTCCTCCTGCCCCCTTCTCCTATATATAGTGAGGGAGAGAGAGGGCAGCCGCACACCCTTCCCTGGCACAGCCCCTCCCTCCTCCAACACCTCCTCCTCCTCCGTAGTGCTCGGCGAAGCCCTGCAGGAGAACCACAAGCTCCACCACCATGTCGTCATGCTGCCGGAGCTCTCCCTCAAGTTCTCCTCTCCCCTTGCTGGATCAAGAAGGAGGAGACGTCCCCGGGTTGTACATGTGTTGAATGCAGAGGCGCCATCCGTTCGGCGCTAGATCAGATCTTCCGCGATTTGAATCGCCGCAAGTACGACTCCATCAACCGCGTTCTTGTAACGCTTCCGCTTAGTGATCTTCAAGGGTACGAAGATGCACTCCATATCTCTCTCTCTCTCTCTTGTTGCTAGTATCTCCTAGATTGATCTTGGTGATACATAGGAAAATTTTGAATTATTGCTACGTTCCCCAACATTAAAGACCCCCGCGTTCAGCTGCTTCCAGATTGCCCAAGTCGTTACCATGATCAGGGAGTCGAAACCTTTCCTCTCGCACCTGTGGAGGGCGCTTCTGGCTCGCTCCCACCACTGTATTGGAGTGCAGTCCGTGGGCGGGGCAGCGATGTTTAGCCTGAAGTGACTCAGGATCAGGTGCCACACCTCTCTAGCGTATGAGCATTGTATTAAGATGTGGTCGACTCTGTCCTCTTTTGGAGACAAGTGAAGCAAGGGGAAGTCTCGTCCTGCAATCCATGCCGGGTTTGATGGTCGGAGGTCCACACTCTGTACTGCGAGGCTGACCAAAGAAAATCTTGCACCTCAATAGGGCCTGTCTTCCATATGAGAGGAGCCGACATGGAGTAAGTAAGGCCCATGCACAATCTCTTGTAGGTGGAGTTCACCGAATAAGATCCGGACTTGTCGGGCAGCCATGTGAGCATATCAGACCGCCCCTCCTCCCTTTCGATGAGGGATATGGCCTGTTGAAGTAGGTACAGTTGCATATGCATAGTGAAATTTAGCTCCTCCTGGATGTCCCTCTCCCACTGAGGGAGTCCTGGATTAGGGGTGGTCCGGATAGGCCGAACCTTATTCACCCGGTTGGCCGGACTCCTGGGACTATGGAGATACAATGAAGACTTCGTCCCGTGTCCGGATGGGACTTTCCTTGGCGTGGAAGGCAAGCTTGGCGATACGGATATGTAGATCTCCTACCATTGTAACCGACTCCATGTAACCCTAACCCTCTCCGGTGTCTATATAAACCGGAGGGTTTTAGTCCGTAGGAAGAACAACAATCATACCATAGGCTAGCTTCTAGGGTTTAGCCTCTCTGATCTCGTGGTAGATCTACTCTTGTACTACCCATATCATCAATATTAATCAAGCAGGAGTAGGGTTTTACCTCCATCGAGAGGGCCCGAACCTGGGTAAAAACATCGTGTCCCTTGTCTCCTGTTACCATCCGCCTAGACGCACAGTTTGGGAACCCCTACCCGAGATCCGCCGGTTTTGACACCGACATTGGTGCTTTCATTGAGAGTTCCTCTATGCCGTCGCCATCAGGAAGGATGCCTCATCCCGTCTTCAAAGATGGCACCGTTGCCAAAGGAGCTTTGGCCATCGACCAAACTCTCCGGCTAGGTGGTTTTCTTATGACCGCTTGTTCGGCCGCCGCACCGACGATGACTTCTCGGGTCATCAAAAGCAATCTTCACGTCAACTCGGAACTCGCCGAGCAGTTAGATCCGATGGAGCTCTCCTCCTTAAACGAGCTCTTGGATCGCATCGCCGCCCTGGGAGTCGCTACAGATTACGACCAGATTGGGCCTAAAACCGATCTGAGAGAGATTAACTCTCCCCAAGCTACCCACCACGTTGCTGTGGTAGAGGAACAATACGACAACCCTTCCTCAATCCTAAGGACTAGCTATGTCCGGATTTCAGATCCCTTCATGCCGGATTCCCGCGGAGGGGAGAACACCACTCAAGCCCTGAACTTAAAGTCAGGCAGCGGGCCAGATTCATCAGACAACCTCCAAGAACCCAAGCTTCCAAGTTCGGAAGCTTCTTGGCCCCTAAGTCTTAGATCGGACGGAGTTCGCAATTTAACTCCACCCGCCCACCCAAACATAAGCGATCTATCCCAAATCCGGCAAGAGCCCACCAAAACAGTACATCATTACTGGGCCAGATTCCTCCTGGTCATGAACAGGATAAAGGACTGCCGTGAAGAGGACGCAATTTCATTCTTCTGCATTAATTGCACGGACGAAGGAATCCTCAATGCCGTAAGTCGTCACGAAATTACACACTTTGCCGACTTGGCGTCCATAGTATGAAAGTACTATGCGATGAAGAGCGCTTGGAAAACCGAAATCAAATTTTGGGATAATTCGGCCTTGAACACAACCCCAGTCCAAAGTAAAAGGGTGCATCATTACCAGGCACCTGGGTTAAATACCAAAAAGCAAAAACCCTTTAAAGGGCATGGAACCTTACTGGAGGGATGGCTCAATGGACCCTACAAAATTCACAGTACAGAGGGCGCCACGCCAACTCATAGCCTTATAGCATGTTGGATACTATGACAGGTGGCCAAAAGTGGCGAAGAGCTTCTATCTCCAGAGCACCAGCCCAGCAATACCAGTACGGTATTAGCAGTCTTCGAAACTTTCGCATCAAATAATATGCGGAAGCGAACACTCCGCAATCTCGCCGAAGTCCACCAGGTAGCAACAATAAACCCATGGAGTGACACGGCTATTCCCTTTAACGCCAGTGACGAACCTAAATTCCGAACAGCCCGAGCACCAACCGCATTGGTTCTCAGTCCAATAGTGGACGACTTTCGCCTTACCAAGGTACTCATGGATGGCGGCAGTGGATTAAACCTCATTTACGAGGAAACCCTTCAAAAAATGGAAATAGACTGGAACCGCATTGAGCGAAGCAGCGTAACCTTTAGAGGAATAATCCCCAGTAGGGAAGCATGTTGTACAGGAAAAATCACAGTGGATGTGGTGTTCGGCACGCCGGATAATTACAGGTCCGAGGAGGTCACATTCCAAGTGGCCTCGTTCAGCAGCGGATACCACGCTCTATTAGGGCGAGAGGCATTCACAATTTTTCAAGCCATACCCCATTACGAGTACATGAAGGTCAAAATGCCCGGACCCAGCGGAATCATCACTCTTGCTAGTGACCCGAACATAGCACTCCGCACCGAAAATAAAACAGCCGCACTTGCCCTTGAGGCACTATCCGAAGCCCTAGCGACTGAGGAACTCACTGCGCTGCGCTCCACGGTAAACAGGGACGATGTGATACTCGATAAGAGATCCAAGTCCACCTCTTTTAAACCGGCGGACGAAATAGTCAAATTCCAAGTCCATCCAATGGACCCTACAAAAACGGCCTCCATCGGGGCACAATTAAACCCTGATGTAGACGCCGCACTACGAGAATTCCTACGTGAAAATTGGGACATCTTTGCCTGGCACCCTTCAGACATGCCAGGAATCCCACACTGGCTGGCTGAGCACAGCCTACATATCCTAAAAGGATTCAAGCCAGTCAAACAGGCTCTTCGGCGCTTCTCCAAACCCAAGAGACAGGCCATGGGAGAGGAACTAGCCAAACTATTGGAGGCCGGATTCATTAGAGATATAAAACATCCGGACTGGCTAGCAAATCTGGTAATGGTACCAAAGAAGGACAAATCCTGGCGTCTGTGTGTCGATTTTAAGGACCTTAACAAGGCTTGCCCAAAGGATCCCTTCCCCCTTCCCCGCATCGATCAAATCATCGACGCTACCGCAGGACACGATTCATTGTGCTTCCTCGACGCATACTCCGGCTACCACCAAATTAAGATGGCAGAGCCAGACCAAGCTGCAACGGCATTCATCACTCCATACGGCCCATTCTGCTTCAACACAATGCCCTTCGGGCTCAAAAACGCCAGCGCAACATATCAGCGCATGATTCAGACATGTCTGGCAAACCAGATCAGCAAAACAGTGGAGGCATATGTAGATGATGTGGTCGTCAAATCCAAGCATGTCGAAACTCTAGTAGACGACTTGAGGCTCACATTCGACAATCTCCGAGCATATGACATTAAGATCAACCCGGAAAAATGCGTTTTCGGCGTACCAGCCGGAAAGCTCCTGGGCTTCATCGTATCCGGTAGAGGAATTGAAGCAAACCCAGCCAAGATCCGAGCTCTGTCACAATTGGATATCCCAAAAGACCTCAAACAAATTCAAAAATTGACTGGATGCGTGGCGGATCTAAGCCGCTTTATCTCCCGCTTAGGAGAAAAGGCATTACCCCTTTATCGCCTCCTGCGGCGCACTGAACACTTCGAGCGGACGGATGCCGCCACGGCCGGACTCGAAGAGATCAAAGCCATATTGGCAACAAATCCGGTCCTGGCCGCGCCCAGCACGGGCGAACCAATGCTATTATACATCGCGGCAACCCATCAAGTTGTAAGCGCGGTGCTCGTTGTCGAACGAGAAACGGACAGACACAAGTTCCCTCTCCAAAAACCAGTTTACTACGTGCCCACTGTCCTAACTCCATGCAAGTCGCGGTACCCGCATTATCAAAAGATAGCATACACAGTGTTCATGGCATCCCGGAAGCTGCGACACTATTTCCAAGAGTGTTTGATAACAGTAGCCTCCGAAGTACCTCTTAATGACATTATAAACAACCGCGACCCAACGGGCCGGATTGCCAAATGGGCCATCGAGCTCCACCCGTTCGACATAACTTACAAGCCATGGCGAGCTATTAAGTCACAGGTTTTGGCCGACTTCATCGCCGAATGGACTGAAGCCGAACTCCCTAAAGAGTACGGTGCATATTCCAACTAGATCATGCACTTCGACGGCTCCAAAATGTTGGCTGGCCTGGGGGCCGGCGTTGTTCTGACGTCCCCAACCGGAGATACAGTCCAATACGTACTTCAGATAATGTACATGGACTCCAACAACGCAGCTGAATACCAGGCCCTTCTACATGGTCTCCGGATGGCAGTCTCCATGGGCATTCAGTGCCTAGAGGTCCGCGGGGATTCAAACCTCGCGATATCCCAAATAAATGGAGACTTTGATGCCAAGGATCCAAAAATGGCAGCTTATCATAACGCCGTCTTAAAAATATCAGCTCGGTTTGAGGGGCTCGAATTTCACCACATAGCCCAGGAGAACAACCAGGCAGCAGACGTGTTGGCACGCATTGGCACAAAGCACGATGCCGTCCCTCCCAACATCTTCCTAGAGAGGCTTTTCAAGCCATCCGTATTATGGGAGGGAGAGTCCGGAAATAATAGCCCGGACCCAACCACATTACCCCTCACTGAACATTCTGACGTAGTTGGTGGCTCCGCCAACGAAATAACACTGTCAGCCCACACAATAATGGCAGTCATCGCCCCGTGGACAGAACCATTCCTAGCCTACCTAACTAGGCAGGAACTTCCCGAGGACCAAAACGAGGCCCGCTGCATAGTGCGGCGATCTAAAGCCTATAAGGTCCATGAGGGAGAGCTTTATAAGAAAAGCACAACCGGAGTCCTTCAAAGGTGTATCTCCGAATAGGAAGGGCAAAATCTTCTGGCGGAAATTCATGCCGGACTCGACGGGCACCACGCCACAGCCCGGGCCCTTGTAGGCAAGGCCTTCCGTACAGGATTTTATTGGCCGACGGCCCGGGCAGATGCTCAGGACTTGGTCCAATGATGCGTAGGATGCCAGCTCTTTGCTAATCAAAGCCACATGCCACCTACCGCCCTCAAAACTATACCCATCACTTGGCCGTTCGTGGTCTGGGGGCTTGATATGGTTGGACCCCTTAAAGGAGGAACCCACAAGCAAAAATACCTACTGGTCATGGTGGATAAATTCACCAAATGGATAGAGGCAAAGCCTGTTAAGACGGCCGAATCCGTACCGGTGATAGACTTCATATCAGGGGTAGTACACTGTTACGGCGTCCCCCATAGCATTATCACTGATAATGGCACGAACTTCACGGCCGACGAGGTCAAACTCTGGTGCAAAAACATGGGCATCAAGCTCGACTGCGCTTCAGTCTATCACCCTCAAACTAACGGTCAAGTCGAGCGAGCAAACGGTGTAATCATGAGCGGCATTAAACCCAGACTAGTGCGGTCCCTCAAGGAATCTAATACGCACTGGGTAGAGGAGCTCGACTCTGTACTATGGGGGCTGCAGACCACGCTGAATCGCACTACGGATCCACACCATTTTTATGGTGTACGGCGCAGAGGCAGTTTTGCCCTGCGACATAATTCATGACTCACCTTGCGTGCGCATGTACAAAGAAAGAGAAGTCGAGCTCGATCGGCAGGACAGTTTGGACGCCTTGGAGGAGGAGCGCGACGTGGCAAAAGCCCGTTCCGCATTCTATCAACAGCATGCTCGAAGATACCAAAGCAGAGAAGTACGAGCCAAAGCTTACAATGTTGGCAAATTAGTTCTACGCCTGCCGGACAAGAAAAAGGACAAACTCAAGCCCAAATGGGAGGTCCCTTCATCATCGACCAAGTCCTGACCGGCGGTGCGTACCGTCTGCGGAACGCATCGGATAACCGACTGGAGCCGAACCCATGGAATGCAGCCCGTCTCCGAAGATTTTACGCCTAGCGCAGGACTCGGGGTTCGTCTCCTTCCTCCATCTATATTTTATACTTTAACTGTCTTTTATTTCTCTGCTTCTCCCTCCTTTTTCTGAAGCCGTGGAAGGCTCGTTTGTGCATTGTTCGCACACACTTGACGCGTTGTCCGCGCTCAGTATACCTGGGGGCTTCTTTAACAGAAGCTTATTTCTACGGGCTTTATGCCCAACACATGTGTCACACTTCCGCATGTACCTTTTATTCACCATTATATGCATCGATATGACTTAAGTTTTGGCCAAGCTGGGTTGCCTAGCTCCTGTGCTTACCCCTACGTTACCGATTGTTCGGCTAGATGGTAAAGGGATCACCTCTGCGATTGTTACCGTCGGGTCAGCCGCACGTGTACCTCAGACTGGGTGAAGCCGAAAGCTAGCGTTCTTAAGGGAATATTCGGTCGGTGAACTAAAATATGATTTCTTACTTATTCATTTATCTGCCCCCAGATGTTTTCCTGCTTTTTTCGCAGTCCGGACATGCACTTTAGGGCATGCCTCCCAGGGAAAGGAACCCCTAACGGAACTATTCTCCCTGGAAGATGTTTCTTACTAACCATGTAATATAACATAACTAGTTGGGCACTTGTCTGATAGAGCACTAATGACACCTACGCCTGGTCTCCACGCATGCCCTGGTTCTTACATAACCGCGAGGGTATTCGGACACACTTCGGACTATAGGGTCCCGAGGTTGAAGCAAAAGGGTCCGCTACGACAAACGATCTACAATCCGGCTAGAAGGCATTTTACATGTCATTTTTAATTACATAGTCAAATTGACTGATTGTATTCCTCTTCAATACCATCTAATAGGCTGTCTAGTTTACAGTCCCGCTGGGAATACTTTGCGGCCAACTCTACTTGGCCGTACACTAAGCTCACAGGGATCTCCTTCCCATCGGGCCCCATAGGTCCGACCTCGGCCATGTGGTTTGGGTCAGCCTTTGTGTACCGCATCTTCACCATGGCCCAGGCCTCCCTGGCGCCTTGACGGCAGGCTGATATCTTCCATAGCCGGAAGCGCCGCCATGCTCCCTGAAGCCTCTCTACAATCTCTCCAAGGCCTTCGGGTAGGGAGATGGATGGCCACAAGGCCTGGGCGACGTCTCTCATCACCTGCCGAACTCGTTCTTGCAGTTGCAGCAGCTCGGGAAGTAGGTCACCCGTTGGACCGGGCATTTCCTCTGCAGGACGACCTGTGAGCATTCCTATAGACATATTTCTGTCAGCCGACTTCCTCGACGAACTCTTATTTTCAAAAAAGCTCGCTCAAGCACTTACTATAAATGCCGCGATGAAGCCGCCGATTCTCCTTAACGGAGTCAGACAGCTGGGCTCGAACATCCTTTAGTTCCTCACCCAGCTGGGTGTTGGCATCTTGGAGATTATTTTTCTCTTGCCTCACCCTTGTAAGCACATTCTCGCTGGCCTTTAACTGGCGCAGGAGATGTTGCTTGTCCGGATCTAGTCCGGCGCCATCTACAATATTATTGTCAGACTTATACACACGCTGCACTTCACAAACTACTTATCTTTCGAAGTATATATTACCGGAGGGGGTCTCTGTGGCTCCCCCTGGGGCGGCTAGTGCGGCCTCAAGCTGGGCCTTGCACTCTTCAAGCTCCTGAGACAGTCGGGTATTCTTTTCCGTAAGATCCTGCATAACAAATGATCCTTAAATCAATTCTCCTAACTATTTTAAGTCTCGTGGGCTACTGGCATATATAACTATCAAATTTCCTCACCCGTATGTCCTTTACATACTGCTCCATGGCTCTGGCTAGACCATCTTGAGCGGCACGGAGGTGCGCGTCTCCTGAATTGAAGGCGTTCAATGCCTCTTGGGAGAAACATGCGTCACGAAGAACTGTCCGGCGACGCCTGTGATTCATGGCACTCTCCACCTCGGAGTTGGTGGCGGACAATCTGTCGGCATCCTCTGTCGGAGGAGCATCCGACGCACGCCTCATGTTCACCTCCGCTTCCGGACCCGGCGTTGGAGCCTGGTTGGTGGAGGCTCGATTGGCCATCTCTCTGGACACAGTCCGGCGAGCGCTCTTTTTCCTAAAAGGAGCACCAGCGTTAATATACCTTTCCAAAATCAATCCCGGGAATATGGTGACACGCCTTACCGTTGCGGCTGCGTTTCAACCCGGACCGCACTTCTTTTTAGCCTGCGTGGCCGCGCTGCCCCTTGTTGGCTAGCCGCTACGGGCTCGGCTTCCCGCCTCGGAGGCACCCCCTGTGAAACACCATTGATATACGGTGATCAAAAATAAGCACGGATGAGTCATTATCAGAGTATTGGGGCTTCGGTCTCAGTTACCTGTGAGGCTAGAAGTATTCCAGGGTAATCGGCCGTAAGGGCGACCAGGGCATTATCGATGCTCAGTTGGTGAAATACCCCATCAATCAGCTCCACCAATATGTCCGGATCCTCTTGGGAGGCCAGATCGAGGAACCGTTCCGGATCCTCGGGTTGCAGGGGCGGGCTGTTTATATCTTTTACGGCCTGACGCAGTTCCTGTGTCGAACTCACAAAATGAGATATATAACCATGGGAGTACGGATTGGATGTGCAGGAAAGGAGATGTTCGCTTACCCAGCTTTGAGGATTGTTCATAGAAAATCCGTTCAATGGACTGACGCGGAGAAAATCCTCCTCTTCCCCCTTGTACAGCGCGGACAAGATCTTCACCAGTTCGGCGACCGATCCCGGCCCCTTACGGCCGTGACGGGTGGCATCGTCCTTCCCGTTGAAATCCCACATGGGGTGGCCCCTATATTGAAGTGGCTGCACCCCCCGCATAATGCATGTGGCCATGACACTAATCATGGTCAGTCTGGAATGAGCTAGCAACCTTATTCGGCTCATCAGGTAAAGGACGTCCCTGTCGCTGTTCCTCTCGGGGCTCAGTGGACGCCAACTTAGGCGTTTCTTCAAGGGAGCATTACTGAACTCCGGGAGGCCGGTCCGAACGGGATCTGGTAGTGGGGCGTCTTCTATATAAAACCATTCCGAAGGCCAGTCTTCGGACGCCTTCTTCGGGGTTCCGGATAGATATCCGGTCCCGGCGATGCACCATAGCTCGGCTCCGCCCACTTGATATATTGACCCCTCATGAGGACGGGGTACGAGGCAGAATAATCTCTTCCACAGCACAAAATGAGCCTCGACGCCCAAAAACAGTTCACAAAGGGCTACGAAGCCCGCGATGTGCAGAATGGAGGCAGGCGTAAGGTGATGCAGCTGGAGGCCATAGAACTCCAGGAGCCCCCCGGAGAAACGGATGTATTGGAAATCCAAGTCCTCTTATCAGATAAGAGACAAAGCATACCCGCTCTCCTTTGGAAGGATCGGGGACGCTCTCCGCTTGCTTTCCGCCCTTATAGGTGGCGAGTCCGGCTCGAACCAGAACCATGAAGGCTGGGGGAAGAAATCCCTTGGTTTGGAGCGTCACTAGCTTGCTATGCGGGACTGAGCATCTCTCCCAATCCCCAGGCTTGGGGCTGGGAGCGCGAGAGGAGGAGCCGCGTCGACTGTCCATGATAGAATGGATTTTTTGTCAGAGGTGCTCCGGTGAAAGCTCGCGAAGGGGAGATGGTGTGATTCGGATCTAGATCCTCGTCTCTTTTTATAGGCAGCTCATTTGCGCAGCTAGGGGGGAAAGTGTAAAAATACCCTGGCTTTTCGCATTCGTTCGACATGTGGAAGATGGCCATTATTGGGCGTGGAAGCCAAGGAGCACAGCATTTATCAGAAGCCGGGCACTATTCGACAAGTATATGGAATTTGGAGAAGAACCCGCCTCGCAATACCGAAGACAATCTACGTGCCGGACTCATCGTCATTGAAGCCTAGTTCGGGGGCTACTGAGGGAGTCCTGTATTAGGGGGTGTCCGGATAGCCGAACTATCACCGTTGGCCGGACTCCTAGACTATGAAGATACAAGATTGAAGACTCCATCCCGTGTCCGGATGGGACTTTCCTTGGCGTGGAAGGCAAGCTTGGCGATACAGATATGTAGATCTTCTACCATTGTAATTGACTCCATGTAACCCTAACCCTCTCCGGTGTATATATAAACCGGAGGGTTTTAGTCCGTAGGACGAACAACAATCATACCATAGGCTAGCTTTTAGGGTTTATCCTCTCTGATCTCGTGGTAGATCTACTCTTGTACTACCCATATCATCAATATTAATCAAGCAGGAGTAGGGTTTTACCTCCATCGAGAGGGCCCGAACCTGGGTAAAAACATTGTGTCCCTTGTCTCATGTTACCATCCGCCTAGACGCACAGTACGGGGACCCCTACCCAAGATCCGCCGGTTTTGACACCGACACCCACCTTCTGCTCCCCAACGCCTGATGCACCGTACGAATATTCTGGATGCGCGAGGGAATGAGGGCAAAGACGGCCGGGCCTATGTCAACCACCGCACGCCCATTGATCCATCGGTTGCGCCAAAACAGAGTATACTTCCCATCGCCGACTGAGATGGGGATAAGGTTGTCGAAAACTTCCTTGGACTCACTATCAGAGACCAACTTCAGGCCCTTCCATGGTCGTTTGTCGTCCGTTCGTCTAATCCACTCCCAATGCACCCGGAGGGCGAGAGCTTGCAACTTGAGGTTTTTCACCCCAATTCTCCATAGCAATAGGGGCAGCAGATGGTGTTCCAAGCTACAAGGCACTGCCCCCATTTGTCTTGTCTTTCCCGGCCCAAAAGTAGGATCGGAGCCAAGAGTTTATGTCATCAAACACCCACTATGGTGCGTCTAGGATCAACAATTCATGAATGGGTCTAGCTGTGATAATTGATTTTACTAGGATGAGCCTCCCTGGCCTCTGGATGAGACCGCGCTACCAAGCAGGGACCATGTGCCTGACTTGATCAAGTAGTGGCTGCCAATCCGGTATGGAGAGCTGCAAGATGGAGAGCTAGATGCCGAGGTATTTGCAGGGGAACAATCCCATTGTGCATTGTAATATCCCAGCCACCCGGTTGCTGTCCACCTCTGATCCATGAATGATAATCGTGACGGATATCCTGTAATTGATCCTAAGGCCCGAGGCTTCTCCAAAGATGTCGAGCGTGGCTCTCACAAAGTTTAGATCCATGTTTGTGGGCTTGACGAAGAGGGCAACATCATCTGTGTATATCGAGAGGCGCTGCGTTGCCGAGACACCGGTGAAAGAGCTAACCACACCCTCGTGCTCGACCTTGGTGAAAATAGACGATAGAGCCTCCATGGCCACCACGAACAGAAGGGGGACACCGGATCCCCTTGCCGCAACCCTTGCGCATGTGCGAAGATGTGGCCCGGGACTCCATTAACAATCACTTTAGTCGTGGCCAATTGTAGTAAGATCGCTATCCATCTGATCCAGGTGCTGCCAAACCCTTTTTTCCTCAAAACCTCAAAGAGGAATGGCCAAGAGAGGGAGTCGAAGGTGCGGGTGATGTCGAGCTTCAGGAATACGCCTTTCTCCTTCCTTCCATAAATTTTCCACGCCACTTGCCTAACCAGAAGATAGTTGTCGTGTATTTTCCTCCCGACAATGAAGGTAGACTGGTTAGCCGAAACAATTTCTTTCATACGCGTACGCGCTCTATTCACTAGGATCTTAACGAAAAGCTTCGAGAAGCTGCGTGGCAAGCTGATTAGGCGGAAACCCCCGATTTCCTTAGCGACCGACTTCTTGGGGATGAGCATGATCAACGCTTTATAGTGAAGGAAATATGCCCTAGAGGCAATAATAAGGTTGTTATTTTATATTTCCTTATTCATGATAAAGGTTTATTATTCATGCTAGAATTGTATTGATTGGAAATAATAATACATGTGTGAATATATAAACAAACACCGTGTCCCTAGTGAGCCTCTACTAGACTAGCTCATTGATCGAAGATGGTTAAGGTTTCCTAACCATGGACATGAGTTGTCATTTGATAACGGTATCACATCATTAGGAGAATGATGTGATGGACTAGGTGAAGGAAATATGCCCTAGAGGCAATAACAAAGTTATTATTTATTTCCTTATTTCATGATAAATGTTTATTATTCATGCTAGAATTGTATTAACCGGAAACATGATACATGTGTGAATACATAGACAAACATATAGTCACTAGTATGCCTCTACTTGACTAGCTCATTAATCAAAGATGGTTATGTTTCCTAACCATAGACATGTGTTGTCATTTGATTAATGGGATCACATCATTAGGAGAATAATGTGATTGACATGACCCATTCCGTTAGCCTAGCACTTGATCGTTTAGTATGTTGCTATTGCTTTCTTCATGACTTATACATGTTCCTGTAACTATGAGATTATGCAACTCCCGTTTACCGAAGGAACACTTTGGGTGCTACCAAAAGCCACATGTTATAAAGGAGTACTACAGGTGTCTCCAAAGGCACATGTTGGGTTGGCATATTTTGAGATAACTGGGTGATTATAAAGGAGTACTACAGGTGTCTCCAAAGGCACATGTTGGGTTGGCATATTTTGAGATTAGGTTTTGTCACTCCGATTGTCGGAGAGGTATCTCTGGGCCCTCTCGGTAATGCACATCACTATAAGCCTTGCAAGCAATGTGACTAATGAGTTAGTTGCGGGATGATGCATTATGTAACGAGAAAAGAGACTTGCCGGTAACGAGATTGAACTAGGTATTGGATACCGACGGTCGAATCTCGGGCAAGTAACATACCGATGACAAAGGGAACAACGTATGTTGTTATGCAGTTTGACCGATAAAGATCTTCGTAGAATATGTAGGAGCCAATATGAGCATCCAGGTTCCGCTATTGGTTATTGACCAAGAATAGTTCTAGGTCATGTCTACATAGTTCTCGAACCCGTAGGGTCCGCACGCTTAAGGTTTCGATGACAGTTATATTATGAGTTTATGAGTTTTGATGTACCGAAGGAGTTCGGAGTCCCGGATGAGATCGGGGACATGACAAAGGAGCCTCGAAATGGTCGAGACGTAAAGATCGATATATTGGACGACTATATTCGGACTTCGGAAAGGTCTCGAGTGATTCGGGTATTTTTCGGAGTACCGGAGAGTTACGGGAATTCGCCGGGGAGTATATGGGCCTTATTGGGCCATACGGGAATAGAGAAGAGAGGCCGAAAGGAAGGAGGCGCGCAGCCCCCCTCTGGTCCGAATTGGACAAGGGGTGCGGCCCCCTTTTCCTTCCTCCTCTCCCCCTCTTTCCCCCTTCTCCTACTCCAACAAGGAAGGAGGGAGTCCTACTCCCGGTGGGAGTAGTACTCCCCTTGGCGCGCCCCTCCTAGGTCGGCCGCCCCCTCCCCCCTTGCTCCTTTATATACGGGGGCAGGGGGGCACCTCTAGGCACAACAACACAAGTTGATCTACGGATCGTTCCTTAGCCGTGTGCGGTGCCCCCCTCCACCATATTCCACCTCGGTCATATCATTGCGGTGTTTAGGCGAAGCCCTGCACCGGTAGAGCATCATCATCGTCACCACACCGTCGTGCTGACGGAACTCATCCCCGACACTTTGCTGGATCGAGTCCGGGGATCGTCATCGAGCCGAACGTGTGCTGTACTCGGAGGTGCCGTACGTTTGGTACTTGGATCGGTCGGATCGTAAAGACATACGACTACATCAACCGCGTTGTCATAATGCTTCCGCTTACGGTCTACGAGGGTACGTGGACAACACTCTCCTCTCTCGTGGCTATGCCATCACCATGATCTTGCGTGTACGTAGGATTTTTTTTTGAAATTACTACGTTCCCCAACAGTGGCATCCGAGCCTAGGTTTTATGCGTTGATGTTATATGAACGAGTAGAACACAAGTGAGTTGTGGGCGATACAAGTCATACTGCTTACCAGCATGTCATACTTTGGTTCGGTGGTATTGTTGGATGAAGCGGCCCGGGCCGACATTACGCGTACGCTTACGCGAGACTGGTTTTACCGACGTGCTTTGCACACAGGTGGCTGGCGAGTGTCAGTTTCTCCAACTTTAGTTGAACCGAGTGTGGCTACGCCCGGTCCTTGAGAAGGTTAAAACAGCACCAACTTGACGAACTATCGTTGTGGTTTTGATGCGTAGGTAAGAACGGTTCTTGCTAAGCCCGTAGCAGCCACGTAAAATTTGCAACAACAATGTAGAGGACGTCTAACTTGTTTTTGCAGGGCATGTTGTGATGTGATATGGTCAAGACGTGATGAGATATAAGTTGTTGTATGAGATGATCATGTTTTGTTGAAGTTATCGGCAACTGGCAGAAGCCCTATGGTTGTCTCTTTGTTGCATAAGATGCAAGTGCCAAATAATTGCTTACTTTATCGCTATGCGATAGCAATAGTTGCAAGAGCAATAGTTGGCGAGACGACCATGTGACGACACATTGATATAGATCAAGATGATGAAGATCATGGTGTTGTGCTGGTAACGATAGAGATCATGCCAGTACTTTGGAGATGGAGATCAAAGGCGCAAGATGATCATGGCCATATCATGTCACATATTTTGATTGCATATGATGTTTATCTGTTATACATCTTATTCTGTTTTGTTTGACGGTAGCATTTTAAGATGATCTCTCACTAATTATCAAGAAGTGTTCTCCCTGAGTATGCACCGCTGCGAAAGTTCTTCGTGCTGAGACACCACGTGATGATCGGGTGTGATAGGCTCTACGTTCAAATACAACGGGTGCAAAACAGTTGCACACGCGGAATACTCAGGTTAAACTTGACGAGCCTAGCATATACAGATATGGCCTCGGAACACGGAGACCGAAAGGTCGAGCGTGAATCATATAGTAGATATGATCAACATATTGATGTTCATCGTTGAAACTACTCCATCTCACGTGACGATCGGACATGGTGTAGTTGATATGGATCACGTAATCACTTAGAGGATTAGAGGGATGTCTATCTAAGTGGGAGTTCTTAAGTAATATGATTAATTGAACTTAAATTTATCATGAACTTAGTCCTGGTAGTATTTTGCAAATTATGTTGTAGATCAATAGCTTGTGTTGTTGCTTTCATATGTTTATTTTGATATGTTCCTAGAGAAAATTGTGTTGAAAGATGTTAGTAGCAATGATGCGGATTGGATCCATGATCTGAGGTTTATCCTCATTGTTGCACAGAAGAATTATGTCCTTAATGCACCGCTAGGTGACAGACCTATTGCAGGAGCAGACACAGACGTTATGAACGTTTGGCTAGCTCAATATGATGACTACTTGATAGTTTAGTGCACCATGCTTAACGGCTTAGAATCGGGACTTCAAAGATGTTTTGAACGTCATGGACCATATGAGATGTTCCAGGAATTGAAGTTAATATTTCAAGCAAATACCCGAGTTAAGAGATATGAAGTCTCCAACAAGTTCTATAGCTAAAAGATGGAGGAGAATCGCTCAACTAGTAAGCATGTGCTCAGATTGTCTGGGTACTTCAATCACTTGAATCAAGTGGGAGTTAATCTTCCAGATAAGATAGTGATTGACAGAATTCTCTAGTCACCATCACTAAGTTACTAGAACTTCGTGATGAACTATAGTATGCAAGGGATGACGAAAACAATTCCCGAGCTCTTCGTGATGTTGAAATCGACGAAGGTAGAAATCAAGAAAGAGCATCAAGTGTTGATGATTGACAAGACCACTAGTTTCAAGAAAAGGGCAAAGGGAAAGAAAGGGAAACTTCAAGTAGAACGGCAAACAAGTTGTCACTCCCGTGAAGAAGCCCAAAGCTGGACCTAAGCCTGAAACTGAGTGCTTCTACTGCAAAGGAAATGGTCACTGGAAGTGGAACTACTCCAAATATTTGGTGGATAAGAAGGATGGCAAAGTGAACAAGGGTATATTTGATATACAGGTTATTGATATGTGTCTTACTAGTGTTTATAGTAGCCCCTGAGTATTTGATACTTGTTCGGTTACTAAGATTAGTAACTCGAAACAGGAGTTACAGAATAAACAGAGACTAGTTGAAGGGGAAGTGACGGTGAGTGTTGGAAGTAGTTCCAAGATTGATATGATCATCATCGCACACTCCCTATACTTTCGGGATTAGTGTTAAACCTAAATAAATGTTATTTGGCATTTGCGTTGAGCATGAACATGATTTGATCGTGTTTATTGCGATACGGTTATTCATTTAAAGTTAGAGAATAATTGTTATTCTATTTACATGAATAAAACCTTCGATGGTTATACACCCAATGAAAATAGTCTGTTGGATCTCGATCATAGTGATACACATATTCATAATATTGATGTCAAAAGATGCAAAGTTGATAATGATAGTGCAACTTATTTGTGGCACTGCCGTTTGGGTCATATCGGTGTAAAGCGCATGAAGAAACTCCATAAAGATGGATTTTTGGAATCTCTTGGTTATGAATCATTTGATGCTTGCGAACCGTGCCTTTTGGGCAAGATGACTAAAACTCCGTTCTCCGGAACAATGGAACAAGCTACTGACTTATTGGAAATAATACATACCGATGTATGTGATCCAATGAGTGTTGATGCTCGTGGCAAGTATCATTATTTTTTGACCTTCACAAGATGATTTGAGCAGATATGGGTATATCTACTTGATGAAACATAAGTCTGAAATAGTTGAGAGGTTCAAAGAATTTCAGAGTGAAGTGGAAAAATCATCGTAACAAGAAAATAAAGTTTCTGCGATCTGATCACGGAGACGAATATTTGAGTTACGAGTTTGGTCTTCAATTAAAACAATGTGGAATAGTTTCACAGCTCACGCCACCTGGAACACCACAACGTTATGGTGTGTCCGAACGTCGTAACCGCACTTTATTGGATATAGTGCGATCTATGATGTATCTTACCAATTTACCACTATCGTTTTGGGTTTATGCATTAGAGACAGTTGCATTCACTTTAAAAAGGGCACCATCAAAATCCGTTGAAACGACGCCTTATGAACTGTGGTTTGGCGAGAAACCAAAGTTGTCGTTTCTTAAAGTTTGGGGCTGCGATGCTTATGTGAAAAAGCTTTCACCTGATAAGCTCAAACCCAAATCGGAGAAGTGCGTCTTCATAGAATACCCAAAGGTAACTATTGGGTACACCTTCTATCACAGATCCGAAAGCAAGATTCGTTGCTAAGATGGATCCTTTCTAGAGAAGGAGTTTCTCTCGAAAGAAGTGAGTGGGAGGAAAGTAGAACTTGATGAGGTAACTGTACCTGCTCCCTTATTGGAAATTAGTTCATCACAGAAATCTGTTCCTGTGACTACTACACCAATTAGTGAGGAAGTTAATGATGATGATCATGAAACTTCAGATTAAGTTACTACAGAACCTCGTAGGTCTTAAGAGTAAGATCCGCACCAGAGTGGTACGGTAATCCTGTTCTGGAAGTTATGTTACTAGACCATGACGAACCTACGAACTATGAAGAAGCGATGGTGAGCCCAGATTCCGCAAAATGGCTTGAGGCCATGAGATCTGAGATAAGATACATGTATGAAAACCTCAAAGAGGAATGGCCAAGAGAGGGAGTCGAAGGTGCGGGTGATGTCGAGCTTCAGGAATACGCCTTTCTCCTTCCTTCCATAAATTTTCCACGCCACTTGCCTAACCAGAAGATAGTTGTCGTGTATATTCCTCCCGACAATGAAGGTAGATTGGTTAGCCGAAACAATTTCTTTCATACGCGTACGCACTCTGTTCACTAGGATCTTAACGAAAAGCTTCGAGAAGCTGCGTGGCAAGCTGATTAGGCGGAAACCCCCGATTTCCTTAGCGACCGACTTCTTGGGGATGAGCATGATCAACGCTTTATAGTGAAGGAAATATGCCCTAGAGGCAATAATAAAGTTGTTATTTTATATTTCCTTATTCATGATAAAGGTTTATTATTCATGCTAGAATTGTATTGATTGGAAACCATAATACATGTGTGAATATATAAACAAACACCGTGTCCCTAGTGAGCCTCTACTAGACTAGCTCGTTGATTGAAGATGGTTAAGGTTTCCTAACCATGGACATGAGTTGTCATTTGATAACGGTATCACATCATTAGGAGAATGATGTGATGGACTAGGTGAAGGAAATATGCCCTAGAGGTAATAATAAAGTTATTATTTATTTCCTTATTTCATGATAAATGTTTATTATTCATGCTAGAATTGTATTAACCGGAAACATGATACATGTGTGAATACATAGACAAACATATAGTCACTAGTATGCCTCTACTTGACTAGCTCATTAATCAAAGATGGTTATGTTTCCTAACCATAGACATGTGTTGTCATTTGATTAATGGGATCACATCATTAGGAGAATAATGTGATTGACATGACCCATTCCGTTAGCCTAGCACTTGATCATTTAGTATGTTGCTATTGCTTTCTTCATGACTTATACATGTTCCTGTAACTATGAGATTATGCAACTCCCGTTTACCGGAGGAACACTTTGGGTGCTACCAAACGTCACAACGTAACTGGGTGATTATAAAGGAGTACTACAGGTGTCTCCAAAGGTACATGTTGGGTTGGCGTATTTCGAGATTAGGTTTTGTCACTCCGATTGTCGGAGAGGTATCTCTGGGCCCTCTCGGTAATGCACATCACTATAAGCCTTGCAAGCAATGTGACTAATGAGTTAGTTGCGGGATGATGCATTACGTAACGAGAAAAGAGACTTGCCGGTAACGAGATTGAACTAGGTATTGGATACCGACGATCGAATCTCGGGCAAGTAACATACCGATGACAAAGGGAACAATGTATGTTGTTATGCGGTTTGACCAATAAAGATCTTCGTAGAATATGTAGGAGCCAATATGAGCATCCAGGTTCCGCTATTGGTTATTGACCAAGAATAGTTCTAGGTCATGTCTACATAGTTCTCGAACCCGTAGGGTCCGCACGCTTAAGGTTTCGATGACAGTTATATTATGAGTTTATGAGTTTTGATGTACCGAAGGAGTTCGGAGTCCCGGATGAGATCGGGGACATGACAAAGGAGCCTCGAAATGGTCGAGACGTAAAGATCGATATATTGGACGACTATATTCGGACTTCGGAAAGGTTCCGAGTGATTCGGGTATTTTTCGGAGTACCGGAGAGTTACGGGGATTCGCCGGGGAGTATATGGGCCTTATTGGGCCATACGGGAATAGAGAAGAGAGGCCGAAAGGAAGGAGGCGCGCAGCCCCCCTCTGGTCCGAATTGGACAAGGGGTGCGCCCCCCTTTTCCTTCCTCCTCTCCCCCTCTTTCCCCCTTCTCCTACTCCAACAAGGAAGGAGGGAGTCCTACTCCCGGTGGGAGTAGGACTCCCCTTGGCGCGCCCCTCCTAGGCCGGCCACCCCCTCCCCCCTTGCTCCTTTATATACGGGGGCAGGGGGGCACCTCTAGGCACAACAACACAAGTTGATCTATGGATCGTTCCTTAGCCGTGTGCGGTGCCCCCCTCCACCATATTCCACCTCGGTCCTATCGTCGCGGTGTTTAGGCGAAGCCCTGCGCCGGTAGAGCATCATCATCGCCACCACACCGTCGTGCTGACGGAACTCATCCCCGACACTTTTCTGGATTAGAGTCCGGGGATCGTCATCGAGCCGAACGTGTGCTGTACTCGGAGGTGTCGTACGTTCGGTACTTGGATCGGTCGGATCGTGAAGACGTACGACTACATCAACCGCGTTGTCATAACGCTTTCGCTTACAGTCTACGAGGGTACGTGGACAACACTCTCCCCTCTCGTTGCTATGCCATCACCATGATCTTGCGTGTACGTAGGATTTTTTTTTGAAATTACTACGTTCCCCAACACTAGACCCATCCGTTAGCTTAGCAGAATGATCGTTCAGTTTTATTGCTATTGCTTTCCTCATGTCAAATACATATTCCTTCGACTATGAGATTATGCAACTCCCGGATACCAGAGGAATGCCTTGTGTGCTAACAGACGTCACAGCATAACTAGGTGATTATAAAGATGCTCTACAGATATCTCCGAAGGTGTTTGTTCAGTTGGCATTGATCGAGATTAGGATTTGTCACTCCGAGTATCGGAGAGGTATCTCTGGTCCCTCTCGGTAATACACATCATAAGCTTGCAAGCAAACGACTAAGGAGTTAGTCACGAGGTGATGTATTACGGAACAAGTAAAGATACTTGCCGGTAACGAGATTGAACTAGGTATTAAGATATCGACGATCGTATCTCGGGCAAGTAACATATCGATGGACAAAGGGAATTACGCATGTTGTCATAACGGTTCGGCCGATAAAGATCTTCGTAGAATAATTAGGAGCCAATATGGGCATCCAGGTTCCGCTATTGGTTATTGACCTGGAAGGTGTATCGGTCATGTCTACATAGTTCTCGAACCCGCAGGGTCCGAAAGCTTAACGTTCGATGACGATATAGTATTATATGAGTTATGTGATTTGGTGAACGAATGTTGTTCGGAGTCCCGGATGAGATCACAGACAGGAAGAGGAGTCTCAAAATAGTTGAGAGGTAAAGATTTATATATAGGACGAGGGTATTCAGACAACGAAAGTGTTTCGGGGGGTACCGGGTACTTATCGGGTCAACGGAAGGGGTTTCGGGCACCCCCGGCAAAAGATATGGGCTTATGGGCCAAGAGGGGAAACGCACCAGCCACAAGGGGCTGGTGCGCCCCCCATATGGGCCGGCCTAGGAGGAGAAGGAAAGAGGGGAAGGGGAAGGAAAGAGTGGAATAGGATTCCCCTTCCTTCCCTCTCCCCCCCCCCCCCTCTTTCCTCCCCCCTCCGACAAACATGGCAGGGGGGTGGCCAAGAGCAGGAGTTCAAGTAGGAGTCAGACCTAATAGGGGCGCCCCTTGGCTTCTCCCCTCTCCCTCCCACCTATATTTATGGGGAGGGTGGCGCCTAGCACACCCCAGACAGCCTAGCCGTGTGCGGCTCCCCCCTCCACCGTTTACACTCCCGGTCATATTTTCGTAGTGCTTAGGCGAAACCCTGCGGGGATCACTTCACCATCACCATCACCACGCCGTCGTGCTGATGGAACTCATCTACTACCTCAACGTCTTGCTGGATCAAGAAGGCGAGGGACGTCACCGAGCTGAATGTGTGCAGAGTGTGGAGCTGTCGTGCGTTCGGTACTTGATTGGTTGAAGTGCAAGAAGTTCGACTACATCAACTGCGTTGTGAAACGCTTCCGCTTACGGTTTATGAGGGTACGTAGACACACTCTCCCCCTCATTGCTATGCATTTCCATGAAATGATCATTGCGTGTGCGTAGAATTTTTTTTGTTTTCCATGCAACGATTCCCAACATATTGAGCTTCCCGGATCCTCTTCCGTCTCTCACAAACAGTTTATGCAGCGCGGTCATGATGTCGGGTTTGATCACCGGCCAGGTCTTTTGGTAGAACGCACTAGTGAACCCGTCGGGGCCTGGCGCTTTGTCGGGAGGCATCTCCTTAATGACATTCCACACCTTCTCCTCGGAAAATAGGCAGTCCAGCTCGTGGAGATCCACTGGTTCCATGCTCAGGTACTCGAGGTCCATGGTAAGCTCACGCGCCTGCGCTCTCCCGAACAATCCCTCGTAAGCCTCTGTGAAGATCTCTTGTATGCGCTCTTGGTCAGTAACAATCACCTCCTGATGCTTGACGCGGGGTATGAAGTTCTTAATCCTCCTCCCATTAGCTACAGCCTGAAATAGCGTGTAATTGGCATCACTGGCCCTGTAGCCAGCGGATCCGCGAGCGCTGGCGTTGTATAGTTCTTTCGAGCGATGCCAAGCCGAGCAGCGTATCAGCTGAAGTTGAAGTTGCAAAAAACCGTTCGCTTGCAAAGAAACCGTTCGCTTGCTATCCTTCTTCCGGCCGATGTTTGTCAATTATCATTCGCCTGGAGTTTTTACATGATTTTTCGCCACCCTTGAGCGTGTATTCTCCCTTGCTGGTTTAGTTCTCGGCAACCAGCGCCAATCCTCAACTTTGTTTTTCTCCAACTTTATTTATGAAAGAGAAAAGTATGTTTTTGTTTCTCAAGTTCCCCAAAAGTATAGACTTGGTCCCTCAAGATTTTTTGGTATACATTTTGTCCTTCAAATCTCAAAACAAGATAAGTTTGGTCCAAAACCAGATTTTAAGCACGTTGACCGGGTTTGATCATGTTTAACCGGGTTTGATCAGTTAGGGTTCGTGCCTCTCGCCGGCGCCGGCGCAGGTCCGCTTCCTCTCCGGTGGCCCTAGGGCCATGGAGGCGCGGTGGATCCTGACAAGGGCCGGCGGGAGGGCTTCGTTTTTAGTCGTTTTTTTCAATCTTGTTAGGGTTTGTGTCCTACTCAGGAAGGCGAGACGGCGGCGGCTCCCTGAAGATGGAGTAAAGGTCTCCCCGCCTAGCCCCCGTTCCGGCGGTGCATCTAGCATCGTTGGTGGGCGTGTGGAGGTGTGTCTCCGGCAGATCTATCTTTGGTGGATTTGCTCGGATCTCGTCGTTGTTCGTCTACGTTCGTGTGCCTTCGGTTTGGATCCTTCCGGTCTACGTTATTTTTCATCGGCGGCAGTTGTTGTTCTGGGGTGCTGGTCCTTTGGGGCCTTAGCACGACGACTTCCCGACTGTTGTCACATCCCTAGCTTTACCCTGGCCTTGGACTAGCTTGGTTGCTGCATCATGTTTAAGTTCAAATGAAATTTAAATTGAGGAATTTTCAAAGCCTCAGAATCCTTTAAAAAAATGATCAAGATAAAAATTGCTTCAAATAAGTCCAAGAAAATGTTCTTGTTATCCTCTGGAAATATTGGCAAGAGGTAAAATCCAAACCAATATTTTCGGTATCTCAGAAACATTTGTTTTGGGTATTTGAATTAAATCAATAGCTATTTGCATTGGACTTATATCTACTGTTAAATAAATATAGGTCCAATAATTCTGAAATATTTTTGTGGAGCATTGTTTTAATTCTTTTAGCTCCTAAAAATATTGTCAGAAGCAAAATAAATTGAATTGGTTTCAAAACCAAATTCAAAACAAACCTGCAAAATAGAAAACAGAATTAAAACAGAAAGAGAGAGAGAGAGAGTTTTACCTGGCCACTTACCTGGCAACCCACTGGCCGGCCCAGCACTGTGCTGGCCGTGCCAGCCAGCTGCTTCCCCTTGCCAGAGCAGGCAGGGAGGTGAGCATGGCGCGCCCGAGCTCGCCACGCACCACCCAGCCTCTCTGCATCGCCCTAGTCGCCGTTGCGCCGCGTGGATCGTCTCCTGGTCGTCGCCCCGACCTCGCCGACACCCCATTCGCCCCCCCTACGCCTCTCCTCGCCCGTTCCCCGCCATGGCCGAAGCCTCCATGGACGCGCTGCCGTAACCCCGCACCCACAGCCACTGCCCCACCTCTCCGACGTGATCCCGAGCTCCGCCACGACGTCGTTGTCCTCTCCATCGAGTCACGCGGCGCCAGAAGCTCTGCTGCATCTCCAACGCCGCCGTTTCCGACCTCGGGTGCCGGTGATCCCCGCCGTCGATTCGCCGGACCCCGTGCCTCCCCTGCCTCGCCAGCAGCACCAGAAGAACCGCGGTGAGCCGCTGCATCGTTTCCCCCATGCCTCGTTGCCTAATTCGCCCCCTAGCCGCATCAACCACCGGAGCCGAGCGCTCCCCGCCGCCGGCCATGTCGCCGTCGCGGTTGCAACCCCGCACGTCGCACCAGAGCACGTAGGCGTGCTCAGCGTTTCCTCAGGAAGCCGCAGATCCCACCAGTTCTTCGTGAAACGCGCTATAGCGCCATCTCCGCGGTTGCCCGAACTCCGGCCGCCGCTAAAGCTCGTCGCCGACCACTCTCCGGCCACTCCCCGGCCGCGCCACCACCCTGGTTGGATGCGGACGAGCGTCCGCATCCCGTAGTCGTGCTCCGCGCGCCAAACGGCGCTCTGTAGGCCATTTCCGCAGCGCACCACCGCGTCGGGACTCGCCGGCGGCTAAACGCCGGCGACCGTTGACCCTTGACCGGCGTGGGTTGACCCACTGCCCGGTTTGACCCTCCCCTCTGACTCACTGACCAGTGGGCCCCGACCCCCCCTAATCCTTTAATTAAGCAGATAACCCCCTGTTAACTAACTGTGACGCTGACATATGGGTCCCACAGGTCGGTTTGACCTGGACGGCGCCCGTTGACCTGCTGAGGTCAGCATGAGGTCATGCTGACGCAATAATTCCTTTCTGGAATTAAAATAAATTAGGAAATGATTTATAATTCCAGAAAATTGTATAAACTTCAATAAATCATAGAAAATTAACCGTAACTCCAAATTAAATAATTTATATATGAAAAATTATCAGAAAAATTCAAGGAATCCATCTGTACCATTTTCATGCATGTTAGAACAACTTATAGCTGCTGTTTAGCACAAATCAATTAAATGGCATTTGAATAATCACATATGGAGTTTGAATTTGAATCTTGTATTCAAACCAACCCCATTTAACTTGTTGCTAGATGCATTAGCCCAAAACACATTCATTTTGCCATGTCATGATCATGATCATATTGTGCATTGCATTGATTGTGTTCCCTTCTGTGTTGCCGGTATTTGTCCCCTCTCGATAGACGTGATACCGATGATGTGATCGTTGACACTGATGAAGACTCAATGTTATCTTCAGAAGTGCCAGGCAAGAAAAAACCCCTTGTTCATTCCGATACAATCCTACTCTCTCGCTCCTGCTCTCTTTTACTGCGTTAGGACAACATTGATTCATCTGTTACTTGCTGCGGTAGCTGAACCCCTTTATCCTTTGCATGACCTATCATTGCCACAGTAAATAGATGAAACCCACTAGCATGAGTAGGAGTTGTTTGAGCCCTGTTGTGCCTACTCATTCATGTTTGTTTGTCATGCCTGCTACTGCTTAGAGTTGAGTCAGGTCTGATTCATCGGGGATGAATCAGAGGCGTGTGAACATGTCCTACTGTGTGTGAGCTAAGTGTGTGAACACGATTTGGTAAGGTAGCGGTGAGAGGCCATGTAGGAGTACATGGTGGGTTGTCTCATTGAAGCCGTCCTCAGGAACTGAGTTCTGTGTTTGTGATCCATGATTCAGCTACTACCATACATTGGGCCCTGAAATATGACCCCGCTCGACTTCTTATTCACCCTAGCTCTCTGTCCAGGAGTTGCAAGTAGTTTCTGGTGTTTGTAGCCTACTGGAGGCCGTGGACAGCGCTGACCGTAGGGGTGGGCTGTGATGCGGTAGGTACGTGGCACGGTGTACCGGATGCCCGTTTGGTATCTCGGGAACCCTGTTCACATCGTTTGGGGCTGTGAGCAAAACTCCGGCCGGATCTCCTCATGGATGGAACCCGAATAGGCGATAAACCTAGACTAGAGACTTGAGTGTTTAGGTAGGTCGTGGTCTACACCCACGTCGGCTTTCGCTTGAAGTCTGCCGAGCACATGTCGTGTGCAGACGCTAAGTGGTGGAAACATGTATGAAGAAGTACACCCCTGCAGGGTTAACATCATCTATTCGAATAGCCGTGTCCGCGGAAAAGGACTTCTGGGTTGCTTATATCAGTTCATAGACAAGTGAAAGTGGATACTCTAAAATACGCAAGATAAGCATGAGTGCTATGGATGGCGTTCTCGTAGGGAGACGGGAGCGGATCCATAGTGGTGTATTGATATGGTGAATATGTGGACTCGTGTGCGCCACCTCAAAAGAGTCGCTTGCAGTCGTAGTTTAGGATAGCCACCGAGTCAAAGCTGGCTTGCTGCAGTTAAACCCCACCACCCCTTTGTTGATAATGATGCATATGTAGTTAGTTCTGATGTAAGTCTTGCTGGGTACATTTGTACTCACGTTTGCCTATTTTATGTTTTTGCAGAGAGACTTCGGTCTCGCTAGTAGTTCCGCGTGGACTTCGACGTTTAGCTTGATACCTCAGCTACGATCTTGTGCCCTTGGCAGGATCTGATAGATAGTCAGGCTTCTCAGCCTTTTTCATTTATAGATGTCTGTACTCAGACATGATAGCTTCCGCTTGTGTTTTGACTTGTATGCTCTGATTGTTGGGTCATGAGACCCATGTTTGTAATATCTCGCTCCTCGGAGCCTATTGAATAAATACTTGAGTCGTAGAGTCATTTTGTGATGCCATGTTGTATTGCACATATCGAGCATATTGTGTGTATGTTATTGAAATGCTTGGTATGTGCGGGATCTGACTATCTAGTTGTTTATCTTTAGTAGCCTCTCTTACCGGGAAATGTCTCCTAGTGTTTCCATTGAGCCTTGGTAGCTTGCTACTGCTCCGGAACACTTAGGTTGGCCGGCATGTGTCCTTCTTCGTTCCTGTGTCTGTCCCTTCGGGGAAATGTCACGCGATGAATACCGGAGTCCTGCTAGCCCGCTACAGCCCGGTTCACCGGAGTCCTGCTAGCCCAGTGCTACAGCCTGGATTCACTCGCTGATGATCGACACGTTCGATGTTGGGTCATGGATGCCTGTCCCTGTAAGTCTGTGCCACTTTGGGTTTACGACTAGCCATGTCAGCCCGGGCTCCTTATCATATGGATGCTAGCGACACCATCATATACGTGTGCCAAAAGGAGCAAACGGTCCCGGGCTAAGGTAAGGCGACACCCGTGGGAATACCGTGCGTGAGGCCGCAAAGTGATATGAGGTGTTACATGCTAGATCGATGTGGCATTGAGTCGGGGTCCTGACAGCGTTGGTATCAGAGCTTGACTGCCTGTAGGATTACCAAGTCAAACTGGTTGAAGTTGAGTCTAGAAATTCTTTAGTTATATAAGGGAATTGATTGTGGGATGGAACGTAAGGCTCTTTTTACTCCTTATACTTTATGCCTTCTGATCTGAGTCATCATCTTCTCTTCTACGGGGATTAAGAACTAGGCTATCTCTTCTTTCTATCAGGATCACGTGTTACTAATCCGTAGACTTATAAGATTGTTGGATTAAGCTTGAGTTCAGTTCCTACTACTTCCGTATGTTAATTGTTGATCTCGAAACCTTGATATTGTGCTTCTGAGTGGTTATGCCACCATTTTTGTGAATGTCTCAAATCTTTTCTGAGCATTTACAGTCGTTATGCTGTCCGAGTCATCCCAGGTTTCTAAGTAGTCTGATGCATTTGCAAATCCTTTCTTCCCGTTTCAATGTTCCTTTGGGCCAGATTAACCACACTAATCAGTGAGTTGAGGTACTCCGTTACCTTGACATATATGTTGGAGATATTATTATGACCCTAGGTGTCTTAGGGGATCATCTAGTAATTTAGCCATGATTTGTGTTCCCAGTGTGATGATTCTGGCCATCATTCTCGAAAGCATCCCGTGATGTTATTAGTTAGTAGGCATTCTATTTCTGGGTTTTGAACCCGAGATTCACTCTACTTACTTCATGTTGATAGTAATTGCTAGCGCCCTTAGGATATTAGTAACCTTTGCGATAGTCCTCAAGGTCCGTGGTATATCCTTCTTCCAAATACCATGAACCACTTACGGCAAAAGTTTGTTGGATCAAAAGATCACAACAGGAGTGCTCTCTATGGGTTCTCCATTCATAATTGTGACTCTGCCAGTTCTACCTTTCCGCGTGGATTGTCCGGAAGAAATATGTTGAACTCGTTCGACATGCTAATCTATGCATTCACAACTCAGAAAATTGTATGTTCCTTTGAGTTGTCCCTCTTTAGTTGTCTTCTGACCCTCGTCTATCAATTGATAGTCAAGAGTATGCGTGCATTCATTCATCGATGCCTGTTACTCTTGTGGTCCGTCAAGCCATTCTGTCCTGAATGACTTGGAGAAACAAACTCCAGTACCTCATCCATATTTAGGATTGGGTCAAAGTAGTTGTGTTCCGCAGATCAAGTTACAATCCAGCTTCTGGTCTGCTCTACCCTGAAGTATTACCTTCTTTATGACAGGAATTTCATGAGAATTGCACCACCTTTTGTGAATTCTTGACATAGTGATACTTCTCGCTATCCTTTTTCATTCCTCGGTTCCGTGTTGTTGCAGCCGGAGTGCCGACAAGTGAATCATGATGTGTGAACTCAATACTCCTAGCAACCCCATTGCTTGGTAGTTAATGGACAATAATCTTATTCTTAGTATGTTGGTTATTGAATCACCATTCTAAGATTGATCGTGCTACCTAGTCCTTATTTCGGTGCACCCCTCGATTGATGAGTTAGGATCTTGTCAAGTCCTCACTCATTTGATCATATCGTCTTGCCCTCAAAAGCGAGATTGTTCTCGAGCTTAGTAACATACCGGTGGTTCATGATTTTCTGAATATCTTCTCGGAAGTATCACCAGGTCGTCACCTGACCGTTATGTTGAGCTCGTGATCAAGTTGGTTTCTTGTGAACCACCTTCTCTCCAAGAATCGGTGTTAGATATCCCTGAGCTAGTTGGTTAAGCTAGACAACAACTTGGAGAGTTGGAGGATAAAAGCTTGCCTGACTTAGTTCGTTCCAAAGGGATAATCTTGTGTAGTGTGTATTGAAGAAAGATGATATCTTCATCGATTGGTCCCTGTGATCACTTGCTGGACCTATTGTCTTATCAATCCTTTGATTTGAGTGTGGGCTATCATCAAATCAAGTCAGAACCAACGATGTTCGTAATGTTGTCTTACTCGTGGTTGATCCCTCGAGCATACACCATTATATCTTTTGGGTCTGACCAATGCTATCACCGTGTTCACATGATGGTGGAAGTCCAGTGATATGGAAATTCCGATGAGTTGTTGTTGAGCCCATTGACAACATCCTTATCTCCTCCATGATGTTGTTGAACATTAAGTTAGTGTTGGAAACTTTTGAAAGCATTTTCTTCATGCTAGCTCATGAAGTATTTGTTTGATGAAAGGAGTGACCTCCTCTTATACACGTGCATTTGGTGAAAGTTGCCGCCGTGGATTTGAGAAAGTTAGTTTTGCTTCCTCTGGAATCATCCCAAGTCAGTCATGCATACGTGCGAAGTATTCTGTGGTCTGGAGACTTGCAACCTTCATTCCATATGTGTTCCGAGCACACCAAGCCACTGATCGAGTTGTTCAAAGATAAAGGAGTCTGTCCAAGGTGAACTCTTTGGACTTCCACGCGTGGAGACTTCGATGTCATTAATGATGGTTCCCCACCTGAACTCGGTAGTGTTTTGTTGTAAGACTACCATGTGATAATGTTTGTCTGGGACAACGTGTTCACATGTGTGTAGCAGAACCAGCTCATGTTTTGGAGCTTGCTATCGTAGTTCGCTCCCCGAGAATCTCGCGACGTCATCTCGTCGATTTGTGTTGCAAACTTTCATCTTTCTTCCTAGACTCGATGAGTCTGGAATATCCTGACACCAACCAGATCTGAATCTCAGGCAGATATGATGGTTTGGAACATTTCCCAAGAACTATAATATTGGTCCCTCGATAACCGGTAAAGTGGATGTCGTGGCCAACACACCTAGCCGGAAGACCTATTATTGTAGTATCTTGATTGAAGAAGTTGGCCACCTCCCCATAGGGATTTCGTAGGATTTACTCCCTAGTTGCCCCTATGGATTTTTGTGTTCCCGAAGTCCGACCTTTTTACTTGATATTTTAGATATCAAACCATATCTATGAATGGGTTACACTAGCACATCAAGGAGAACATTAGAAGCGGAGTGCTAAATGTCTCTCGGTCGATCATCCAGATTTTATTTCCTTGGCCCCGCCAAGGGTGAAATCTGAGAAGGTGTTATCTTCCTTTGCATCTGCATCCTCCATCACCATTCATCATGGTAGTAAGTTGTGTTGCCAGGATCCTTGACACGGATATTGGTAGAATCTTGATGATTGTGGAAATGCTCATGTTCTTGAGAGCACGCACAAGCGCTACGTGTTATCATCGGCATTAACTGGGTTTGCTCTCCGTTTCCCCGGCAATGCTATGACCTTTCAAACAGTGAATTCACCCTCTATTGTTGGGTTCTTCCCCAGTTACCAGAATCATTCCCAGCATTTGCATTTTGTTCCCAGCTTGCACCGTCAATGTGCCATTCTACCATGGGTCTCTTCCATTTTCGGTGATAAGCAAAAATCATCCATTACGTTGTCTTCAACAAGGTAATCCACATCATCCAAGTCCGAGTATGCCATTCTACTGACCCCCTCCAAACGATCGCTTGAGAATTGCCTTAGGCTGGTATAAAGGTTTTCAATGATCTCTGAATCAAAAGTAATTCTTTTTGCCACTTAAGGTAATAATCTACGAATCACCCTACTCCAGGATGTTTCGTCGTGGTATCATGGCAACTCAACTCCTCGCTACGTTGGCAATCGATTACCACCTTCTTAAGTGTGAAATTGTTGTCTACCTAGTGAACCTTCCTCATCTGTTTCACCCCATCCCTTTGGATGTTTGCGTCGTGTCTCAGCCCGCGAGACGTATTAATGTCTCATTCCGTGAGTTGATCCCGAGTTGCTCGATCTTCGAGAAGATCGATTCCTGTAGAATTTCTTTCTGTCGTCATCGTGTTGGACAAAGACCTCGAAGGCAAAGGTACCAAGATCAACATCTACCAGAAGGGCGATCGGATCATGAAGATCATGTTAGCTTGTGTCCCTCTGTTTTCTTACCTCACGACTTGAATCTCGGGACGAGATTCTTATTTAGTAGGGGTGAGTTGTCACATCCCTAGCTTTACCCTGGCCTTGGACTAGCTTGGTTGCTGCATCATGTTTAAGTTCAAATGAAATTTGAATTGAGGAATTTTCAAAGCCTCAGAATCCTTTAAAAAAATGATCAAGATAAAAATTGCTTCAAATAAGTCCAAGAAAATGTTCTTGTTATCCTCTGGAAATATTGGCAAGAGGTAAAATCCAAACCAATATTTTCGGTATCTCAGAAACATTTATTTTGGGTATTTGAATTAAATCAATAGCTATTTGCATTGGACTTATATCTACTGTTAAATAAATATAGGTCCAATAATTCTGAAATATTTTTGTGGAGCATTGTTTTAATTCTTTTAGCTCCTAAAAATATTGTCAGAAGCAAAATAAATTGAATTGGTTTCAAAACCAAATTCAAAACAAACCTGCAAAATAGAAAACAGAATTAAAACAGAAAGAGAGAGAGAGAGAGAGTTTTACCTGGCCACTTACCTGGCAACCCACTGGCCGGCCCAGCACTGTGCTGGCCGTGCCAGCCAGCTGCTTCCCCTTGCCAGAGCAGGCAGGGAGGTGAGCATGGCGCGCCCGAGCTCGCCACGCACCACCCAGCCTCTCTGCATCGCCCTGGTCGCCGTTGCGCCGCGTGGATCGTCTCCTGGTCGTCGCCCCGACCTCGCCGACACCCCATTCGCCCCCCCTACGCCTCTCCTCGCCCGTTCCCCGCCATGGCCGAAGCCTCCATGGATGCGCTGCCGTAACCCCGCACCCACAGCCACTGCCCCACCTTTCCGACGTGATCCCGAGCTCCGCCACGACGTCGTCGTCCTCTCCATCGAGTCACGCGGCGCCAGAAGCTCTGCTGCATCTCCAACGCCGCCGTTTCCGACCTCGGGTGCCGGTGATCCCCGCCGTCGATTCGCCGGACCCCGTGCCTCCCCTGCCTCGCCAGCAGCACCAGAAGAACCGCGGTGAGCCGCTGCATCGATTCCCCCATGCCTCGTTGCCTAATTCGCCCCCTAGCCGCATCAACCACCGGAGCCGAGCGCTCCCCGCCGCCGGCCATGTCGCCGTCGCGGTTGCAACCCCGCACGTCGCACCAGAGCACGTAGGCGTGCTCAGCGTTTCCTCAGGAAGCCGCAGATCCCACCAGTTCTTCGTGAAACGCGCTATAGCGCCATCTCCGCGGTTGCCCGAACTCCGGCCGCCGCTAAAGCTCGTCGCCGACCACTCTCCGGCCACTCCCCGGCCGCGCCACCACCCTGGTTGGATGCGGACGAGCGTCCGCATCCCGTAGTCGTGCTCCGCGCGCCAAACGGCGCTCTGTAGGCCATTTCCGCAGCGCACCACCGCGTCGGGACTCGCCGGCGGCTAAACGCCGGCGACCGTTGACCCTTGACCGGCGTGGGTTGACCCACTGCCCGGTTTGACCCTCCCCTCTGACTCACTGACCAGTGGGCCCCGACCCCCCCTAATCCTTTAATTAAGCAGATAACCCCCTGTTAACTAACTGTGACGCTGACATATGGGTCCCACAGGTCGGTTTGACCTGGACGGCGCCCGTTGACCTGCTGAGGTCAGCATGAGGTCATGCTGACGCAATAATTCCTTTCTGGAATTAAAATAAATTAGGAAATGATTTATAATTCCAGAAAATTGTATAAACTTCAATAAATCATAGAAAATTAACCGTAACTCCAAATTAAATAATTTATATATGAAAAATTATCAGAAAAATTCAAGGAATCCATCTGTACCATTTTCATGCATGTTAGAACAACTTATAGCTGCTGTTTAGCACAAATCAATTAAATGGCATTTGAATAATCACATATGGAGTTTAAATTTGAATCTTGTATTCAAACCAACCCCATTTAACTTGTTGCTAGATGCATTAGCCCAAAACACATTCATTTTGCCATGTCATGATCATGCATCATATTGTGCATTGCATTGATTGTGTTCCCTTCTGTGTTGCCGGTATTTGTCCCCTCTCGATAGACGTGATACCGATGATGTGATCGTTGACACTGATGAAGACTCAATGTTATCTTCAGAAGTGCCAGGCAAGCAAAACCCCCTTGTTCATTCCGATACAATCCTACTCTCTCGCTCCTGCTCTCTTTTACTGCGTTAGGACAACATCGATTCATCTGTTACTTGCTGCGGTAGCTGAACCCCTTTATCCTTTGCATGACCTGTCATTGCCACAGTAAATAGATGAAACCCACTAGCATGAGTAGGAGTTGTTTGAGCCCTGTTGTGCCTACTCATTCATGTTTGTTTGTCATGCCTGCTACTGCTTAGAGTTGAGTCAGGTCTGATTCATCGGGGATGAATCAGAGGCGTGTGAACATGTCCTACTGTGTGTGAGCTAAGTGTGTGAACACGATTTGGTAAAGGTAGCGGTGAGAGGCCATGTAGGAGTACATGGTGGGTTGTCTCATTGAAGCCGTCCTCAGGAACTGAGTTCTGTGTTTGTGATCCATGATTCAGCTATTACCATACATTGGGCCCTGAAATATGACCCCGCTCGACTTCTTATTCACCCTAGCTCTCTGTCCAGGAGTTGCAAGTAGTTTCTGGTGTTTGTAGCCTACTGGAGGCCGTGGACAGCGCTGGCCGTAGGGGTGGGCTGTGATGCGGTAGGTACGTGGCACGGTGTACCGGATGCCCGTTTGGTATCTCAGGAACCCTGTTCACATCGTTTGGGGCTGTGAGCGAAACTCCGGCCGGATCTCCTCATGGATGGAACCCGAATAGGCGATAAACCTGGACTAGAGACTTGAGTGTTTAGGTAGGTCGTGGTCTACACCCACGTCGGCTTTCGCTTGAAGTCTGCCGAGCACATGTCGTGTGCAGACGCTAAGTGGTGGAAACATGTATGAAGAAGTACACCCCTGCAGGGTTAACATCATCTATTCGAATAGCCGTGTCCGCGGAAAAGGACTTCTGGGTTGCTTATATCAGTTCATAGACAAGTGAAAGTGGATACTCTAAAATACGCAAGATAAGCGTGAGTGCTATGGATGGCGTTGTCGTAGGGAGACGGGAGCGGATCCATAGTGGTGTATTGATATGGTGAATATGTGGACTCGTGTGCGCCACCTCAGAAGAGTCGCTTGCAGTCATAGTTTAGGATAGCCACCGAGTCAAAGCTGGCTTGCTGCAGTTAAACCCCACCACCCCTTTGTTGATAATGATGCATATGTAGTTAGTTCTGATGTAAGTCTTGCTGGGTACATTTGTACTCACGTTTGCCTATTTTATGTTTTTGCAGAGAGACTTCGGTCTCGCTAGTAGTTCCGCGTGGACTTCGACGTTTAGCTTGATACCTCAGCTACGATCGTGTGCCCTTGGCAGGATCTGATAGATAGTCAGGCTTCTCAGCCTTTTTCATTCATAGATGTCTGTACTCAGACATGATAGCTTCCGCTTGTGTTTTGACTTGTATGCTCTGATTGTTGGGTCATGAGACCCATGTTTGTAATATCTCGCTCCTCGGAGCCTATTGAATAAATACTTGAGTCGTAGAGTCATTTTGTGATGCCATGTTGTATTGCACATATCGAGCATATTGTGTGTATGTTATTGAAATGCTTGGTATGTGTGGGATCTGACTATCTAGTTGTTTATCTTTAGTAGCCTCTCTTACCGGGAAATGTCTCCTAGTGTTTCCATTGAGCCTTGGTAGCTTGCTACTGCTCCGGAACACTTAGGCTGGCCGGCATGTGTCCTTCTTCGTTCTTGTGTCTGTCCCTTCGGGGAAATGTCACGCGATGAATACCGGAGTCCTGCTAGCCCGCTACAGCCCGGTTCACCGGAGTCCTGCTAGCCCAGTGCTACAGCCTGGATTCACTCGCTGATGACCGACACGTTCGATGCTGGGTCATGGATGCCTGTCCCTGTAAGTCTGTGCCACTTTGGGTTTACGACTAGCCATGTCAGCCCGGGCTCCTTATCATATGGATGCTAGCGACACCATCATATACGTGTGCCAAAAGGCGCAAACGGTCCCGGGCTAAGGTAAGGCGACACCCGTGGGAATACCGTGCGTGAGGCCGCAAAGTGATATGAGGTGTTACATGCTAGATCGATGTGGCATTGAGTCGGGGTCCTGACAACTGTCTACTACAACAAGTTGTGCCCGGCTCCGGCGATGGAGGGGCGATGATGGCAGCGCGCCTTCGGCTCGCTTCGGTGCTTGTAGTCGTCGCTAGGTGGTCTACGAATCTGGATGTAATTTTTATTTCTGGTATTCGTTGTACTGCCTTGATTGAAGATGAATAGATTGGAAGTTTTTCCGCAAAAAAAACCGGTTTGACCACGTTGAGCAGGTTTGAGTGATGAACAGTCAATTCAAAAGCATGTTGATTGTCACAAAATTTCAGATTTTTTGAATTTGTTTCCTGTTTTTCTGAATTTACTGTTTATCGGTCAAACTTGGTAAACATGGTCAAACCCCGGTTAACATGCTCAAAATCTGGTTTTGGACCAAAGTTATCCAATTTTGAGACTTGAAGGACCAAATATATACTAAAAAATCTTGAGGGACCAAGTCTATATTTTTGGAGAACTTGAGGGACCAAAACACACTTTCCTCTTTATGAAATATATCATGCTGCTGTCTTTAAGTAAATAAAAATAGAAATAAAATGACAGATAAATCATCAGCATTACATACAAAATATTTGTGTCTGTATTGCAAGTTTGCAACACACAAACAATTATATCTAGCCAAACAATATAATACTATGATACGACTCTCCACAGACAAGCGCTAGGTGCACACGTTGACACACACAGCATATAACATACACTGATACACACACATCGTTCTTATTCAAACGGAGGCCAAACCAAGGCGCCGTGGAAGGATCACTTCACTCCACTCCGTGTGGCATCAAACCAATATGATGCTGCTGCGATGCCACTTATTCTAGTGAGGAGTGGAGCGAGCGCCCCCTGTCCATCATAGCTCGAGGAACACAAACTCCTCGACGGCCGGGATCGCCCCAATCTTCTCGAGCGTCTTCTTGTCCGGCTCCTCGTCCACGCCGATGGCCATGATCGCCTGCTTGCCACGGGAGGTGCGGCCGACGCTCATGAAGCTGACGTTCACATTCCTCTGCCCGAGGATGTTTCCGACCTTGCCGATCATCCCAGGCTGGTCGATCTGCCGGCACAGGATCAGGTTCCCCTCCAGGCTGACGTCGACCTCGTAGGGCCCGACGACGGTCAGGTGAGGCACGCCGTACTTGACCCTGCCGACGACGACGATGTCCCCGCCGTCGCTGATCGCCCCGGCGAACTTGGACTGCACGTGCGAAAGGCGTACCTGGATGGACTCCAGCGGCGCCTCGGCGGCGGCGTTGTCGTGGGAGACCCGCTCCTCGGCGATGCGCAGGCCGCGCTGCTTCGCCGTGTAGTCCGCGTTCACCAGGTTGACGAACGTGCTGGACACGGGCTCCACGATGCCCTTGGTGACCATCGCCCGGAGGAGCCTCGTGTCGAGGTCGTCGGGATCCCTGGCTGAGGTGTACACTACTTTGACGCCCTTGATGCCGCTCTCTCCGGCAACGAGCTGCACTGCCAGCCTCCCCAGTTTCTCCGCCAGGGAAACATACGGAGCTAGCTCTGACAAGACCTGTAAAGGGAAGAACCAGATTTAGAAGAAAGATTTGCCGCATAATCACAGTCTATCACTGACATCTCAAGAAGCTTCGTGCGTACCTCTGCTGGGACCATGGGAGCATTTACGGCGGTCGCTGCGAGTTCGCCTCTCAGTGCGCCGCCGACGGCTTCAGCAATTTCGATGGCGACGCCTTCCTGCAATGCGGCAAGATCAGGTGCGTTGGTACCTCAGAAAGAGCAGCAAGTGGTTTAATTACATCCATTGGAACATTTATTGTAGCCAAGACGCCGACCTGCGCCTCCACTGTGCTTGCTCCAAGATGGGGCGTGACAGTGACATTCTCATGAAGAACCAGCTTGCTGTCCTTCGCTGGGGGCTCCACTGTGAAGACATCAAGAGCTGCCTGATCCAGATTGGCAAACAAAACCTCCACCTTTCAGAGAAATCTCCACACTGGTGAGCTAGAAGAAAGCTGAGAAGAGGAAGTTTCTAATCACCTGAGCAACTTTGCCAGAGTCTAGTGCTCTAACCAGAGCATCCTCATCGATCACTCCACCCCTGGCCACATTGATGATCCGGACACCGGTCTTCATCTTTCCGAAGGATTCGTCGTTGAAGACCTTGGATGTCGCCGGGGTGAGCGGCATATGGAGGGAGATGAAGTCGGCTTTGGCGATGGCCTCCTCAAAGGACACCAGCTCTGCTCCAATGGCACGGGCCTTATCGGCCGGAGCATAGGGGTCATGGGCGATCACATGCATCCCTAGCCCTTTTGCTCGCCTTGCTACCTCTGAGCCAACCTTTCCAAAGCCCATGATGGCAAGAGTCTTTCCAACTAGGGAAACTCCAACATACTTGGCTCTTTGCCATTTACCTGTGGGAAATGAGTTCAATACTTTTATTAGTAAGAATGAACGAGTTCACTCGCATCAGCTGTGGAAGTTTTTGCTTTTGTATCCGTGGTTAAAAGTTACTCCCTCCGTCCCGAATTACTCGCCGCTCAATGATCTAGCACTAAAATACGTCTAGATACATCTGTTTGAGCGACAAGTAATTCCAGACGAAGGAAGTATTTAACTGTAAAGTTTATGCGACAATGTAAACATGGAAGATAGTAATACAATTGATTCGACACAGCTTGACCGGAAACAGTGCTAATTGTGAAGAACCCACATCCGGGAGCGTTAGCAACTGGATTTCCCCACACTCTGTTACACCCTTCCATGGGGACCCAGTTGTTAAGTAGTGACGTGAATTCATCGTCAAAACTTTATGGTAAAAAACTGAAAATACCTACTAGATAGTTAGATAGGATCATATAGCAGTCTTTGCAGGCAAAACAAAGGCAGCCTACATCCATCGAATTTCCGCCTTGACAGGGCATGATTTTGTTGGGCTTCGTAAGTGCCAGAAAGCAACAAGTTCCAAAATATGAGAGACCGGTTTTGCCTCTACATGTAGCACTAAATTTTTGCCACGTAGCAGATCAAAATGCTAGAGTTGAACAGCGATCATATTCCCCACTAAACTAAGGACTGAGGTATCATGCTTCAGACCCATCAAATTTTATTAATTTCATATTGCCAAAAAAGTTTTGCACAGATTCCTCAATACGAAAAAGGCATCATCCTGCTGAATTTGCAACCGCTTATCACGAGAAAAGTAAAGCCCATCAAAAGTGGACCAGAGATTCTAAAATTATACTCCACTTTCTTTGCTGATATTTAGTAGTACTAAATAGCAACCATGACATTCAATAGTTTTCATACATATTCACCTTAGTACGCTTCAGTGTGTGATTACACTTAGATTCGCAAAGATATTGAAAGCATAACTTCTACTATCTGAACTAACCCCAGAAAGCAAAGACTCCTCATCCACAGCTTTGATGCACCCCTTTTGGCTACACTGGTAAGCTGTCATGATGTTCCAACAGACTTCAGAGACACACAAAAGAGGCAATATACTGTACTCAATCAATCACCCACGGCAAGTAGGTCGTCGATATCACAATCAAAATGTCATCTGAAAGCTCTTGCCAAACACATTGTTCATTTTCCGTTGTAACAGTTCAACATATTGATACAGTTTCCCGAAAAAAAAGCATATTGATATAGTTTGGTTATGGGGGTCATGCGTGTGTAGGTTTCTTCTGTTTTCTACATAAAGAGGGAGGTACATTTTTTTATTTTTGGAAGGAGAGTGCATGCAGCTATTACAACGCGATTAAAAGGAAATCAAACTAGAGATTAATGCTCTCCTGGAGTCACCCTGAAATTTGACATGCTAATGGGGCATTTTTTTATGTTCACAAGTCAAAGGCTGTTTTTTTGAAGAAGAAACAACCACCCTGAAAATCGCCGGCTCAATCATTGTTGCTTGCTGTGGCTAGTAAAGTGAAGAGCAGAATATAATCCCAAAGCAAGCACACGAGCAAACCTCAATTGATCATACGTACTACTAGCACTAGCCCTTTTGTGTGGTTAGTACTTGATTGATCACTACCCTTATATCAGAAACAACAAATCTAATTTCCACTGTATCAGCTGCCAGAAAAGGAGAGAAGGAAGCAAGGGACAATTATTTCATGGATCAAGACAAGTACGCAAGCCTGTGGTGAAGACGGCTTCTTTGGTGGTGCTAGCCTAGAAAAATGCGGGCCCTAGATTTGGGTCCTAGCGACGTGGCGGTGTTCATAGGACGCAATAATTTAGCATAGGCTCCAATAGAGAGATTCAATCGCCGTCATGCAGAATTTACTTTTGAGCTTTTGTGGGTACTTTTTTTTGTAGGATGCCGCCTCATCCACCTCCGCTTTGCTTCGCTGGCTAATACAGTACCCTCCGCTTTGCTTTCTACTAGCATTTGAATCCTAAGAATTGAAAGGTGTCCGTCTTAGACACAATATGTCCATGTAAAGTCTAAATTTACCTTTCTCTGGCACCTAACACCACTAAAGTGACACCACCAAATTGGAAATTTAATCACGTGTTCCTATTCTGAGGAGGAGTGAGCACCAGAGATTATTTGTGGCACTTAATCTGCCGCCCTCCTTCAGAATCGGACGTCGATGTCAAAAATAGTACTGAAATCTGAAACAATGGCAATTGACAAACTAAAACGGGGCGTAACTAACCAGTAACCACCATCACAAATGAAGCGATGCTGCAAGTAAGCGATCGGTCACTCACCGGCCTTGAGCGCGGCGTCCGCCTGCGAGACATTGCGGGCCATGCAGGCGAGCAGCGCGATGCCGTGCTCCGCCGCGGCGACGGTATTGGCCGTGGGGGCGTTCACGACGAGGCACCCCGCCTCGGTCGCCGCCTGCAAGTCGACGTTGTCTATCCCGACGCCGGCCCGGCCGACCACCCGCAGCCGCCCGCGCCCCGCCTCCAGCACTTCCCTCGTCACCTTCGTGCCGCTCCGCACGACGAGCGCGTCGAACTGCGCCACCTTGGCCAGGAGCTCGGCGGGGGACATGCCGTACGCGCACTCCACGTCGGCGAACTGACGCAGCACGTCCAGCCCGGCCTCGCCCAGCTTCTCCGCCACCAGGACCGCAGGCTTCGCCCGCGGCGCTGAGTCCGATACAGAGCGCGAGATCCGGCGCTTCGGCTCCGAAGAGGTCACCGGCACAGTGGCCGCCGGCGACGACAGGATCGCAGTCCGGGCGCGGAGAGCGCCGCAGCGCGCGAACGGGATCGAAGGCGCGGCGAGACGGGCCCGCGCTCTCGTGAAGGTCGGGCCTGCACCCCCGTGCGGGCTCGAGAGGAGGGCGCGTGAGGTGGACATGTTCAATCAGCCTCGTGCCTCACGCCGGTGATAACTGATATCTGGTTATCGGAAGAGAGGGAGGCGGAGGAACAAGAATGGTGTGTTTCTCTGTTGAGGCAAAGTAGGAGGAGCAAGGATTGGTGGGTTAACGCGAGGGTACGGGGAAGTTGGTGGAGGTCATTTTGAGGAAATTAATTTTGACGGGTGGATGGGACCGGAAATTATTGCTTGGGGGGCCTGGAAATGCAATACATGGATTAAGACCTGAGAGGAACACACCAGGAAACAAAGCTCAAAAATGGAGAAATACCCCAAAGCCCTGTACAACACAGATGGCTCCAGATTGTATAAAACGCTTATTCTAAATCAATGACAATCAATAGGAAACGGAGCGAGTACTGTCTTGAATATAAAACGGTCAATTTTGATATAAAAAGGTCAAAATCTGAGGTCGCATGCATCTTGTATAGCCAAAACAAGGCTACGGACAGAAGCTGCAGAGTTACTTCGGATAGATTGAGTGGATTTGACTTGATGAGATCGAATGGATGTCAAGAAATTTGTCACGAGGCACCCGTGCACTCGGTGAGACCGAGTGAAACCACTCGGTCCGAGTGGAATATAGAAGAGTAAATAAGGTTGGCTAAGTTCACTCGGTGAGACCAAATCAAACCACTCGGAGGCTTTGAATGGATCCGAAAAATTGCCAAAGATTTCTGTCCGAGTTAGGTTAGGGTTTTTGATGTTTTGGAAGGAATTTTCAGTCCTTTTCTTGTACGGAAAGTGCAGTCGCCTCATAAATAGATGAGAGGTGACGGCCGATTGAACAACACACAATCGACAAATCAATCTGTCACCATTACCTTTACCTTCTTCCTTGTTCGTATTCGTCCTCGTTCTTCGTTCGTTCTTCTTGTTGCAGGGCGGCGAACCTCGAGGCCCTAGGGGCGATCAGGTCGACCTAGGGCAGCCTATAACCGACGTGCGCCCTGACATGGTCCCTCCCGAACATGTGGAGTTTCGAGTCTACAAAGCACCCACCGGATTGCGTGTGTACGTGCTTCCAGGCGGGTCTCCTTTGACTGAGTTACGGTGCATCCCCCGGCATCGAGGGTACACAATGATGTGTTCGTGTGCGAACATACTTTTTGTCAACTCCGCTGGAGACGAAGCTTTGAACCGTCTCCAGCTTGTTTTTCCTACGAAGAGTTCGTCATCAAGAATCTGCGATCTACAGAGGTAATATGAATACCCAATTCACCTGTGTAGATGCATATGATGTTGCTAGATCACTTACTGAGTGTATCGGCTAGCCCAAGTTTTATCAATCATGCATCTAGTTACATGCAAGGGCTGATGCAATATAATTTACATGCTTCAACTTTTTATGATATTAGCAACATGCAACATATGTATTCCAAATCTCATGCATCAGCAACCCCACAAATTAATATGTCGATGAACAACATGATGAGTTCGGTTAATCAATTTGAAAAATCAAATGTTAGAATCTCCATAGCACGCAAGAAAGTGTTTGGCCTTTTAATTCATCGGCAACTAATTTGCAATATGTGAATAAAAACAATACATATGGATAGGGGAATTGGCCATGCTACTCCTACTTACACAGCCAATTACCCTCAAACCATCATCTACTCGTCGTGTTACTACTTTTTGGCACCATACGTAATGGTTGATGTCCATAATTCGACTTCGCACCTTCACGGTCATCGAATAAGTGAAAAATCAGCAGGAACGCATATGCCTTCACCTAGTACGTAGCATATAATATTGCCCATAGAAAATTACAAAATTTTGGCGACATCCCATTATCGAAAGAGCCAACAAGCATTGGGGGCAATCATATCCAGAGTGGGCTAAAATTAAGAAAAAACCTAAAACATATTTTGTCTCTCGCCGTCAGGAACAAATAGAAAAAAAATCCCTCAAAGAAAAGAAGTCTTGCCAATTGGTAAAAGCAAAAAAGAGTTATGATTTGAAGAGTGAAAGTGTCTAGTTGAAAAAGTTGAATCAAGTAGTGTGTGTTCAGAAACCTGTTGGAAATATGCCCTAGAGGCAATAATAAAATGGTTATTATTATATTTCTTTGTTCATGATAATTGTCTGTTATTCATGCTATAATTGTGTTATCCGGAAATCGTAATACACGTGTGAATACATAGACCACAACATGTCCCTAGTGAGCCTCTAGTTGACTAGCTCGTTGATCAACAGATAGTCATGGTTTCCTGACTATGGACATTGGATGTCATTGATAACGGGATTACATCATTAGGAGAATGATGTGATGGACAAGACCCAATCCTAAGCGTAGCACAAAGATCGTGTAGTTCATTTTGCTAGAGCTTTTCCAAATGTCAAGTATAATTTCCTTAGACCATGAGATTCTGCAACTTCCGGATACCGTAGGAGTGCTTTGGATGTGCCAAACGTCACAACGTAATTGGGTGACTATAAAGGTGCACTACGGGTATGCTTTGGGTGTGCCAAACGTCACAACGTAATTGGGTGACTATAAAGGTGCACTACGGGTATCTCCGAAAGTGTCTGTTGGGTTGGCACGAATCGAGACTGGGATTTGTCACTCCGTATGACGGAGAGGTATCTCTGGGCCCACTCGGTAATGCATCATCATAATGAGCTCAATGTGACCAAGTGTCTGGTCACGGGATCATACATTACGGTACGAGTAAAGTGACTTGCTGGTAACGAGATTAAACGAGGTATTGGGATACCGACGATCGAGTCTCGGGCAAGTAATGTACCGATTGACAAAGGGAATTGTATACGGGGTTGCTTGAATCCTCGACATCGTGGTTCATCCGATGAGATCATCGAGGAGCATGTGGGAGCCAACATGGGTATCCAGATCCCGCTGTTGGTTATTGACCGGAGAGGCGTCTCGGTCATGTCTGCATGTCTCCCGAACCCGTAGGGTCTACACACTTAAGGTTCGGTGACGCTAGGGTTGTAGAGATATGAGTATGCAGTAACCCGAAAGTTGTTCGGAGTCCCGGATGAGATCCCGGACGTCACGAGGAGTTCTGGAATGGTCCGGAGGTAAACAATTATATATAGGAAGTCAGGTTTCGGCCATCGAGAAAGTTTCGGGGGTCACGGGTATTGTACCGGGACCACCGAAAGGGTCCCGGGGGTCCACCGGGTGGGGCCACCTATCCCGGAGGGCCCCATGGGCTGAAGTGGGAGGGGAACCAGCCCCTGGTGGGCTGGCGCCCCCCCCCCTTGCCCCCCCTGCGCCTAGGGTTGGAAACCCTATGGGTGGGGGCGCCTCCACCTGGCTTGGGGGGCAAGTTCCCCCCCCCCCTGGCCGCCGCCCCCCTTGGAGATTGGATCTCCTAGGGCCGGCGCCCCCCTAGGGGGCCTATACAAAGAGGGGGGAGGGCAGCCGCACCCATGCTCTTGGCGCCTCCCTCTCTCCACGCACCACCTCTCCCTCTCGCTGAAGCTTGGCGAAGCCCTGCCGAGATCGCTGTTGCATCCACTACCACGCCGATGTGCTGCTGGATCTTCATCAACCTCTCCTTCCCCCTTGTTGGATCAAGAATGAGGAGACGTCTTCCCAACCATACGTGTGTTGAACACGGAGGTGCTGTCCGTTCAGTACTAGGATCATCGATGATTTGGATCACGACGAGTACGACTCCCTCAACCCCGTTCTCTTGAATGCTTCCGCTCGCGATCTACAAGGGTATGTAGATGCACTCCTCTCTCTCGTTGCTAGATGAACTCGTAGATTGATCTTGGTGAAGCATAGAAATTTTTTATTTTCTGCAACGTTCCCCAACACTGGCATCATGAGCTAGGTCTATGTGTAGTTCTCTTTGGACGAGTAGAACACAATTTGTTGTGGGCGTAGATGTTGTCAATTTTCTTGCCACTACTAGTTTTATTTTGCTTCGGCGGCATCGTGGGATGAAGCGGCCCGGACCGACCTTACACGTACGCTTACGTGAGACAGGTTCCACCGACTGACATGCACTAGTTGCATAAGGTGGCTAGCGGGTGTCTGTCTCTCCCACTTTAGTTGGAGCGGATTCGATGAAAAGGGTCCTTATGAAGGGTAAATAGAAGTTGGCATATCACGTTGTGGCTTTTACGTAGGTAAGAAAACGTTCTTGCTAGAATCCTATTGCAGCCACGTAAAACCATGCAACAACAATTAGAGGACGTCTAACTTGTTTTTGCAGCATGTGCCTTGTGATGTGATATGGCCAAAAGTTGTGATGAATGATATACTAGTGGACCCGTTGCGCCAAATGGCGCAGAGACCTGCTGATTCCATGTTAGCGATGAAAAGAAATACATGGTTTAGTTGATTTTGTTACGGGCAAGCACACATGACAATAGTTTTAATCTCTCTTGGGAAAAACAGGGGCTTGTTGTCCACAATAGATGTATATACACATTTAAATCTGGTAGCATAGAATTCTATTTGAACAAAATCTATGTACCAAATCTAATCCCCTTTAGTATGAAACAACGGTATTTTATTGTCTATAATGAGCTGTATATACCCATTCTATTTTGGTAGCACCAAGTCCCATTGAAAATCATGCCGCTAAAAATACATGTATCTTTTTTAATGCATGTGCGCATTGTAAAAATACATGTATTAGTTGTTTTGGTTATGAGCATGCACATACATAACAAATTTAACTCCTTTGAATAAATATAATATAGATTTTTTCTATAATAAGATGTAAATGCACGTTTTACTTTGATAACATGGAGTCTCATCCAAAACCACATCGAGTTGAAAATATATAATTTTTTGTTTGAGCGACTACGCAGAATTTAGACCCTTCTATATATAAAAAAAGTGCATATCTTTTTGTCTAAGAACATATGTATACTTAACACCATGTACAAATCCAGTTAAGAAGCGGATATTCGATTCTGAGACCAGGCTCAGCTGCTCCTGAAATCTCAGCCGCCAACCTGCATTTGGATCAGTGCCCCTCTATGTATTCATAGCTGTATTCAGTAAGTATTTCGTCTGAAGTTTTGGTGGGTCTGGGCGCATTCATTATGACGGAGGCATCGTCCAGAGGGCGGATCAGGCTTTCAGCGCACGGCTCAGCATTGTTCCTGAGCTATCCCGAGCCGTCCCCTCGGACAAACCTCCATCTGCACCAACTCAGTAGACCTACTGATGAAAAACTGGCTCTGGCTGATTCATACCTCCTCCGCAACCACTGCAGATTAAACCTGTGCCGCCGTCGTGCTCCATGCGTCAGCTGTAGACCCCGTACTGAAGCTGCCCGCGACCTGCAAATGTTGTGTTACAAACACAGCCTTCATGCTGACAAAGCAATGGAACAACGGAATCGAAACGCAGCTGAATCCCATCACCGGCACCCACGACATGCTTCATCAAGCCCGTCTCGCACAAAATCTTTTCTGGGATGCACACCAACAATGCAACAGATTGGAAAATGTAGATGTCACGCCCAACATTTTTTCTATCATAATTGTGAAGTTCTGTTGAGTTACGGACTTACCATACAACACTATGGAATACAACAGCACTAAGATTAAGCACTGGAGGAACAATCGTGGAGCATGGCTCACAACACACACCAGAAAATCCTTGAATCACACATTACAGACGAAATTTTAAATCTTCTAGACTACATATGTGCACCACCCAGTACGCGTGTGCACGTGTTCCTGCGGCGCCTTTCCATTCAACAGTTTTTGCACTTTCCGGGTTTGCGGGGCTGTTTAGGTGCATCTCCACGATCAGGGCATGCCGTCGGCTTGTGGCCTTCATGGGGGCAGATGCTGCAAAACCTGGTATGCTTGCTCAGACCCTCGTGTGGTGCTTTCTCCCGGCTGTTCGACGGCCTCCCTACACCTCTCTGCTACTCCGGTGGTGCTAGTCATTGAAGCGCATTCACGCCGACGGACGCCCCAACACTACCTTCCTGGGCCTCCAAACCTTTCGACGGGGCTCCAAAACATAGCACGAGTGTACACTTTGCTTGCATGCTGCTCTATTGCCATTTGCCAGATTTGCTCTCCTCACGACACCTCCCTGCCACCATCAGCACACATCAGTTTTACTGAGAATGAAAAATTGAAAATTAATCAGCAACGGTGAATAACAAACAGATACATCAGTTTTTCTGACAAATAGTCAATTCGTAACTTTCCTCCCTCCCACGGTCAAACTGGAGCCTCATATACTGCCTCACAAAAATGTGCATCGGGCTAGCAGGTGGCATATAACTCTTCAACATGTGGTTTGCGCTCTCACTTCGTTGGGTGCTTGTCATTTTAGAGCAGAACACACCTTGAAGTACAGGGAGGTAAATGATTTCTCATGTTCAATCACAATGCATATCCTGCAAAAGTTAACGAAGATCAAAGGGATATCAGTTATACCAGCACCGCCCTCCCAAACTTGCATTTTGAGGTGTGAGTGAGACAAGAACTGAACAAATTCTACAGAAAGAAACTTATTTGATAAGAAAACAAATGCAAGGGCATTGTGCAGAAGGTGGACGTACTTCTGAAAAATATGCAGTACCGATTTGTGAAAATTAAACCTCCTGTTTTTGTTCCTGATTGCTCACAGTATGCTATACCACTACACTGAAGAAAGCAATATCACACAGCAAACCTTATATTTTTTAACCATCACACAGGAGAACCATCTAAGGGAAATAGACACAGATGCCACAGAGATGGTGATAGATGTAGACAACTAAGATGGTGATTCAGAAACAACTAAAATGTTGATTCAGAAACAACTAAAATGTTGATTCAGAAACCGGTGTAGACAAGTAAGATGTTGATTCAGAAGCAAATTATTGGTATAGAAAGATGTAGGTTGCTATGAAAAAGATGAACCACTAACCTAGCAACCGGACAAGCAAAGGAGGAAGCAAACCTGATGGTAGTGGTCTCTTGCCATCGAGGCCGGTGCGCTCGAACTGGCGTTAATATTTCACCTCTGCAAATATACTGGAACATTACTTCTTTGTTTCTTCATTTTTATGCTATACAAAGATATTGTGAGGTCAGCAATGTCACCAAGTCTTTCAGGATATTCTGGCTTCTATTCAACATGTACAATTCAGAAGCAACAATCATGAGGGCAATGTGAGGGCTTGCATATTTATTTCTTCGACATGTCGCTAATTTTTAGTACCAACAAGGGATATAGATTACAGAGAAACCTGTTATGCTGTCGACATACCTGATACAGTTTTTCAACACATCTTCTTAAACTGCACCAGGAAATATGAAGATAATCATGTAAGGATCCTCCACCATTTCCATTATCATGCTAAAGTTGCAGGAAATGTACTCATTATCTATTTGAAGCCTTGGAGCTGTAGTGACTATCAGAAAATGGCGACCATCGCACATGCCATTTAGCCTTTGTTTTCCCTACTAATTTCTTTCTGAATAGTCCCAGAAAGCTGGACAAAAAAACTGTGAGCTATGTGGCAACCACATAAAGAAATATCAAAGCATGCCCTTTTTTGCTTTTGTAGTCTGTCATAGGCTCTCTTAAACCAGACAAGACTTCCCCAATCAGAATGTTTACTCATTCTAACTGTTAAGGCTATTGTCTAATACAAATTTTAGTGACAATATCACCAGGCAAATTACCATGTCCAAGTATAACAATAATTAGTGGAGAAACTTGGGTCAAGGATATCACCAAGATAAACATGATTTTTTTCTTACATGAAAGCAAGCAATAACAGAACATGAACAATTTGTTAGACGCATATTGCTATGCTAATAACCAAACTATAACAGAAGGGTGTGCATATATATATATATTGCTAAGAACATGAACAATTTGTTAGACGCATATTGCTATGCTAATAACCAAACTAAACAGAAGGGTGTGCATATATATATATATATATACACACCCACTCAGACCAGAGAACATAGCACGACCGGCTGATCAAACTATTGCAAGGTTACATGACTTACATCACCCTTCAGGATTCCATCTTATCGTATTATAATGGCCTTCACCAAGCTCGTGAAGAGGATTGCATTTTTGGCTGAATATTGGTGCTCTGGCCGGCCTAACCAAGATTTAGTCAAGGAACAGTTGTAGAAAACAAAGACATTAAACCAGAAATGTTATGGTTCATGTAAGGACGATGTAAGGATATATCCATAGACCACAACAAATTCAGAACCTGAAGAAGACCACTGAACATCATACATTGGCCCCTCATTTTCTGCAAATTACTGATAGAGTTAATGACCAGACATTAAAAAACAGTCTCATAAAGAATATCAAAAACTAAGAACTTACTGACAGGAACAATTCCTTGAAAGGCCCTGTAAGTTGTCAAGTGGTGAAACTTGGTTTCACCATAATACTCTGGTTGATTTTATCCACATCAAGTTCGGAAACAATAGAAGTCCAGTGGGCCCCTTGTTCCAGTGGAACTGAACAGTTGGACAGCGAAAAAAGCTCCTACCGACAAAAAACTTGATTTTGTGCATCCTTCTCACAAGAAAAGATCTGAACACTATGAAAGTCAACAACAAGTAAGTCATACATTTGCCTCTGGGGAAATCTAGCAACATGAAATCCTGGAGCACTTGCTAGCTGCATTGCAGTTATGCCTGGTAATCTTACCTTGTACACAATCCCTTTATTAAAATTACTTGTGGCAAAGAAGTGCATCTCGTTAGTCACCATCCATCCGACAAGGACTCATCCGCAGAAAATTTAACTACTGGCCTGTCAAAATTTAATCAACATGTCATGTACCAGTAAGTTTTATGCATCTCATTACTAATTGCATACTATAAGTAGATGAAATCAGCAGTCTTAATTATGTGTACAGATTACGAATCACCCTAGAAACAAGAGCAAGATGCCATCAAGTGAGGAGGGAAGGTGGGGGAAAGGGCCATGGAGAGAGAGAGAGAGAGAGAGAGAGAGAGATGGTTGGGGACTCACCTGTGCACTTGGTGGCCGTGAAGATGCGAGCTATTCAAGCATGGACGCATTGAGGTGCGAGCTCGTGCACCAGTTGCAGTCTCCGTCGCTCGCCCGCTGAGGCTGCCGTCCGCTGCACCACCACATTAGCTGTCGGCGCTCGGGTTTGCCGCTGTCGTGTCGCAAGGACGGCGTCGAGAGCGGCCGCCGCAGCAAGCCGATGAGGCCGAGATCGAGGACCTGGTGAGGTCGGACGCGAGGGCGCAGGAAGAGCGCCGCGACACCATGGCAGGGGCCGGCAGCGATGGTATATGAGACGACAGAACGAGCGCGCGGTGCTAGGGCGGAGGGTGTGGCGACGAGGGAGGAGGGAGGGAGTGCGGCGGCGGACGAGGGAAGGAGGAGGGGGAAGGTGTGGCGGCTCTGGATTGGGGGGCTAGGGTTCACGCCCAACACACGTCTCACGCGCGACGCGCAAGGAGCCGATGGGAAAATCTGTTTGCACATAGGCACGGCTGACCCAGCCAAGGAACGCGTGAGACAAGCCCATTCGTCATTGGCGTACGAAAACAACCGCGATGTAAAATCAGGTTTCACTGTAGATGAAGATCCCACGGTTTAGATGCGCCAACAGGCAGATCGGACGGCCATCGAAGGCCCAATCTGGGGGAGAGCTGGTTGGCTGAGTTGGCTAACTTCTTTTTTGTTTTAAATATGTGATGTATGAGATCATGTTCTTGTAATAGGAATCACGACTTGCATGTCGATAGCATGACAACCGACGGGAGCCATAAGAGTTGTCTTATTTATTGTATGACCTGCGTGTCAATGATTAAACGCCATGTAATTACTTTACTTTATTGCTAAACCGTTAGCCATAGTAGTAGAAGTGATAGTTGGCGAGCAACTTCATGGAGACACGATGATGGAGATCATGATGATGGAGATCATGGTGTCATGCCGGTGACGAAGATGATCATGGAGCCCCGAAGATGGAGATCAAAGGAGCTATATGATATTGGCCATATCATGTCACTATTTGATTGAATGTGATGTTTATCATGTTTTTGCATCTTGTTTACTTAGAACGACGGTAGTAAATAAGATGATCCCTCATAATAATTTCAAGAAAGTGTTCCCCCTAACTGTGCGCCGTTGCGAAAGTTCGTTGTTTCGAAGCACCACGTGATGATCGGGTGTGATAGATTCTAACGTTCATATACAACGGGTGTAAGACAAATTTACACATGCATAAACACTTAGGTTAACTTGACGAGCCTAGCATGTACAGACATGGCCTCGGAACACAAGAGACCGAAAGGTCGAACATGAGTCGTATGGAAGATACGATCAACATGGAGATGTTCACTGATGATGACTAATCCGTCTCACGTGATGATCGGACACGGCATAGTCGACTCGGATCATGTATCACTTAGATGACTAGAGGGATGTCTAATCTGAGTGGGAGTTCATTAAATAATTTAATTAGATGAACTTAATTATCATGAACTTAGTCTAAAAACCTTTGCAAAAAAATGTCTTGTAGATCAAATGGCCAACGCTCATGTCCACCTCAACTTTAACGCGTTTCTAGAGAAAACCAAGCTGAAAGATGATGGCAGCAACTATACGGACTGGGTCCGGAACCTGAGGATCATCCTCATAGCTGAGAAGAAAGATTATGTCTTAGAAGCACCGCTAGGTGAAGCACCCATCCCAGAGAACCAAGACGTTATGAACGCTTGGCAGTCTCGTGCTGATGATTACTCCCTCGTTCAGTGCGGCATGCTTTACAGCTTAGAACCGGGGCTCCAAAACGTTTTGAGCAACACGGAGCATATGAGATGTTCGAAGAGCTGAAAATGGTTTTCCAAGCTCATGCCTGGGTCGAGAGATATGAAGTCTCCGACAAGTTCTTCAGTTGTAAGATGGAGGAAAATAGTTCTGTCAGTGAGCACATACTCAAAATGTGGGTTGCACAACCGCTTGACTGAGTTAATCTCCCGGATGACGCGGTTATTGACAGAATCCTTCAGTCGCTTCCACCGAGCTACAAGAGCTTTGTGATGAATTTCAATATGCAGGGGATGGAAAGGACCATTCCTGAAGTATATTCAATGCTGAAATCAGCAGAGGTAGAGATCAAAAAGGAACATCAAGTGTTGATGGTGAATAAAACCACTAAGTTCAAGAAAGGCAAGGGTAAGAAAAACTTCAAGAAGGACGGCAAGGGAGTTGCCGCGCCCGGTAAGCCAATTGCCGGGAAGAAGCCAAAGAATGGACTCAAGCTTGAGACTGAGTGCTTTTATTGCAAGGGAAGCAGACACTGGAAGCGGAACTTCCCCAAATACTTAGCGGACAAGAAGGCCGGCAACACCAAAGGTATATGTGATATACATGTAATTGATGTGTACCTTACCAGTACTCATAGTAGCTCCTGGGTATTTGATACCGGTGCGGTTGCTCATATTTGTAACTCAAAGCAGGAGCTGCGGAATAAGCGGAGACTGGCGAAGGACGAGGTGACGATGCGCGTCGGGAATGGTTCCAAGGTCGATGTGATCGCCGTCGGCACGCTACCTCTACATTTACCTACGGGATTAGTTTTAAACCTCAATAATCGTTATTTAGTGCCAGCTTTGAGCATGAACATTGTATCTGGATCTCGTTTAATACAAGATGGCTACTCATTTAAATCCGAGAATAATGGTTGTTCTATTTATATGAGAGATATGTTTTATGGTCATGCCCCGATGGTCAATGTTTTATTCTTAATGAATCTCGAACGTGATGTTACACATATTCATAGTGTGAATACCAAAAGATGTAAAGTTGATAACGATAGTCCCACATACTTGTGGCACTGCCGCCTTGGTCACATTGGTGTCAAGCGCATGAAGAAGCTCCATGTTGATGGACTTTTAGAGTCTCTCGATTATGAATCATTTGACACATGCGAACCATGCCTCATGGGCAAAATGACCAAGACTCCATTCTCCGGTATAATGGAGCGAGCAACTAACTTATTGGAAATCATACATACTGATGTGTGCGGTCCAATGAGCGTTGAGGCTCGCGGAGGATATCGTTATGTTCTCACTCTCACTGACGACTTAAGTAGATATGGGTATGTCTACTTGATGAAACACAAGTCTGAGACCTTTGAAAAGTTCAAAGAATTTCAGAATGAGGTAGAGAATCAACGTGACCAAAAGATAAAGTTCTTACGATCAGATCGTGGAGGAGAATATTTAAGTCACGAATTTGGTACGCACTTAAGGAAATGTGGAACCGTTTCACAACTCACGCCGCCTGGAACACCTCAGTGTAACGGTGTGTCCGAACGTCGTAATCGCACTTTATTGGATATGGTGCGATCTATGATGTCTCTTACCGATTTACCACTATCTTTTTGGGGATACGCTCTAGAGACAGCTACATTCACTTTAAATAGGGCACTGTCTAAATCCGTTGAGAAGACACCGTATGAATTATGGTTTGGGAAGAAACCTAAGCTGTCGTTTCTGAAAGTTTGGGGATGCGATGCTTATGTCAAGAAACTTCAACCTGAAAAGCTCGAACCCAAGTCGGAAAAATGCGTCTTCATAGGATACCCTAAGGAAACCATTGGGTATACCTTCTACCTCAGATCCGAAGGCAAGATCTTTGTTGCCAAGAATGGGTCCTTTCTGGAGAAAGAGTTTCTCTCGAGAGAAGTAAGTGGGAGGAAAGTGGAACTTGATGAAGTACTACCTCTTGAACCAGTGAGTAGCGCAGCTCAGGAAGATGTTCCTGTGGTGCCAGCACCAACTGAAGAGGAAGTTAATGATGATGATCAAGGTACTTCGGATCAAGTTACTACTGAACTTCGTAGGTCCACAAGGACACGTTCCACACCAGAGTGGTATGGCAACCCTGTCCTGGAAATCATGTTGTTAGACAACGGTGAACCTTCAAACTATGAAGAAGCAATGGCGGGCCCAGATTCCAACAAATGGCTTGAAGCCATGCAATCCGAGATAGAATCCATGTATGAAAACAAAGTATGGACTTTAACAGACTTGCCCGATGATCGGCGAGCCATAGAAAATAAATGGATCTTTAAGAAGAAGACGGACGCGGATGGTAATATCACCATCTATAAAGCTCGACTTGTCGCTAAGGGTTATCGGCAAGTTCAGGGGGTTGACTACGATGAGACTTTCTCTCCCGTAGCGAAGCTGAAGTCCGTCCGAATCATGTTAGCAATTGCCGCATACTATGATTATGAGATATGTCAAATGACGTCAAAACAGCATTCCTTAACGGCTATCTTAAGGAAGAATTGTATATGATGCAGCCGGAAGGTTTTGTCGATCCTGAGAATGCTAACAAGGTATGCAAGCTCCAGCGATCCATTTATGGGCTGGTGCAAGCATCTCGGAGTTGGAACATTCGCTTTGATGAGATGATCAAAGCGTTTGGGTTTATTCAGACTTATGGAGAAGCCTGCGTTTACAAGAAAGTGAGTGGGAGCTCTGTAGCATTTCTCATATTATATGTGGATGACATACTTTTGATGGGAAATGACATAGAACTTTTGGACAACATTAAGGCCTACTTGAATAAGTGTTTTTCAATGAAGGACCTTGGAGAAGCTGCTTACATATTAGGCATCAAGATCTATAGGGATAGATCGAGACACCTCATAGGCCTTTCACAAAGCACATACCTTGATAAGATATTGAAGAAGTTCAATATGGATCAGTCCAAGAAAGGGTTCTTGCCTGTATTGCAAGGTGTGAGATTGAGCTCGGATCAATGCCCGACCATGGCAGAAGATTTAGAAGAGATGAGTGTCATCCCCTATGCCTCAGCCATAGGGTCTATTATGTATGCCATGTTGTGTACCAGACCTGATGTAAGCCTTGCCGTATGTTTGGTAGGAAAGTACCAAAGTAATCCCGACAAGGAACACTGGACAGCGGTCAAGAATATCCTGAAGTACCTGAAGAGGACTAAGGATATGTTTCTCGTTTTTGGAGGTGACGAAGAGCTCGTCGTAAAGGGTTACATCGATGCTAGCTTCGACACAGATCTGGATGACTCTAAGTCACAAACCGGATACATGTATATTTTGAATGGTGGGGCAGTAAGCTGGTGCAATTGCAAGTAGAGCGTCGTGGCGGGATCTACATGTGAAGCGGAGTACATGGCAGCCTCGGAGGCAGCGCATGAAGCAATTTGGGTGGAGTTCATCACCGACCTAGGAGTCATACCCAATGCGTCGGGGCCGATCACACTCTTCTGTGACAACACTGGAGCTATTGCACTTGCCAAGGAGCCCAGGTTTCACAAGAAGACCAGGCACATCAAGCGTCGCTTCAACTCCATTCGTGAAAATGTTCAAGATGGAGACATAGATATTTGTAAAGTACATACAGACCTGAATGTCGCAGATCCGTTGACTAAACCTCTCCCTAGAGCAAAACATGATCAACACCAGAACTCTATGGGTGTTCGACTCATCACAATGTAACTAGACTATTGACTCTAGTGCAAGTGGGAGACTGTTGGAAATATGCCCTAGAGGCAATAATAAAATGGTTATTATTATATTTCTTTGCTCATGATAATTGTCTGTTATTCATGCTATAATTGTGTTATCCGGAAATCATAATACACGTGTGAATACATAGACCACAACATGTCCCTAGTGAGCCTCTAGTTGACTAGCTCGTTGATCAACGGATAGTCATGGTTTCCTGACTATGGACATTGGATGTCATTGATAACGGGATCACATCATTAGGAGAATGATGTGATGGACAAGACCCAATCCTAAGCGTAGCACAAAGATCGTGTAGTTCATTTTGCTAGAGCTTTTCCAAATGTCAAGTATCATTTCCTTAGACCATGAGATTGTGCAACTCCCGGATACCGTAGGAGTGCTTTGGGTGTGCCAAACGTCACAACGTAATTGGGTGACTATAAAGGTGCACTACGGGTATCTCCGAAAGTGTCTGTTGGGTTGGCATGAATCGAGACTGGGATTTGTCACTCCGTATGACGGAGAGGTATCTCTGGGCCCACTCGGTAATGCATCATCATAATGAGCTCAATGTGACTAAGTGTCTGGTCACGATATCATGCATTACGGTACGAGTAAAGTGACTTGCCGGTAACGAGATTAAACGAGGTATTGGGATACCGACGATCGAGTCTCGGGCAAGTAATGTACCGATTGACAAAGGGAATTGTATACGGGGTTGCTTGAATCCTCGACATCGTGGTTCATCCGATGAGATCATCGAGGAGCATGTGGGAGCCAACATGGGTATCCAGATCCCGCTGTTGGTTATTGACCGGAGAGGCGTCTCGGTCATGTCTGCATGTCTCCCGAACCCGTAGGGTCTACACACTTAAGGTTCGGTGACGCTAGGGTTGTAGAGATATGAGTATGCAATAACCTGAAAGTTGTTTGGAGTCCTGGATGAGATCCCGGACGTCATGAGGAGTTCCGGAATGGTCTGGAGGTAAACAATTATATATAGGAAGTCAGGTTTCGGCCATCGGGAAAGTTTCGGGGGTCACCGGTATTGTACCGGGACCACCGGAAGGGTCCCGGGGGTCCACCGGGTGGGGCCACCTATCCCGGAGGGCCCCATGGGCTGAAGTGGGAGGGGAACCAGCCCCTGGTGGGCTGGTGCGCCCCCCCCCCCTTGCCCCTCCCCCCTGCGCCTAGGGTTGGAAACCCTATGGGTGGGGGCGCCTCCACCTGGCTTGAGGGGCAAGTTTCCCCCCTGGCCGCCGCCCCCCTTGGAGATTGTATCTCCTAGCCCCCCCTAGGGGCCGTATATAAAGAGGGGGGGAGGGAGGGCAGCCGCACCCATGCTCTTGGCGCCTTCCTCTCTCCACGCACCACCTCTCCCTCTCGCTGAAGCTTGGCGAAGCCCTGCCGAGATCGCTGCTGCATCCACCACCACGCCGTCGTGCTGCTGGATCTTCATCAATGTGACGCCCCCGATTCAATCGTACACTAATCATACACGCAAACGTGTACGATCAAGATCAGGGACTCACGGGACGATATCACAACACAACTCTACAAATAAAATAAGTCATACAAGCATCATAATACAAGCCAGGGGCCTCGAGGGCTCGAATACAAGTGCTCAATCATAGACAAGTCAGCGGAAGCAACAATATCTGAGTACAAACATAAGTTAAACAAGTTTGCCTTAAGAAGGCTAGCACAAACTGGGATACAGATCGAAAGAGGCGCAGGCCTCCTGCCTGGGATCCTCCTAAACTACTCCCGGTCGTCATCAGCAGCCTGCACGTAGTAGTAGGCACCTCCAGTGTAGTAGTCGTCGTCAACGGTGGCGTCTGGCTCCTGGGCTCCAATGTCTGGTTGCGGCATCCGAGAAGAAGAGGAAAAGAGGGAGCAAAGCAACCGTGAGTACTCATCCAAAGTACTCGCAAGCAAGGAGCTACACTACATATGCATGGGTATATGTGTAAGGAGGCCAAATCAGTGGACTGAACTGCAGAATGCCAGAATAAGAGGGGGATAGCTAGTCCTATCGAAGACTACGCTTCTGGCATGCCTCCGTCTTGCAGCATGTAGAAGAGAGTAGATTGAAGTCCTCCAAGTAGCATCGCATAGCATAATCCTACCCGGTGATCCTCCCCTCGTCGCCCTGTGGAAAAGCGATCACCGGGTTGTCTGTGGAACTTGGAAGGGTGTGTTTTATTAAGTATCCGGTTCTAGTTGTCATAAGGTCAAGGTACAACTCCAAGTCGTCCTGTTACCGAAGATCACGAATATTCGAATATATTAACTTCCCTGAAGGGGGGAAAACATCCGGGAAAGTATTCCCGGTGTTTTGTGTTTTCAGACAGATGAACCGGACAGGAAAGTTGCGTGTTTGCTATACTAGGGATGTGTGGCGGATGAACGGGTTGCATATCTGGATTTGTCTCGTCGTTCTGAGCAACTTTCATGTACAAAGTATTTTCATCCGAGTTACGAATTATTTTATATTAATTTTTAAAGTTTTATGTCATTTTTAGAATTAACAGAATTAATTAAACCGAAAATCATTTTATCACGTCATCATGATGTCAGCATGACATCAACGGTCAACTGTGGACTTTGACTAGTCAACAGACCACTCGGTCCCACATGTCATTGTCTAAGGATAACTAAACAGGTTTAATTAGTTTAAATAGTGATTAGGTTAGTCTAAACAGAATTAATTAAGTTAATTAATTAATTAACATTTTTATTTCTTTATTTTTATTACTTTTTTTTTGGGGTTGTGGGCCCCTCGTGTCATAGAGTCAAGGCCTTAACGGGCGCGGGCACTGGGCTAACGGGGCTTCGCCCCGGTCGTGCAGGCGCGTGCGCCGGGCGCCTTAGCGCGCGGACAGGGGGGAAGGGGACGGCGTGTGGTCCGGCATCGGCGACCGTGGCCGGTGCAGGGCGACGCGGCGAGGCCGGCTGGAGCTGAGGGGAGTCGCGATGGCATGTGCGCGGGGCGCCAGAGGCGAGCAGCGCAACGACGAGCGAAGCTGGGCCGCGCGGGCGGGGCGCCGCGGCCGAGCGGGAAGTTGCATCGCGCAGGGCGCTGTCGGGCAGCCGTGTACAGCGAGGCGACGGCGGGGGAACGGCTTGGGTGCACGGTGACAGGGGAAGAGGGGAGAGGAGGAGGGCGCGTGCTCACAGGGGTGTTGCAGGGGTTCGGGCAGCGGGGGGACGAGGAGGTGGACGGGGACGACCGGCGAGGAAGGCGGAGACGGGGTTGAGGAGGCGGTCCGGCGGGCTCCGACGACGGCGCGAGGCGGCGGCGATGTCGACGATGTTGAGTAGGCGTCTGGCCACGAGGGAGAGGCGACGGGGCCGCGAGGAGGATGGCAACGAGGTGGCAGGGCGACGTCGGGGCGAGGTGGCGCTGGTGATGCGGCGACGGCGCACAGCGGCGGGGGCGAAGGGATCGGGGCGGCGAGCGATTGGGCGTGGCCGTGCGTGAGGAGGGGATCGAGCAGGGGCGCCCCTCCCCCAGGCACGATGCGTGCGTGAGTGTGTGTGCGTGTGTTGCGTGTGGTGGCGGCGGGTGAGGGGACGAGGGGAAAGGTGGGGGGAGTGGGACGACGGGGGCAACGGGTTAGGGTTTCTGGGGGGGTAGTGGCCTTGTAGGCCAGAGATGGGGGCGGCTGGGCCGGCCGGTCGGCCAGCTGGGCCGGGGCCCAACGGGAGGGGAGGTTTTCTCCTTTTGTTTGTTTTATTTTCCCCTTGTTATTTTTCTTTATTTCTTTTCTGTTACTTTTAGTTTCACTTTTATTTTAGATATTTGACTTACAAAAGTAGTTCCTAACTTAGTCTAAATAATTATACTACGACCACATAAGTTTGGGCAACTAGATATAATAGTTTAATAATTTATTAATTGTAAAAAGCATTTGATTAATTGTTTTACTACTATTTTATATACTTTAGGACAATCAAACACTTTGAAAGTGGTTGGTTTTTCCACCATTATTACTTATGCATTATTTGGCTCTCTCCGAACATTTTTGTCTTAAGGTTTGAAAACTTTTATTGTTTGTTTGATTTTTAATTTGGACTCGAACCGGTTTCAAACTAACGCCAGATTAGCAGCAGTAACCGAGGTGATCTGGCATCATTAGCGTGGGATCATTGTAGCTTAATTATCCGGGCGTCACAATCAACCTCTCCTTCCCCCTTGCTGGATCAAGAAGGAGGAGACGTCTTCCCAACAATACGTGTGTTGAACGCGGAGGTGCTGTCCGTTCAGCACTAGGATCATCGGTGATTTGGATCACGACGAGTACGACTCCCTCAACCCCGTTTTCTTGAACGCTTCCGCTCGCGATCTACAAGGGTATGTAGATGCACTCCTCTCTCTCGTTGCTAGATGAACTCATAGATTGATCTTGGTGACGCGTAGAATTTTTTTATTTTCTGCAACGTTCTCCAACAAAATCATCATATCCAAACAGGTGAGTATCATTTTGAAAGGGCATGGCAAGGATAGCGAAACAACCATTTTTTATTTTTCTAAAGCGAACCTACTTCCTGCCCTATGGGGTTTCGTCCCATCGAAATTGACGAGCCTCAAGGACGAGAGCAAGTAGCCAAACAAAGTTTGGTTGGCAAAGATCTTTGAAGTAATGATGCATGGAATCAAGAAAAGGAGGAGGACATGGTGTTGGGTAGTCATCCGAAGGTGGGGCAAGATATTGTTAAAGTCATAGCACTATCATGCTCTCCCAACATATTTGAAGAGGTATGTCTAGCAAGTATGTCACAACCTAAATTTCTCCTAAATTCTTGTTGTGAAAATAGAATGCATCCATGATTTCCAACATATTTGGTTTTTGAGACCAAGAAGGCCAACAGTTGAATTCAAACCATCATTGGAATTCAAATGAAAGCCATGAAGGCCTCACCCTCAAAATTATTTTCAAAAATTGCATTAGGGCAAGAAAGAATTTTCCTATGATTATGTATATGCCCTATTTTTATTTGAGTGAACCAGAGCTTGAAAATAGTTTAAACTGGGCAATTAAACTATAAGTAAAACTCTGGAATTAAAAAAACAGAAAATAGAAATTCAAAGAAATAACCTTGCAAATGGGCCCATTAGTTATTTGACAAATATTTAGTTTGTCAAAAACCCTTTGAGAAATGTTCTGAAAGTCAGAGATAATCCCAAGGTATTTTAGAAAACATTTTCCCTTTGGATAAAATACAAAATTGAATTTTAAAATGCATTACAGAAGGCAGTACAGAAAACAGAAAAGAAAAACAGAAAAGAGGAAAAAAAGAGAAAGCTAGACCAGCCAGCCAGGCCGAGGCCCAGCGAGCCAGCCCAGCTAGGCCAGCGCGCTCGCCTGCTCTCTCTATCCCTCTCCCACTAACCAGGGAGGCCCGCCCGTCATCCCCCACCCCTCTCGCAACCCACTCCCCACCTCACCCGCAACCGCCGGGGCACACCCCTACTCCCCCATGTGGCCACGTCGCTCCGCCCGCCCCGAGCACCCCTGGCCCCTCCTATAAAACCCCCCGGACCCCCTAGTCTCATTCCCCCACTCGCCCAAGCACCACCGCCACAAGGCTGCCCGTGTGCGAGCTCGGACTGCTTCCGCACCTGCACCGCTCCGGCGAGCCTTTCTGGCCGCTCCGGTGAGCCCCCGTCATCCATTTGGTCGCCACCCGACCAACCATGGTCTTCTCTCTCTCCCTCACCCCTCTGTTTGCCCATCAATGCCCCGAGTCAAGTGCCCGGATGAGAACCCGAGCCACCCGATGTCGTGCCGTCTCCGGCGACCCCCTTCGCGTCGTTTCCACTGTTCCCAAGCTCCACCGTGACCATCATCGGGACCGCCACATCGAGCCAAGCCTCTCCGTGCTCTCCCCGAGCTCCGGCGACCACGAGACCCCGTCCGCGCCGAACCCAATCCGCCCAGATGTCGTCCTCTCCATCTCCGACGACTCGCATCGCCCGATGGGTCCCAACCCACCTTAGTCATCTGATCCTGCTTAGACGCTCCAGATTAGATCACTTTAAACACCGAGGTGGAGTATACTACGACAACCACGACAGCGTGCCAAGGTATCTGGTTGGCTCATCTTCCGATGAGTTGCTGAATCGATAAGGCTCCATGATGACACTCTTCATCGACAACAAGGCCGCCATCTCGCTCTATAAGAATCCAGTGATCCACGACAATAGCAAACACATAAACAAGCGTTGCCACTTCATCCATGATTGTGTTGTGAAGGGCACGGTGGACGTGGAGTTCATCAAAACAGGCAAGTAGAGGGCCTCACAACTCGGTATTGTTCACTTCTAGGAGATGTGCGGCAAGGTGGGGATCATCGACGTCAAGCTTCTTCGGCATGGTTGAGGGGGGGGGTGTTTGTGGGGGAGGGGGGTGTAATACCCCAGAGAGGAAGGGGATCGAGAGGGGGAGGATGAGCGAGAGAGAAGACTTGGCAAGGAAGAAGCAGGATGCGATTGCAGAGGAATGGTTAGGTAGAGGGAAAGTTCACACACGCATTACTCTCACGGCCACAGGCGGACACCCTTTATCGTCACCCTCGCACGCCACTTGGCTGGCCAGCTGGCTGGGCCCACCAGCCAGCTCTAAGGCACACTAACAGCTGGTTAGGTGTGACATTCCTCCCTCCTTAAGATGCTGCATCATCTTCTTCTCGCACGTCATCGTACTCTGCCCAGAGCTCTACGGACGGAAAGCGGTGGCGGAGAACCTTGTAGTCCTCCCACGTCGTCGGAGAGGCGTCGTCTGCTCCCCATTGGACCCTGATTTGCACCACGGGCGCGTCTCCCTGCTTCATCATGCACCGATCCAGGATGCGTGTTGGCGCTAGGCCCGCGGAGGATAGGTCTGGCACCTTGGGCAATTCTCCGTACACCGGCGTGAAGTCAGTTGTGAAGGGCTTCAGTTGCGAGACGTGGAAGACGGGGTGGACCTGGCTTTCTGGCGGCAGGTCTAGCTTGTATGCGAGCGAGCCGATCTTCTCGATGATCTTGTACGGGCCGAAGAACTTGAAAGCGAGCTTGGCGCATGGGCGATTGACCACCGAGCGCTGCGCGTAGGACTGGAGCTTGAGTAGGACTTGTTCCCCCTCCTGGAAGTGGCACTCGATGCGGTTGCGGTCGGCATTCTTCTTGAATCGGTGTTGCGCGCGCTCCAGCCGGGCGTGTATGTGCACGGTGTGCGCCGCCCAGTCCATCTCCTTGCCCGTTGCTGTCGAATCCGCCCAAGACGCCATTGTTCCCAGATTGGCTTCCTTGCCGTAGAGAGCCTTGAAGGGCGTGCCTTTGAGGGAAGCGTGGAACGTCGAGTTGTACCAAAACTTGGCCATAGGCAGCTAGTGGCGCCATTTGTGCGGCGAATCGTGCACCGCGCAACAGAGATACATCTCCATGCACTGATTCACCCGTTCGCACTGGCCATCCGTCTGGGGGTGGTAGGCCGTCGAGTAGAGTAGTTTGGTACCCGCTCCGGCGAGCAGCTCGCGCCAGAGATGACTGGTGAAGATCTTGTCATGATCGGAGACGATGGAGGAGGGGATGCCGTGCAGCTTCACCATTTGTCCCAGAATGCCCTCGCCACTTGCGTGGCGTTGAAGGGATGGCGAAGGGGAATGAAGTGCACGAATTTGGTGAAGCGGTCGACGACCACCATCATCGTGTCGCAACCCTCCAAGTGCGGCAAGCTCTTGACGAAGTCCATGGTCAGGTCCTCCCATGGCGCGGCCGGAATGGGCAGCGGGGCCAGGAGCCCGGCCGGCTTGACGTGCTCGTGCTTGGCCTGCTGGAACACCGCGCACTACTGCACTAAGTCATCGACGTCGCGCTAGAGTCCTCGCCAGTTGAAGTGCTTGCGCATGCCCTAGTAGGTGGCGGTGCTGCCGGAGTGCCCCCCCCCACAATGCTGCAGTGTAGCGCGGCGATGAGCTTGGTGTGCAGGGCAGAATTTGCCCCGATCCAGAGTTGGCCTTGGCGCCTGATGGTGCCGCGGTAGAGCTCGTAGTCGTGCTCTCCCCGAGCTCAGGTGACCACAAGACCCCGTCAATGCCGAACCCAAGCCGCCCGGATGCCGTCCTCTCCATCTCCGACGACTCGCGTCGCCCGATGGGCACCAACCCACCTTAGTCATCTGATCCCTCTTAGACGCTCCAGATTAGATCACTTTAAACACCGAGGTGGATTATACTACGACAACCATGACGGCGTGCCAAGGTATCTGGTTGGCTCGTCTTTCGATGAGCTGCTGAATCGATAAGGCTCCACGATGACACTCTTCATCAACAACAAGGCCGCCATCTCGCTCTATAAGAATCCAGTGATCCATCGCAATAGCAAACACATCCACAAGCGCTGCCACTTCATCCATGACTGTGTTGTGAAGGGCACGGTGGACGTGGAGTTCATCAAAACTGGCAAGTAGAGGGCCTCACAAAGCCCCTCAGTATTGTTCACTTCTAGGAGATGTGCGGCAAGGTGGGCATCATCAACGTCAAGCTTCCTCGGCATGGTTGAGGGGGGGTTGTGGGGGAAGGGGGTGTAACACCCTTGAGAGGAAGGGGATCGAGAGGGGGAGGATGAGCAAGAGAGAAGACGTGGCGAGGAAGAAGCAGGATGCAATTGCAGAGAAATGGTTAGGTGCAGGGAAAGTTCACACACGCATGACTCTCACGGCCACAGGCGGACACCCTTTATCGTCACCCTCGCACGCCACTTGGCTGGCCAGCTGGCTGGGCCCACCAACCAGCTATAAGGCACACTAACAACTGGTTAGGTGTGACATTCCTCCCTTCTTAAGATGCTGCGTCATCTTCTTCTCCCACGTCGTCGTTGTCGTCCTCCGCCTAGAGCTCTGCGGACGGAAAGCGGAGGCGGAGAACCTTGTAGTCCTCCCACGTCGTCGGAGCAGTGTCGCCTGCTCCCCATTGGACCCTGATTTGCACCATGGGCACGTCTTCCTTCTTCATCATGCGCGGATCCAGGATGCGTGTTGGGGCTAGGCCCGCGGAGGCGAGGTCTGGCACCTTGGGCAGTTCTCCGTACACCAGCATGAAGTCATGTGTGAAGGGCTTAAGTTGCGAGACGTGGAAGACGGGGTGGACCTGGCTTTCTGGCGGCAGGTCGAGCTTGTACGCGAGCGAGCCGATCTTCTCGATGATCTTGTACGGGCCGAAGAACTTGAAAGCGAGCTTGGCGCACGAGCGATTGACCACCGAGCGCTGCGCATAGGGCTGGAGGTTGAGAAGGACTTGTTCCCCCTCCTGGAAGTGGCACTCGGCGCAGTTGCGGTCGGCATTCTTCTTGAACCGGTGTTGCACGCGCTCCAGCTGGGCGCGTATGTGTGTGGTGTGCGCCGCCTAGTCCATCTCCTCGCCCGCTGCTGCCGAATCCGCCCAAGACACCATTGTTCCCAGATTGGCTTCCTTGCCATAGTGAGCCTTGAAGAGCGTGCCTTTGAGGAAAGCGTGGAACGTCGAGTTGTACCAAAACTCGGCCATGGGCAGCCAGTGGTGCCATTTGTGCGGCGAATCATGCACCGCGCAACGGAGATACATCTCCATGCAATGATTCACCCGTTCGCTCTAGCCGTTCGTCTGGGGGTGGTAGGCCGCCGAGTAGAGCAGTTTGGTACCCACTCTGGCGAGCAGCTCGTGCCAAAGATGACTGGTGAAGATCTTGTCGCGGTCGGAGACGATGGAGGAGGGGATGCCATGCAGCTTCACCACGTTGTCCCAGAATGCCCGCGCCACTTGCGTGGCATTGAAGGGATGGCGAAGGGGAACGAAGTGCGTGAATTTGGTGAAGCGGTCGACGACCACCATGATCGTGTCGCAGCCCTCCGAGCGCGGCAAGCCCTCGATGAAGTCCATGGCCAGGTCCTCCCATGGCGCGGCCGGAATGGGCAGCGGGGCTAGGAACCCGGCCGGCTTGACGTGCTCGTGCTTGGCCTGCTGGCACACCGCGCACTGCTCCATAAAGTCATCGACATCGCGCTTGAGTCCTCGCCAGTCGAAGTGCTTGCACACGCGCTGGTAGGTGGCGGTGCTGCCGGAGTGGCCCCCCATGACGCTGCAGTGCAGCGCGGCGATGAGCTTGGTGCGCAGGGCAAAATTTGCCCCGATCCAGAGGCGGCCTTGGCACCTAATGGTGCCGCAGTAGAGCTTGTAGTCGTGCTCTCCCCGAGCTTCGGCGACCACGAGACCCCGTCTGCACCGAACCCAAGCCGCCCGGATGCCGTCCTCTCCATCTCCGACGACTCGCGCCGCCCGATGGGCCCCAACCCACCTTAGTCGTCTGATCCCGCTTAGACGCTCCAGATTAGATCACTTTTAACACCGAGGTGGAGTATACTACGACAATCACGACTGCGTGCCAAGGTATCTAGTTGGCTCATCTTTCGATGAGCTGCTGAATCGATAAGGCTCCATGATGGCACACTTCCTCGACAACAAGGCCGCCATCTTGCTCTATAAGAATCCAGTGATCCATGACAATAGCAAACACATCAACAAGCGCTTCCACTTCATCCATGACTATGTTGTGAAGGGCATGGTGAACGTGGAGTTCATCAAAACAGGCAAATAGAGGGCCTCACAACTCGGTATTGTTCACTTCTAGGAGATGCGCGGCAAGGTGGGCATCATCAACGTCAAGCTTCTTCGACATGGTTGAGGGAGGGTGTTTGTGGGGGAAGGGGGTGTAACACCCCAGAGAGGAAGGGGATCGAGAGGGGGAGGATGAGCAAGAGAGAAGACTTGGCGAGGAAGAAGCAAGATCCGATTGCAGAGGAATGGTCAGGTACAGGGAAAGTTCACACACGCATGACTCTCACGGCCACAGGCGGACACCCTTTATCGTCACCCTCGCACGCCACTTGGCTGGCCAGCTGGCTGGGCCCACCAGCCAGCTCTAAGGCACACTAACAGCTGATTAGGTGTGACATTCCTCCCTTCTTAAGACGCTGCGTCATCTTCTTCTCCCACATCGTCGTCGTCCTCCGCCCAGAGCTCTGCGGACGGAAAGCGGTGGCGGAGAACCTTGTAGTCCTCCCACGTCATCGGAGCGGTGTCGCCTGCTCCCCATTGGACCTTGATTTGCACCACGGACGCGTCTCCCTGCTTCATCATGCGCCGATCCAGGACGCGTGTTGGCGCTAGGCCCGCGGAGGAGAGGTCTGGCACCTTGGGCAGTTCTCCGTACACCCGCGTGAAGTCAGGTGTGAAGGGCTTCAGTTGCGAGACGTGGAAGATGGGGTGGACCTGGATTTCTGGCGGCAGGTCGAGCTTGTACGTGAGTGAGCCGATCTTCTCGATGATCTTGTACGGGCCGAAGAACTTGAAAGCGAGCTTGGCGCACGGGAGATTAACCATCGAGCGCTGCGCGTAGGGCTGGAGCTTGAGCAGGACTTGTTCCCCCTTCTGGAAGTGGCACTCGATGCGGTTGCGGTCGGCATTCTTCTTGAACCGGTGTTGCGCGCGCTCCAGCTGGGCGCGTATGTGCGCGGTGTGCACCGCCTAGTCCATCTCCTTGCCCGCTGCTGTCAAATCCGCCCAAGACGCCATTGTTCCCAGATTGGCTTCCTTGCCGTAGAGAGCCTTGAAGGGCGTGCATTTGAGGGAAGCGTAGAACGTCAAGTTGTACCAAAACTCGGCCATGGGCAGCCAGCGGCGCCATTTGTGCGGTGAATCATGCACCACGCAATGGAGATACATATCCATGCACTGATTCACCCATTCGCTCTGGCTGTCCGTCTGGGGGTGGTAGGCCGTCGAGTAGAGCAGTTTGGTACCCGCTCCGGCAAGCAGCTCGCGCCAGAGATGACTGGTGAAGATCTTGTCGCGGTCGGAGACGATGGAGGAGGGGATGTCGTGCAGCTTCACCATGTTGTCCCAGAATGCCCACGCCACTCTCGTGGCATTGAAGGGGTGGCGAAGGGGAACGAAGTGCACGAATCTGGTGAAGCGGTCGACGACCACCATGATCGTGTCGCAGCCCTCCGAGCGCGTCAAGCCCTCGACAAATTCCATGGTCAGGTCCTCCCATGGCGCGACCAGAATGGGTAGCAGGGCCAGGAGCCCGACCGGCTTGACGTACTCGTGCTTGGCCTGCTGGCACACCGCGCACTGCTGCACGAAGTCATTGACGTCGCGCTAGAGTCCTTGCCAGTCGAAGTGCTTGCACACGCGCTGGTAGGTGGCGGTGCTGCCGGAGTGGCCCCCCACGGCGCTGCAGTGCAGCGCGGTGATGAGCTTGGTGCGCAGGGCAGAATTTGCCCCGATCCAGAGGCGGCCTTGGCGCCTGATGGTGCCGCGGTAGAGCTTGTAGTCGTGCTCGTCTGGGCTGTGCACGGCAAGCTACTACAGCTCCACCGAGGGTGGGGGCGCGCCCTCCCCCTGGGCGCGCCCCCTATCTCATGGGCCCCGTGTAGCTCCGCCGACCTCAACTCCAACTCTATATATTCCGTTTCGTGGAGAAAAAAAATCAGAGAGGAAGTTTCATCGCGTTTTATGATACGGAGCCGCCGCCAAGCCCTAAAACCTCTCGGGAGGGCTGATCTGGAGTCCGTTCGTGGCTCCGGAGAGGGGGATTCGTCGCCATCGTCATCATCAACCATCCTCCATCACCAATTTCATGATGCTCACCGCCGTGCGTGAGTAATTCCATCGTAGGCTTGCTGGATGGTGATGGGTTGGATGAGATTTACCATGTAATCAGGTTAGTTTTGTTAGGGTTTGATCCCTAGTATTCACTATGTTCTGAGATTGATGTTGCTATGACTTTGCTATGCTTAATGCTTGTCACTAGGGCCCGAGTGCCATGATTTCAGATCTGAACCTATTATGTTTTCATGAATATATGTGAGTTCTGGATCCTATCTTGCAAGTCTATAGTCACCTATTATGTGTTATGATCCGACAACCCCGAAGTGACAATAATCGGGATACTTCTCGGTGATGACCGTAGTTTGAGGAGTTCATGTATTCACTATGTGTTAATGCTTTGGTCTGGTACTCTATTAAAAGGAGGCCTTAATATCCCTTAGTTTCCACTAGGACCCCGCTACCACGGGAGGGTAGGACAAAAGATGTCATTCAAGTTCTTTTCCATAAGCACGTATGACTATATTCGGAATACATGCCTACGTTACATTGATGAACTGGAGCTAGTTCTGTGTCACCCTATGTTATAGCTATTACATGAGGAATCGCATCCGACATAATTATCCATCACTGATCCAATGCGTACGAGCTTTTCATATATTGTGCTTCGCTTATTTACTTTACCGTTGCTACTATTACAATCACTACAATACTGCTATCTTTACTTTTACCGTTGTTACCATTACTATCATATTACTTTGCTACTAAATACCTTGCTGCAGATACTAAGTTATCCAGGTGTGGTTGAATTGACAACTCAACTGCTAATACTTAAGAATATTCTTTGGCTCCCCTTGTGTCGAATCAATAAATTTGGGTTGAATACTCTACCCTCGAAAGCTGTTGCGATCCCCTACGCTTGTGGGTTATCACTCCATGGCCTGCGTCTTCTCCTTGTTCGTGGCCACACCCTCCTTGGAGATAACATGACCGAGGTAACCGATGTGGTCACAGGCGAAGGTGCACTTGGATTCTTTGACATAGAGCTGGTGCGCGCGGAGCAGCTCGAAGACAATGCGCAGGTGTTGCAAGTGTTCTTCCATCGTCTTGCTGAAGACAAGGATATCATCCTAGAATATGATGACAAACTTGTGAATGGCATTCATCAGGCACTGAAAAGTGGCGGGCGTGTTCGTGAGGCCGAACGGCATGACACGGAACTGGAAATGCCCGTGATGTGTCTTGAACGCCGTCTTGGATTCGTCCTCCTCGCGCATCCTGATCTGATGGTAACCTGCCCGCAAGTGTAGTTTGGAGAACACTACAGCGTCGGCCAGTTCGTCGAGCAGCTCGTCGTTGATGGGCAGGGGAAACTTGTTTTTGACGGTGGCGTCATTGAGCCGACGATAGTCGACGCAGAACCTCCAGGTGTCGTCCTTCTTCTTCACAAGCAACGCTGGTGCGGCGTAGGGACTGACGCTGTGCGTGATCATGTCGGGGTCCAGCATCTCCTTGACCCGACGCTCGATCTCGTCCTTCTGGAGAGGGGAGTAACGGTACGGGCGTGTGTTCGCGGGAACTGCGCCCTCCACCAGCGTGATGGCATGGTCGTACTGGCGATGAGGAGGGAGCCCTTGGGGTGCCACAAACTCATTGGCGAATTCCTCGAGCAGGTCGGCGAGCGGGGTTTGACTTGGGCATTTACGCGCTGGGCGCGGTGCGGGGCCGCAGGTGTCCACCATGTCCATGGCCCAGACGTCGTTCCCGGCGATCATCTTGCGCGGCTCATCGGGTCTGACTGCCTTTAGCGTGGTGGCCGGCTTGGTTGGGACGCCGTGCAGTGTGACCTCTTCGCCGTCGTGCTGGAATTTCACCCACTTGTCCTGCTAGTGGCACGTCATTGGGTTGTGCTGGGCGAGCTAGTTCATCCCCAGAATGCCATCGTACGCGCCGATCTCCAGCTCGCGCATGGGCGTCGCGAAGGGGTGGCCCTGCATCCACCACTTGAGGTCGGGCACCATGCGGTTGCAGGTGAGTTTGTCGTCGTTGTCCATGCGCACCTCTGTCGGTGGCATCTCCTCCGTGGCAGGGCCGAGACGATCGATGAATGCCTTGTTGACAAAGCTGTGGGTAATGCCGGAGTCGAGCAAAAGAAGCATGACTTGGTTCCCCACAAGCACGCGCAACCTAATCGTGGTCGTTGAATTCGTGCCGTCGAGCGCCTGCGACGAGATGAGGCAGCACTCGGGCGCATCCGCGGCCTGAACAGGAGGTTGCGCTGCTGGCCCTGGGTCGTCGAGCAACTGCAGGGCGTGGATGGTGTCATCCGAGAGCACCTCACCGTGGTCGCCCACGTTGATGGTGAGTAGCTGTGCGGGTTGGGGGCAGCGATGCTCTCTGGAGTAGCGATCGATGCACTTGAAACAGAGGTTGTTCGCTCGCCGAAAATCATGCAGCTGCCGCTCCCGTGCGTACTCGTCTCCTTGGGCGCGGACCGGTGCGACCGCGCCGCGCTGTGGTGTGGGCGCGGACCGGTGCGACCGCGCCGCGCTGTGGTGTGGCCGCGGCGGCTGTTGCTGGAGGTGGTCGACTCGACGGAGTAATGCGAGGGCGCGCGTGCGTCGTGCCCATTTCTTCCTCTTGGATGCGTGCGAGCACCGAGGCACGCGTGATGCTGGAGGGTGCCTGAAGGCGCACTGGGGCGCACAGCTCGTCCTTCAGGCTGAGGAGGAACTGCGTCACGAAGAACTTGGTGTTGATCGACGGATCGAGCGCGAGCAGGTGGTGCATATGTTCGTCGAACGCGGCGCGGTACTCGGCGACGGTGCCTGTCTGACGAAGTTGTAGCAGCTTGTGCATCACCACCTCAAATTCATCTGCGCCAAACTCCTCCAGGATCGCCGAGGTGAAGCACTCCCACGTGATGTCGCGATGCGTCTGCCGGAACGCCTGGAGCCAATTGTGACGCCCCCGATTCAATCGTACACTAATCATGCACGCAAATGTGTACGATCAAGATCAGGGACTCACGGGAAGATATCACAACACAACTCTAAAACATAAATAAGTCATACAAGCATCATAATACAAGCCAGGGGCCTCGAGGGCTCGAATACAAGTGCTCGATCATAGACGGGTCAGCAGAAGCAACAACATCTGAGTACAGACATAAGTTAAACAAGTTTGCCTTAAGAAGGCTAGCACAAACTGGGATACAGATCGAAAGAGGCGCAGGCCTCCTGCCTGGGATCCTCCTAACTACTCCTGGTCGTCGCCAGCGGGTTGCACGTAGCAGTAGGCACCTTCGGTGTAGTAGGGGTCGTCGTCGACGGTGGCGTCTGGCTCCTGGACTCCAGCATCTGGTTGCGACAACCAGAAAGAAAAGAAAGGGAAAAAAAGGGGGAGAAAGCAACCGTGAGTACTCATCCAAAGTACTCGCAAGCAAGGAACTACACTACATATGCATGTGTATATGTGTAAAGAGGCAATATCGATGGACTGAACTGCAGAATGCCAGAATAAGAGGGGGATAGCTAGTCCTATCGAAGACTACGCTTCTGGCAGCCTCCGTCTTGCAGCATGTAGAAGAGAGTATATTTAAGTCCTCCAAGTAGCATCTCCAAGTAGCATCTCCAGTAGCATCGCATAGCATAATCCTACCCGGCGATCCTCCCCTTGTTGCCCTATAGAAAAGCGATCACCGGGTTGTCTGTGGAACTTGGAAGGGTGTGTTTTATTAAGTATCCGGTTCTAGTTGTCATAAGGTCAAGGTACAACTCCAAGTCGTCCTGTTACCGAAGATCACGACTATTCGAATAGATTAACTTCCCTGCAGGGGTGCACCAACTTACCCAACACGCTCGATCCCATTTAGCCGGACACACTTTCCTGGGTCATGCCCGGCCTCGGAAGATCAACACGTCGCAGCCCCACCTAGGCAAAACAGAGAGGCCAGCACGCCGGTCTAAACCTAAGCGCACAGGGGTCTGGGCCCATCGCCCATAGCACACCTGCACGTTGCGAGGGCGGCCGGAAGCAGAACTAGCCCCCTTAATACAAGAGCAGGCTTACGTTCCAATCCGGCGCGCGCCGCTCCGTCGCTGACGTCTGAAGTGCTTCGGCTGATACCACGACGTCGGGATACCCATAACTACTCCCACGTAGATGGTTAGTGCGTATAGGCTCGTAGCCAACTCAGATCAAATACCAAGATCTCGTTAAGCGTGTTAAGTATCTGCGAACGCCGACCAGGGCCAGGCCCACCTCTCTCCTAGGTGGTCTCAACCTGCCCTGTCGCTCCGCCTCAAAGTAACCGTCGGGGGCCGTCGGGAACCCAGGCCCACCTCTACCAGGATGGAGCCACCTGCCCCTTCAGCCCCCATCTCCGAACAGTACCATAAGTAATGTAACTGTGTAAAGTATATAGTATATGCCCGTGATCACCTCCCGAAGTGATCACAGCCCGGTAGTATAGCATGGCAGACGGACAAGAGTGTAGGGCCACTGATGGAACTCTAGCATCCTATACTAAGGTGTAGGATAGCAGGTAATGGTAACAACAGTAGTAGCAAGGACATGCTATGCATCCGGATAGGAATAACGGAAAGCAGTAACATGCTACACTACTCTAATGCAAGCAGTATAGAGAAGAATAGGCGATATCTGGTGATCAAGGGGGGGGGGGCTTGCCTGGTTGCTCTGGCAAGAGAGAGGGGTCGTCAACTCGATAGTCGACTCGGGGCAGCAGCGCCGGTCTCGGTGTCTACCGGAAGAAGAAGAGGGGGAAGAAACAATAAATACAGAGCAAACAAAGCAGCACAAAGCAAACATGGCAATACGCGGTGCTAGGTGTGCCCTAACGCAGTAGAGGTGATACCGGCGAAGGGGGAAACATCCGGGAAAGTATTCCCGGTGTTTCGCGTTTTCGGGCAAAGGAGCCGGAGGGGGAAAGTTGCGAGTTCGATAGGTTAGGGGTGTGTGGTGGACGAACGGGCTGCGTATCCGGATTCGTCTCGTTGTTCTGAGCAACTTTTATGTACAAAGTTTTTCCATCCGAGCTACGGTTTATTTTATATTAATTTTAAAAAGGATTTAATCATTTTCTAGAATTAACAGAGTTAATTTAATTTAATTCAACATTACCCATAACAGTGTTTGCTGACGTCATCATGACATCAGCATGACATCAGCAGTCAACAGAGGTGTTGACTGGTCAAACTGACGTGTGGGCCCAGTGGGACCCACCTGTCATACACTGTTAGGTTGATTAGGGTTTAGGTTAAAGTAATTACTGTTTAAGTAAACTAACTAGTTAATTAGATTAATTAAACATGATTAGTTAACTTAATTAATCCATTAATTAATTAATTAATTAATAATTTATTTTTATTTTATTTTCCTTTTTTTTATTAAAACGTTCTGGGGCGTGGGCCCCGTTGGCAGTGGCCCAGAGGGCCATACTGGGTCGGGCGTTACGGGCGCTGGTGCCCAGCCCGACTGGGCATACGCCCAGATCGACAGGGGGGGGGCGCCGGCCACAGGCACAGCGAATCCAGCCGCCGTTGGCGGCAGTGGCAAGGCCACGGCGGGGTTGTGCCGGGGCGCGGGGCAGGAGCCGGTTGCGGAGGTGGGCGCGGGGAGCGGTGGTCGGGCAGGGCGAGCAACGGGGAGGTTCGATGGCGCGCTCGCGGACGACACAGCCGCAGCTCGAGGAGCTAGCGGGGCGCGGGTGTCGGTGTGCTCCGACGAAGTGCGGGCTCGGTCAGAGGTGAGGGGGACGGGCGCACGCGCCATCATGTGAGCGGCCAGGGCGCAGCCAGGAGCAGGGGGGAGAAGGAGAGGGGGGTCGTTGCTCACCCCCGTTGCAGGGGATCTGGGGCGGCGAGGCTCGTTGGAGCCGTTGAGGAGGAAGACGGCGACGAGTAGGCGACGGAGAGGACGACGGGGAGGCAGTCCGGCGATGGCGTCCGGCGAGGTACAAGCGGGGCGGCGGTGGCCGCGGCGTCTGTAGCCTTCGGGCACGATCTTGAGCAAGGGGAAGGGCGAGGGAGAGACGACAGGACGGCGCCGACGGGGTCCGACGAGCGCCTAGCGACGGGGGACGGCGGGGTAAGCAGCGGGGCGCCGGCGCCGAGGTTGTTGCCCCGATCTAGAAGGGGATCGAGAAGTGGGGGAGCGAGGCGTGTGGGGAGAGTGGGGGGATCGATCCCGATCCAAGGGATTCGGGGGAGGGAGTGGGGCGAGTGGGGGTTAGGGTTTCGGTTTAGTGGGGTTATGGGGATATAGGCCAGGGGTAGTGGGCTGGCCGGCCGGCTGACTAGCTGGGCCGGTTGGCCCAGTGGGGGGGGGCTACCTTTTTCTTGTTTTTTTTTTTGTCTTTATTTATTTATTTATTTTTCCTTTTACTGTTTTACTCTTAGTCTCATCTTATTTAAGTTTTATAAAAACATAAAAGTTGTACCAAAATCAGTATTACTAATTATATCTTTGTTACAAAAGTTTAATCCCCTAAATAAAATACTTTAACATTTTATAAGTAATAAAAGGCATTTATTATATTGGTTATGTTGTTGTTTCAGTCACATTTAAGCATCTAAACATTTTATGATCGTGGTTTCTTTACTATAATTACCTATGCATTATTTGGCTCACTCCGAACATTTTAGTTTTAATATTTGAAAACTTTTATTGTTTGCTTGACGTTGAATTTGAATTCGAACCAGTTTCGAACTAGCACGAGATTAGCAACTGTAACCATCGTGACATGGCAACATTAACAGAGGTTTACTGTAGCTTAACTACCCGGGCGTCACAATTCTCCTCCACTACAAGAAATCTCGTCCCGAGATTTAAGAGGTAGTGAAAGGGGGAAGGTTTGGTAACGAATCTAGCGGGTCTTCTCAGCCTGGCTTGCTCTTCTCGAAGAGGCCGGTCCAATACATTGATGTCTTCATTTCTCTGCTTTAGGTCATCATGATGAAGTCTGCGTCCTTTCTTCGGGAACTCCATCGAACTTACGAAAGAATAAAGGGTGGGCATTCCGGGACAACAGGCCTTTGCAAGGTTGTCTATCTAGTAGATAACATCGGGGAAGATGGCGGAAAGTAACCCTCGAATTGAAACCTTAGAAATATCGAGAGCAAGGTAAAAAGGTATCATGAGAAGTTTCGAGCGGGCAGGCAATCATTCAGTGCCTGAAACAGGGGGTGAAAGGGGTTTGTAGCAACGGGAATAAGTATTGTGTCTGATACCAGAGTTGGTGATCTCTCGAAAGGTAGCTCGTGAATTACATACGAAGCCACACGTCAGGAATGACTATTGAAATAGGGGTGCATAGGAGAGTCAAGTTTCGATCATGTGGAACTGTGGGTTATGGGCCCACCATGTTGGTTAGAAGTAGGAAGGGCGATGACGTCTTGCACGATCATGTAAGTAAGGCATGTCAGAGGATAGCTCATCAGTTATGTCGGCAACAACATTGGTACCAAGGGCGAGGGACGAAGAGAACCATTCTCCTGCTCGTTGAACGAGGCGGGCCATTAGGCAAAGTTCTCGTCCATCGATGGTCACCGGAATGTCATCAACAATAGTAACAGGGTCTTACCGACATGATTGTACACCTAGGTGTTTACATAAGCAGAAGAATATCACTGCTTAGATCATATAGATCACAAGCAACATTAATCCAACCAATGGAGAGGAAAATATGACTATCAGATTAAACAGATCAATGGAAAGGAAAATTGTGATTACACACGATTATTAGGAGTATATCCTTCCCATGTACAAGCAGAACATGGCATACAAGGTAGGAGAGTAAGTACCCAACCATTCAGATAAAGAGGCAAGGATTACTCAAGATGTTACCCATTCAACGGTGTTTGGATAACTGACTAAGAAACATTTAGCACCGCGCCTCCAATGTTCTTGTTGAAGAGCGGGGTATCATAGTCATGCTTCGAGGTAGCAATGATATGGTGTTTCAATAAAGGGCCAGGCTTTGGATACACAATTGATCCATCAGGAGCAACTTATAAAATAAGTCTTACAATTTCCTCCTGGAAGAATGGATAACCTTGCTAACAAGGAAACTATAACAGCAGGTCATCCGGCCAGGTGTGTTGGGCATGCCATCACCTTACCGGGTTATAAAGGACCAGTGTTATAACTCTTGGAAAAAAATGTTCCAACCATCATATCTGACCGAGATTCAGATCTGATCGGTGTTAGGATACCTCAAACTCGCTATGCTTGAGGAGAAAAGGTGCGATACAAATTGACGAGATGACATCGAAGATTCTCGGGAGATGAACTATGGAAGACAGTTCCGAAACAAGAGTTCATCGATAAACCAATGAGAGGATGAGGAGGTGGCTGATGGAATCAGCGACAATTCATCGAGGTTAACAAAAGATGGATTTCCACAATTATGTGAACAAGGAGATAAAAATTGTCAGATCAAATGGTATAATGATGTAGGCTCGAGGAAAACATACACAATTAAACATTGGTTGAAAGGTGCACCCGAAATATGGGCTGGGTTGCACAACCAACGTCGGAATGGTGATTCAATAATCAAATGTCTAAGAATGAATGGCCGACCATTAACTTCAAAGGAATAGGGTTGCTAGAAGTACAGAACTCAAACAACATCGGTAGCATATTGGTATCCTGGTTAAAAACAACACGGGAACCAAGGAAGAATGGTGATGGTGAGAAGTATCATCATACCGAGAATTTCTAAGAGGTGGAGCAATTCTCGCGACCTTCTTGTCACAAAAGATGGTAATACTCCAAGGTAGGACATACGACAAGTTGGATTACCAGGAACTCAAGGTATAACACAAAACAAGAACAAGTTTTGTGTTGGAGGGAATGCAAGAATGTTGTGGATGATAATTCAAATCATCGGGGTCAAAGGATGCTATTCCACATCATGAATTGATTGATATCCTGGAAGAGCTCAAAATGTAGATGATGATCACGACACCTTTGTCGAGAGGTTTCATGAAGATATAATTGCTCATCGACAACATCAAGCAAGAGGAAGGATGGAGCGAAAAGTTATTGAAACCACGGATTTTAACAAACTCGGAATCAAGCTTGATGTTCAAGGCAACATGATATGACGAGGAAAGTCGACGTAAGCTTAGCCCATCGTCAAAAAATTGTGCTCTGGGAATAAAGAGCAGGTAGCACAGTTAAAATTTAGCACGATAATGATATAGCCGGCCAGGCTAGGAGTGACTTGAAGGATTAATAAACTCATAAGCAACGAAGATTACTTAGAGTTATTGAATCGTAGTGCAGACTCGGTTCACATATCGGTGTTCTCGGTTGACGACAACCCATAACCTAGGAAAATTGGAATCAGTGAGAAATAACAGTTGACGAAGAACCCATAAAAAGTTATGCAGTTCCATGATATTTTCGAGATACCAGAGTGTAATACTCGATGGTAGATTAGAGTAAAGGTTGGACAGGTGCAAAGATCTTGCAGAAGACAAGTACTTCAACTTGTCCGAGAAATGGTATTTAAAGGAGAACATGGCCGGAACAACGATTGCTAAATGCCAGATCTTAGATATAAGATAAACTTATACCAAGGAAATATTTATTTGAAGAGAAGCTTTAATGATACGATCTACATTGTTTCCATGGGCATGAACACAAAGGTTCAAGGTCGACTCCCACTTCCTCAATGCATAACCTTACATTGACCTCTCGTATTTCGAAAATGACATTAGTTGTGGGAAGTTTTGCCTGGTGCAATACCAAATAAGTATGACCCGTGAAATCTTTCGGGTTTGCACATATTAGGGAAGGCATTGGTTCAACCCATCGGGGCTTCTTAGGAACATATACCACAAGCTTCAAGAGTAAATATCACCAGCTCGAAAGTAGAGCATGGTTGACAAACGGAGAGGATACCATTTACCAAAGGCATTATATATCGGGTAAAGAACTCATAAGAATTTTGGTTGTGAAGGACACTGTCGGATAATAACCCGGCAATGGGTATGGCGGTCCACAACAGGACTGATGTGAGTATCGGTACTCAATCAGAGGAAGAAAGAATGCAAATGCATCGGATTATAGAACATCGAAATAATTTGATGCTTAGATAACAAAGGAATTATGATTTCCAAAACGAAGGATCAGAAGCAGACGCTCTGATCATAGATGGATAGCCGAATAGACATAGGGGGTTACAATCAACGGCAACTTGATTGGTCGAGACCCAGCTCATGTTCAAAATGACGTCTGAGCCGGAAAGATACTCCTAGGACTCGACTGATGATTGCGAACATTCACAACGTATTGAATCAACGGACTCAAAAATGATGGTGACAAAGGATGCCAATATGATTACTATACTTATGGGATTAATCATAATGAAAGCAAACAAGAAATTCCAGAGCAATAGGTTGCTGAGGATTTTCGGAATATCGAATGGTATTTCGAAGACTTTTGTGTAACACATGAACAACTGGGGATGAGCGGATACTCGATAAGTGCGAGAATCAACCATAGGGGTATTCAGGTGACAAAGAACAGCAAGGCAGTAAGCTCAAAGGGTTATCGAAACAATGACGAGTTTTTCGGGGTATCTTGTAATAGCAAGACCAACTGGGGACGAGGGTAGGAATAACAACTGCAAGTAGTTATCCATAAGGGTTTACGGTGGAAGGGGAATTGCAAAAGTGATGAACACAAGTTCTCAAGTTAACAGCGGAGAGCATCTTCAGGGTCTTCTGGTGCAGCAGACGATCATCAGTAATAAGGGGCTCTCCGGGTGAAAGTGATAACGAGATCCTAATGTTAGATTTAGAAAAATTCATTTAACCCGAATAGAGGAGATATCAGAGTCCCAGAGTAAAGGTCAAGGAGTAAAAGATCCTAATACCACCCAATGGCGACGTGGGCCCGTAAGCCTCACAGCCATGTTAGTAAAAGTTTTTCAACGACTAGACTCAACTTCGGCCAAGGAGTTAGAAAGGGGGATTCTTACAGGCAGTCGGCTCTGATACCAACTTGTGACGCCCCCGATTCAATCGTACACTAATCATGCACGCAAATGTGTACGATCAAGATCAGGGACTCACGGGAAGATATCACAACACAACTCTAAAACATAAATAAGTCATACAAGCATCATAATACAAGCCAGGGGCCTCGAGGGCTCGAATACAAGTGCTCGATCATAGACGGGTCAGCGGAAGCAACAACATCTGAGTACAGACATAAGTTAAACAAGTTTGCCTTAAGAAGGCTAGCACAAACTGGGATACAGATCGAAAGAGGCGCAGGCCTCCTGCCTGGGATCCTCCTAACTACTCCTGGTCGTCGCCAGCGGGCTGCACGTAGCAGTAGGCACCTTCAGTGTAGTAGGGGTCGTCGTCGACGGTGGCGTCTGGCTCCTGGACTCCAACATCTGGTTGCGACAATCAGAAAGAAAAGAAAGGGGAAAAAAGGGGGAGAAAGCAACCGTGAGTACTCATCCAAAGTACTCGCAAGCAAGGAACTACACTACATATGCATGGGTATATGTGTAAAGAGGCAATATCGATGGACTGAACTGCAGAATGACAGAATAAGAGGGGGATAGCTAGTCCTATCGAAGACTACGCTTCGGGCAGCCTCCGTCTTGCAGCATGTAGAAGAGAGTAGATTGAAGTCCTCCAAGTAGCATCTCCAAGTAGCATCTCCAGTAGCATCGCATAGCATAATCCTACCCGGCGATCCTCCCCTCGTCGCCCTATAGAAAAGCAATCACCGGGTTGTCTGTGGAACTTGGAAGGGTGTGTTTTATTAAGTATCCGGTTCTAGTTGTCATAAGGTCAAGGTACAACTCCAAGTCGTCCTGTTACCGAAGATCACGGCTATTCGAATAGATTAACTTCCCTGCAGGGGTGCACCAACTTACCCAACACGCTCGATCCCATTTAGCCGGACACACTTTCCTGGGTCATGCCCGGCCTCGGAAGATCAACACGTCGCAGCCCCACCTAGGCAAAACAGAGAGGCCAACACGCCGGTCTAAACCTAAGCGCACAGGGGTCTGGGCCCATGGCCCATAGCACACCTGCATGTTGCGAGGGCGGCCGGAAGCAGAACTAGCCCCCTTAATACAAGAGCAGGCTTACGTTCCAATCCGGCGCGCGCCGCTCCGTCGCTGACGTCTGATGTGCTTCGGCTGATACCACGACGTCGGGATACCCATAACTACTCCCGTGTAGATGGTTAGTGCGTATAAGCTCGTAGCCAACTCAGATCAAATACCAAGATCTCGTTAAGCGTGTTAAGTATCCGCGAACGCCGAACAGGGCCAGGCCCACCTGTCTCCTAGGTGGTCTCAACCTGCCCTGTTGCTCCGCCACAAAGTAACAGTCGGGGGCCGTCGGGAACCCAGGCCCACCACTACCGGGATGGAGCCACCTATCCTTTCAGCCCCCTCATCAGAATCACTTGCGGGTACTCATCGAGCTGACCCGTCTTTAGTCACCATCTGTATAGTATGTATGTATGTATAGTATATACCCGTGATCACCTCCCGAGTGATCACGGCCCAAATGTATAGCAAGGCAGACTGACAAGAATGTAGGGCCAATGATGATAAACTAGCATCCTATACTAAGTATTTAGGATTGCAGGTAAGGTATCAACAAATGTAGCAACAATGTTAGGCTATGCATCAGAATAGGATTAACAGAAAGCAGTAACATGCTACACTACTCTAATGCAAGCAGTATAGAGAAGAATAGGCGATATCTGGTGATCAAGGGGGGGGGGCTTGCCTGGTTGCTCTGGCAAGAGAGAGGGGTCGTCAACTCCGTAGTCGAACTGGGCAGCAGCAGCGTCGGTCTCGTAGTCTACCGAAGAGAAGAGGGGGAAGAAACAATAAATACAGTGCAAACATAAGCAAGACGACGCAAGACATGACAAAGAGCGGTGCTAGGTGTGTCCTAACGCAGTATGAGGTGATGCCGGCGAAGGGGGAAAACATCCGGGAAAGTATTCCCGGTGTTCCGTGTTTTCGGGCAGAGGAGCCGGAGGGGGAAAGTTGCAAGTTTGATATGTTAGGGGTGTGTGGCGGACGAACGGGCTGCGTATCCGGATTCGTCTCGTCGTTCTGAGCAACTTTCATGTACAAAGTTTTTCCATCCGAGCTACGGTTTATTTTATATTAATTTTAAAAAGGATTTAATCATTTTCTAGAATAACAGAGTTAATTTAATTTAATTCAACATTATCCATAACAGTGTTTGCTGACGTCATCATGACATCAGCATGACATCAGCAGTCAACAGAGGTGTTGACTGGTCAAACTGACGTGTGGGCCCAGTGGGACCCACCTGTCATACACTGTTAGGTTGATTAGGGTTTAGGTTAAAGTAATTACTGTTTAAGTAAACTAACTAGTTAATTAGATTAATTAAACATGATTAATTAACTTAATTAATCCAATAATTAATTAATTAATTAATAATTTATTTTTATTTTATTTTCCTTTTTTTATTAAAATGTTCTGGGGCGTGGGCCCCGTTGGCAGTGGCCCAGAGGGCCATACTGGGTCGGGCGTTACGGGCGCTGGTGCCCAGCCCGACTGGGCATACGCCCAGATCGACAGGGGGGGCGCCGGCCACAGGCGCAGCGAATCCAGCCGTCGTTGGCGGCAGTGGCAAGGCCACGGCGGGGTTGTGCCGGGGCGCGGGGCAGGAGCCGGTTGTGGAGGTGGGCGCGGGGAGCGGTGGTCGGGCAGGGCGAGCAACGGGGAGGTTCGATGGCGCGCTCGCGGACGACACAGCCGCAGCTCGAGGAGCTAGCGGGGCGCGGGTGTCGGTGTGCTCCGACGAAGTGCGGGCTCGGTCAGAGGTGAGGGGGGCGGGCACACGCGCCGTCATGTGAGCGGCCAGGGCGCAGCCAGGAGCAGGGGGGAGAAGGAGAGGGGGGTCGTTGCTCACCCCCGTTGCAGGGGATCTGGGGCGGCGAGGCTCGTTGGAGCCGTTGAGGAGGAAGACGACGACGAGTAGGCGACGGAGAGGATGACGGGGAGGCAGTCCGGCGATGGCGTCCGGCGAGGTACAAGCGGGGCGGCGGTGGCCGCAGCGTCTGCAGCCTTCGGGCACGATCTTGAGCAAGGGGAAGGGCGAGGGAGAGACGACAGGACGGCGCCGACGGGGTCCGACGAGCGCCTAGCGACGGGGGACGGCGGGGTAAGCAGCGGGGCGCCGGCGCCGAGGTTGTTGCCCCGATCTAGAAGGGGATCGAGAAGTGGGGGGAGCGAGGCGTGTGGGGAGAGTGGGGGGATCGATCCCGATCCAAGGGATTCGGGGGAGGGAGTGGGGCGAGTGGGGGTTAGGGTTTCGGTTTAGTGGGGTTATGGGGATATAGGCCAAGGGTAGTGGGCTGGCCGGCCGGCTGACTAGCTGGGCCGGTTGGCCCAGTGGGGGGGGGCTACCTTTTTCTTGTTTTTTTTGTCTTTATTTATTTATTTATTTTTCCTTTTACTGTTTTACTCTTAGTCTCATCTTATTTAAGTTTTATAAAAACATAAAAGTTGTACCAAAATCAGTATTACTAATTATATCTTTGTTACAAAAGTTTAATCCCCTAAATAAAATACTTTAACATTTTATAAGTAATAAAAGGCATTTATTATATTGGTTATGTTGTTGTTTCAGTCACATTTAAGCATCTAAACATTTTATGATCGTGGTTTCTTTACTATAATTACCTATGCATTATTTGGCTCACTCCGAACATTTTAGTTTTAATATTTGAAAACTTTTATTGTTTGCTTGATGTTGAATTTGAATTTGAACCGGTTTCGAACTAGCGCGAGATTAGCAACTGTAACCATCGTGACGTGGCAACATTAACAGAGGTTTACTGTAGCTTAACTACCCGGGCGTCACACCAATGCACGACCTGGCCGTCGATGTAGAGCACCGCGGGTGGCGACCCAGTGGTGGGCGGCTACCTTTTAGAGTTCGAAGTAGGCGAGGCAGCGATCCAGCCACAAATACGGCGTCGTGCCGTCGAATTTGGGGAAATCGTGCTTCGGCGGCTTATGGTACTCGTTGGTGTGGTAGCCAGTCGGAGACGGGGTCGCCGCGGCGACGAATCCGCCCTGCGGCGGCACAGGTAGGAGCGACGGCCGGTGGTCGCCCAGGCGCGCGTGCGACGAAGACGGGCACCTTGGATCCGGTACGGGGCGCAGAGACGGAGGAGGAGGAGGCGGTGGAGGTTGCTGCTGCGGGTGGACGGGCTGGTGAAGGTGCGTGGTGATCGACCCCGTCGGAGAGGCCGATCCTTCCACCGTCTTGCGCGTGAGATCGAGGTCCGCTTGGGTCAGATTGATCTGTCGCGAGAGACCGCGCACCTCCTGCGAGATCTAGGCGTTGAAGGCGGCCTGGAGCTCGATCTGTTTCTCATGAGCCACCTTCTGGTCGTCGACCTTGGCGAGTAGCGCCTCGAGCATCTTGGTGATGCTGGTGTTCCCTTCGTCCATGGCGGCGAGGACTTGCCGCATCGCCGCCGAGGCCTTGGGAGGAGCCGTTGCTTTGCTCTGAAAGGGGGTCGAACCCCGCGACGGATTTCGTGCGGCTCATCGGAGCAAACCACACCGGCACGGTGGATGTTACCGACCCTCGATCAAGCTTAAGGGAGAAAAATTTAGGCTCTGAATACCAACTGTAACACCCCAGAGAGGAAAGGGATTGAGAGGGGGAGGATGAGCGAGAGAGAAGACTTGGCAAGGAAGAAGCAGGATGCGATTGCAGAGGAATGATTAGGTACAGGAAATGTTCACGCACGCATGACTCTCACGGCCACACGCGGACACCCTTTATCATCACCCTCGCACGCCACTTGGCTGGCCAGCTGGCTGGGCCCACCAGCCAGCTCTAAGGCACACTAACAGCTGGTTAGGTGTGACAGGGGGGTGTTTGTGGGCTTAAACCCTGCCACGACGCAGGCAAATAAAGTCCGCCATGACAACGTTGCGCTGGCAATATTTTTCGGAAATGTTAACGCCCACACGTGTGGGCGTTCACCACTCCGTCCACACGCAAGCATCGCCGTTGGTTTCGTTTTGCACGAATCTTGGAGCAAAAGGGCTGGTTTTCGGCGCCATGTTGGACGATTCTAGTGTGCGGTGTGCGAGTGGGTTCGCCGCACGGTAGTTGCCATCCCGCGGTCAGCGGTTGCCACTAAGAGGCGTGCGGTGGAACTGCCATGCGCCCGCACGCCACGGTCCGACCGCAGTTGACGTCAAACACGTCGCACACCCCTCACGGTTGGAAGCGGCCCTTCACTGCGAACAACACCTTACTTTGGCAAATCCTAAACGGCGCCTTAAGCGCCCGCCTTAAGCGCCCGTTTTAGGCATAGATGCAATCGGGCGCACACCCTCCCGCCGCACTGGGCCGGCCCACTTCTTTTTTTTTTTTGAAAACGCAAAAAACTTTCTAGCGAGAACCATGTTTCGAACCAGGGATCTCACGACTACAGGCGCGCTTGCCAAACGCAAAAAACTTTCTAGCCAAACCACTCGGCTAATCTACCAGTTCGTGTTAACTGACAGGCTTTTAACCTTTTTCTATTTCCTCTTTTCATGGAAAAAGTTTTTTTTCTGTTTTTCTTTTGTTTTTCTTTCTTTCTTCTTTTCTGCTAAGCGCGGGATTTTTTTTTGAATTTTGTAACTTTATTTCATATCAATGAACTTTCTTTCAAAATTGATGAACATTTTCAAAATTGATGAACTATTGTCAAATTTGATGAACTTTGAAAAATGTTCAGTGTGTATAAAAAATGTTCATCATGTATAGAAATTTTGTTCAGCATGCATTCAAAAGGAGTTCATCGTATTTAAAAAAAATGTTCTACATGTATTTGAATATTGTTCACCATACATAGAATTTTCGGACACGTGCTGAACATTTTGTGAAAATACGTTGAACATTTTGCGAATACACATTGAACTTTGTGTAATATATACTGAACAAAATTAAGAAACATAGTGAACAATTGTATACTCATTGAATAACCAAAACCAAAATAGAAAAAATCAAAAAATAAATATATATCCTGAACATTTTTATATCCATTGAACACTTTAAATAATACATGATGAACATTTTTGAAACAATATGAATATATGTGTCAAACAATTTTTGAATACGCATTCAACATTTAGTAAAAACGTTGAAAAATTTCATAATATATGATGAACATTTTTCTGATACACGACGAACATTTTTATATGCAAAGGTGAACAATTTTCATAATATACAATGAACATTTTTCTTAATACAATGAAATTTTATGTAATACACGGTGATCTTTTATAAAATTTGGTGAAAGTTTTTTAATACATGAACTTTTTTCTAATTCGCGATTTTTTTAAACTTATTTGAGATTTTTTTTTCTTTTCAAAAAAATTACGTCTTTCTAAATTGTTTGTACCATAAATAGTGCGGTTAGTGTTGTTGTTAAATTTCTCGCGCTGTAATGAATCACTAGCTTGTAGTAGATGTATTGGTTAGGCACGCTGCGTCGTAACTGAACGGCACGAGATCGAATGTGCGCCGTATAGGAGCTCCCCCTTACTTTCTCAAAACAAAATCTTCTAAAAAATACTTTCTAAAAACAAAACAAACAATGAAATCACTAGCTAAATGTTACCCCTTGCAAAGATCATCCCCATCTTCTAGGCTGACAAGTGACACATTGCATGTGCACCACTTATCACAACCTACGAGTTTTTCTTTTTCTTTAGTATATTTGTTTATTCAAAACATTTGATCTCTTGAACCGTGGTCCAAATCCCGAACCATTTTCATCATAACGCATGTTAATAGGTTTTGGCAAGCTTTTTCAATTAGCACACTTCTCACGGAAGCAAGTCTATGCTTCCACAAGAAGCAAACATGTGTTTCTTGTGGAAGCACATATTTCCCCCTTAAAAGCACACTTTTCACGGAAGCAAGTCTATTCTTCCACAAGAAGCAAATTTATGCTTCTTGTGAAAGCACACATTTTTTCCCTGAGCTGTGCATGCTTCTCATGGAAGCACGTATTTTTTTTTTCTTTACGAGAAGCACAAAGTAATTGTAATTCGCAAATTGTATTGTTGCCATGTGAGCTGTGCGTGCTTCTCATGGAAGCACGTATTTTCTTTTCTTTACGAGAAGCACATATTTCTTTTTCAATTAGCACACTTCTCATGGAAGCACATATTTTCTTTTCTCATGGAAGCACATATTTACTTTTTCTTTTTCAAGAAGCACATTTGTAATTCGCAAAAATAATCTCCAAAACCTAGGAAAAACGAGGCGAAAATCAAAACCCCAAAAAAATTGAAATCCCGAAAACGCATAGAGAAAATAAAAAACCGAAATCTAGAAGAAGCGTCTAGGGCGCGCGCACACACACACGTGGTGGTGATATGTCACCATCGTATCTATTTTTTCAAACACTTCTGCTCTTGTTTTTCCCTCTAATTATCATGATTTGGGTGAAACTAACTCGAGCTGATGTTTGATACGTCTCCAACATATCTATAATTTTTTATCGTTCCATGCTATTATACTATATGTTTTGGATGTTTTATATGCATTAATATGAAATTTTATATTATTTTTGGGACTAACCTATTAACCGAGAGCCCAGTGTCAGTTTCTGTTTTCTTTTGCATGTTTTAGAGTTTCGCAGAAAAGGAATACCAAACGGAATGAAACTTTCGCGATGATCTTTCTTGGACCAGAAGCAAACCAGGAGACTTGGAGATGAAGTCGAAGACGCAACGAGGCGACCACGAGGGTGGAGGGCGCCCCCGGGGGTAGGGTGCGCCCCTGCCTCGTGGGTCTCCTGACCTAGTTCCTTCGCCTACATATACTCTTATACCCCAAAAACTTCCAGGAGAGCCACGAAACCACTTTTCCACCGCCGCAACCTTCTGTACTCATGAGATCCCATCTAGGGGCCTTTTCCGGTGTCCTGTCGGAGGGGGATTCGATCACGGAGGGCTTCTACATCAACACCATTACCCTTCTGATGAAGCGTGAGTAGTTTACCACAGACCTACGGGTCCATAGCTAGTAGCTAGATGGCTTCTTCTCTCTCTTTGATTATCAATACCATGTTCTCCTCGATGTTCTTGGAGATCTATTTGATGTAATACTCTTTTGCGGTGTGTTTGTCGAGATCCGATGAATTGTGGATTTACGATCAGATTATGTATGAATATTATTTGAGTCTTCTCTGAATTCTTATACGCATGATTTGATATCTTTGCAAGTCTCTTCGAATTATCAGTTTAGTTTGGCCTACTAGATTGGTTTTTCTTGCAATGAGAGAAGTGCTTAGATTTGGGTTCAATCTTGCCGTGTCTTTTCCTAGTGACAGTAGGGGCAACAAGGCACATATTGTATTGTTGCCATCGAGGATAAGAAGATGGGGTTTTCATCATATTGCTTGAGTTAATTCCTCTACATCATGTCATCTTACTTAATGCGTTACTCCGTTCTTTATGAACTTAATACTCTAGATGTATGCTGGATAGCGGTCGATGTGTGGAGTAATAGTAGTAGATGCAGAATCGTTTCGGTCTACTTGACACGGACGTGATGCCTATGTCGGGTGGTTGGTGCAACATATGCCAAAGGATGGCTAATCATTGTGGGAGCTAGTAAGACGTCGCCAGTGCCTGGAAACGGGATAAGGCGTAAACATGCACTCCGACGCATCTTACCCAGGTTCGGGGCTCTCCTAGGAGATAACACCCCTAGTCCTGCTCTGCGGGGTCTCCGCATGATCACTAGATCAACAAAGGCTACAAGGTTGCTCCTTGAACAGTTCGGCTAGAGGAGGAAGAAATGCAAGGCTAGCTCTGCTCCTCTCTCTACGTGGGTTGTGTAATCTAAAGGGTTGAACCCTTTGCATTGGTGTCCTGGGGGGGTTATATAGGCCTGCCCCCAGGGTACAATGGTAATCCGGCCGGGTGTAGGCCCAGACCGTCAGTGTCTATGGTCGCTAGCTTCTCCGCCGGCTAATGGGGCCCACCGCCTGGTGGGTTCCGCCGGCTGCTGGGCTCTTGGCCGACAGGTTGGACCCACTGCCCGTGGGCCCTGTCGGCTGCTCGTTACTATAGCCCTCCCTATGATGACGATGGCTTGGTCGGGGAGAGCGTGGCTATAGTACCACCGCCTAGTGGGCATTCACTGTAGCCACACCTCGTCTTATCTGGTTAATGGCGCAAAAACTTCTAGGGAAGGGGAGGGGCGGCTGTTGGGAGTCGGCCTCCCCCTATGCCGACTGGTCCAGGCATGCCGTCTTCTGGTATCTCACAGACAGGTAGGGCCGGCCGCCTGCGGGCCGTACCGACAGCCCATCATGGGAGCATGGCTCCTCTGCCATGGGTGATGTCATGGTCAATGTGGCAACAGTGCTGCGCCGGTCTAGGGATGGCCGCCCGGTACGCTGCACTGTGGCCACGCCTGTCGGGGAAACTGATCCACGAACACCTATGGGACCGGCGGACCGAGCCCCTTTCGGTTCGGCAGGGGGCGGAGGTCGCACGAAGAGCAGATCGAGGCGAAGCACACGAGCAGTTTACCCAGCTTCGGAGCTCTCCGGAGAGATAATACTCCTACTGCTGCTTGTCTGATTATATTGTGTTCTTGCTCAAGAGCGCTGAGTGCTACAGTACACACGAGCTGCTAACGAGACCGAGCGTGATTGTGTTTCTGGCTTCCGAACTGAGCCGAACCCCCTTTTACGTTGCGCATGGGCCTCCTTTTATATGCTCAAGGGGTCACCGACAGGTGGCAATGCAAACAAGGGTAAAAACGTAAAAAGAGAGGTGGTTGGTACAGCTACCTGTACAGTGTATCCTACCTAACCCTGATGGCAGGGGACAAGGGCATTAAATGCCCGTCTGTGTCACCCAAACAGTGCAGAAAAGGACCGTTAGGGGAGCCACCGCTTGCCACGATGGCGATCTTGTCAGCATCGCATGCCACCACGCACCACTGGCTGCACAGCCTCCCGCCACGCGTGCCTGGAAAGGCCCCCAGGGCGACACGTTGGTGGATGCGCTGGAGCGTTGGCACAGAGTGGCTGCTTGCCGCGGCAAGCGTCTTGCCGCGGTCGTTGTCTTGTCGCGCCCGGAAGCTTGTCGCACCCGGAAGCTTGTCGCTCACCGGGCCTTGCCGGGACGCGTGGTGCGTCGCGGCAAGTTCCTTGAGATGCCTCGATTGGCCTTCCCGGCAAGCTCCTCTTGCCGGGGCCTTGTCTTCTTGGCCTGAATACTTTGTTCTTGAATGGCTTCAAAGGGACCACGGAGGACCCTGGCGGTCACCCGGCAAGCCCTTGCCGCGGGGCGCTGCAACTGCCCGTGCACAAGTTCGGGGTACTAGGGTACCCCTACTCTAGTACACCGACAGGAGCCCCCGGGTTTGGGCCACACATGGTGCCGAGCACTGTTGGGCCAGGCCCAAAACAGGGCACGGGCACACGCGGCCTGGGCTACGCCGTATCTTACTCAGTATCCACCGCGCCCTCCCCAACGGCACGCGTCGAATGCGGCGTCGTGGGAGAGATCGTGGGTGGATTCTTTACTCGGAAGGGCGAAACGTCCGCCCCCTCCCTCTTTATAAGCAGGGGAAACAGGGGCAATTCGCCCATCTCGCCAGTTGCTTCTCCATTTTCACAAATCTCCGCCGCTCCCCTCTTCCTTCTTCTCGAAGCTGAGAGAGAGCAGTGCTCCGCCCCCCATTGCCACTAGCACCACCAAACGCTGTCGATCTCCCCCACCACCTCCGCCATGGCTCCAAAAGCCGACAAGGGGAAGGGTGTGAAGTCGGCCGAGGCGCAGTGGCTCGCGGCGCTGCGGAAGGAGCGGGCGATCTTCTCCCCCCAGCTCGGCGCGAAGGAGCTGAGGGAGTACTACTACCTCTTCTGGTCGACGGAGACGCGAGCGCATCCGCGTACGAGGGTACTCCCGGCCGCCACTTCGGAACTGGCTCCAAACGGTACCCCTTCTTCGCGCTGTTCTTCTATTGCGGGCTCTGCCCGCCCTTCTCGGAATTCTTCTGCGACATCATGAACACCTACAGGCTCCGCCTCCTTGACTTCACCCCCAACGCTGTTCTGACCATGGCAGTTTTCGCACATCTGTGCGAAAACTTTGTCGGAGTCCACCCAAATGTAGCTCTCTTCCGCCATTTCTTTATGCCCCGAGTCGAGAGAGGAGAGCCCCTTGCCGGCGGAATCGCCTGGATCTCGAGAGTCGGCAAGAAAGAAGCTTATCTAGAGGGAGAGCTTCGCAGCAAATGGGAGGAGTGGAGAGCGGAATGGTGCTGGATCATCAAGGAGAACCCGCAGCCATTTACTGCCGTGTGCCAAGCCCCAATAGTGCGTGGTAACGATTGGAGCAACATGGCCCCGGAAGAGGACAGGCTGAAGATCGCTGTCACCCGAATCCTTCGCCTCAGGCTTGCCGGGCTCACTGTAGGCGCCGTTGGCGCAGATTTCCTTCGTCACCGCATCGCTCCCCTGCAGGAGAGGGGGAGACCCGCCTGGGAGTTTAAGAACTCGGCGGATATCATGAGGTTGCACCCGGGCCTCAATTTCAACTTCACCGTCCTGGAGCTGGATGCGATGCTCCTGGAGCTGTTCAAACGCGATCCTCAGCATCCATTCACGTTGCCGAGGAGCGTTGTTCCATTGTGCAACAATTCTTCGCTCGACTGGATCCGCGTGATGATGCCATTGTGTGATTCGCACGGAATCGCCCCAACTTGGCAAGAGCCTGCGAATGACGTCGTGCGGGCGTTCTTCGACGACTTGGTAGAAGTGCCGGTCCGCGCTGATGAACAGAAGAGCCTCACCTGCGACACCACCGACGCGGAGCTGCAGCGCATCGCCACTAGGACGGAAGAGGCTGCGGCAGCAGCTGCCGTGGGCGAGTTCGGGTTCACCGTGGAGGAGGCGGAGGCAGCAGAGGCGGCAAGCCTTGCCGAGCGCGAGGAGTTTGCCGGCGAGGAAGAGCCTGCCGGGCCTGAAGACGAGCCGAGCGAGCCTGGCGAGGGAGATCTTGTCGGGCCCGAACCTTCAAACAGCTTGCCGCAAGTGGAGCCCCCGGCTGCACCAAGAAGGCGTCTCCGCAGGGCCGGGGACGTAGCGGGGCGGCAAACGAGCCAACAGCCGCCAAGCCGTGCGACACGCTCTACCGCGGCAAGCACTGTTGCCGCGGGAGCGCCTCACGCTGCTGCGGCAACTGGAGTGGGATCTTCCCGGCCCACCGCCACCGCCCCTGCCAAGCGGGCAAGGGAACCTACCCCTCCGCCTCGTCGCACCGGAGGCGAGCCGGACTTCGATCTCTCCGCGCTCAGCTCCGACGAGGAAGAAGAAGAGTAAGATTCTTTGGTGTTCTTGTAGTTCTTCAATCTTGTTGTTTTGTCTTGCATCTGACTTGCTTCACTCTGAACCCATTCCTTTTCAGGACGCTGGCCCAGAGAGCGGCGAAGAGAGCCAAGGCCCTAGTGATTGTCATCGAGGACGATCCCACTGTGTCAGCAGGGGGTGTGTCCGAGACCACCTTGACGGACCCGGCAGCTACTCCCCAAAGCAGCCCCCAGCGCAGCCCCCAGCGTAAGTACATGGTTTACTCCTTGCTGACAGACGCTCATGGTTACTCTTTCTTTGCTGAAATCTAGACTGTTGGATTTGTGTAGGAGCAGAGCAGCCTCACCAGGAGGGCCCGGAAGCCACTCCCGAAGTGCCATCTGCTTCGACTACACCGCCAAGGGAGGATCCCCCGGCAAGGGAGCATTCTCCGGCAAGGGGCAGTTCTCCGGCAAGGGACAGCGCCAGTGATCCTCCGGTGGTTGAGACCGCGACCGCAGATCCTAGCACAGGTAACCCTCTTGCCTGAAAACATCCCTTGGGTTCTTCTTTTTCTGATTTTTCTCTTTGAGTATTTGCTCGACTCTTCTCCTTTTTCCGTTCGTCAGATCCATCTGCCACAGAGCCGATGGAAACCGAGGCCGCCGGCGAGGAGAACGCGCGCAGCAACGCCGACGACGCCGTTGCCACCAAAGGAGAGGCCGGCGCTAATGAACCCGCCGGCAAAGAGGCCGCCAAGGCAGCCGCCGCAGAAGCTGGCGAGGGACCCGGCGATCATACTGACGGCCCCGAGGCTGTAGGAGCGACATGCGCTACACCGACCGCCGATCCCTCCGCCGCTGCTGCAGCGCCAGGCTCCGAAGAGCCCCAGCCCGGCGCCTACTTGAAGTCGGCGACGGCATCTTCATCAAGCTTCCCTAGGCGTCAAGCTCTAGGGCGTCGATCGAAGGAGAAATCCTGGATGTTGAAGTGCTCGCCTCCGCTGGGCTGACGCTGGTCGACGCGCCAAGCAGCAGCAGCGACGAGCCTGAGGAGGAGTAGCTGCTGTGGAAGCTGATGTCGCTCTACCGTGCCCGACAAGCCAAGCTGGCTTCCCGAGAAGCGCTTGTCGCGAGGGCGGGAGTTGACATTGAGAAGCGCGCGGAGGAGCTCCGGGGCCTCAGGCAGGAAACTCTCCAGTCCTTGGCGGAGGAGCGGGAGCAACTTCTCGAGGAGCGGAAAGCCTTCCTCCTCGAGAAGGCTGAGGTCAAAGAGAAGCAGCGGCTTGTCGCCGAAAATCTATTTGCGCAAGAGGGAGAGTTGGCGCAGCGCAAGGTCAACCTTGACAGCCACGAAGAGGAGCTTGCCGAGCGCGAGCAAGCAATTGGCGGGGTGCTCAAGGAAGCAAAGGACGCTGCCGCAGCTGCCGAGGCCGCCAAGAAGGAGCTGGAGACGAAGGTGGCGCAGCTGGAAACCGATCTCAGGGCGAGCGGCGAGGAGCTTGCCGCGCTCAAGCGTGAGCGCGAGAAGGACGCTGCCGCTCATGGTGAGCTGTAGGGCCTTCTTGCTGCGAGGAGCAAGGAGCTCAGCGCCGCCAAGGACTCCAACGAAGATCTCGAGCTGAAGCTGGCCATGTTGACTCAGACGCTGGACGGCGCTAGGGAGCGAGAGGTGACCTTGTCAGAGAAGATCAAGGCTGACGAGGCGTTGCTGGCGAGTATTGCCATCACCCAGAACTCATTTAGGGAGACTATGGAGCACTGGACCGAGGGTCTGGTGAATATCGCCGCAGTCATCGACGGGGAGCTGGCACAGCTGGGGATGGAGGACTTCGGATATTCTTCCGACGAGCATCTCCAACCCAGCGCCAAGCTCAGCTTGTTCTTCAAAGGCATGGCGACGACCCTCCAACGGCTCCGGGAGAAGATCCCAAAGCAGCTGGCCGATGAGTCGCGCAAGATCTGCGCGGGAGTTCTTCAGAAGGTGCTGGTGAAGGTGGCCTTCCGCAACCCAGGCCTCAACCTCACCAACGTCCTCAGGTCCTTGCCGCCTGACGCTGATCTGGAAGCGCTCAAGGCCCTTGTCGCACCCATTGTGGACAAGGTGAGCGAGATCAAGAGGGTTGAGGGCGATCGTGTAGACTAGGCCGCCTGTTTTCTCTTTCTCCTTGTCGCTGCTGGCCATATTATGAGATCAATCTGTTAGAGCTGCGACAATTTATCTTGTAATATAACTCTATTTCTGGTATCGATTGCTACGTTTTTTCCTTTACTAGATTCCTTCCTTTGTATGTTTTTACCCTACGCTTTTAGGGAACTTGTCAGTGCAGGCACCCGAGCCGCGAGCGCTGAGTGCGGGACGTCAGCAGCCTGCTGGCGGTGCCGCTTCCGACAAGAAACCTTGTCGCGACTAGTTGCAGCACACTTAAGTTGTTGAGCGGACTCGAAACAAAGTAAGGGCGCAACTAGCTATGAGTTGGTTCCTCCGCGCACAGGTTTTCCATACAAAGCACGGTCGTTCGAGGAAGATAACTTAAAAATTAAAACTAATTGCTCAAACTTTGGCAACTTAGCTTTTCTGTCGTTTCCTTCCCGGTAAGGCGAAACTTCCTTGAATGATGCCTGGTCCACATCATTATCTTCTCCTTTCCCCCCCGGCAAACTTGTGTGCGAGGGAGCCTTCCTTTCCTTTGTTGAGAAAAAGAAAGAAGAAAAAATAAAGATATGGAGCCTTTCGGCTCGTTATTGCTTACCGGGGGTAGGTGCTGCACAAAGTGTCAGATAACGCATGCAAGAAAGAATATAATGCATGAAATTGACAAGATGTGCGGAGCACATGAGCTTTACTTATGCACGGGATCTGCGCCCGGCTTTGTACAAAGGATTACATGCAACATCGGCAAGACTTGTACAAAAGGTGGTTGCCGGAACAGGTTCCGACAACCGCGCCCTACGGGTAAAACTTACGAAGATGCTCAATGTTCCAGGAGTTGCTCACCGGAATGCCATCTTCGGTCTCAAGGCGGACAGCGCCGGGCCTAGTGACTCGTTTCACCCGGTAAGGGCCTTCCCACTTCGGCGTCAACTTGTTGGAATTCTTGGCGGACTGAACGCGCCGAAGAACAAGGTCGCCTTCCTCGAAACTTCTGGCATTAACTTTGCGGCTATGGTAGCGGCGCAAAGCTTGCTGGTATCGAGCAGCTCGTACAGCAGCCTGAAGACGGTCCTCCTCAAGGAGCAGCGCGTCATCTTGTCGCAGCTGCTCTTGCTCAAGCTCATCATAAGCGAGCACTCGAGGTGACCCGTATACGAGTTCCGTGGGGAGAACTGCCTCTGCTCCATAGACTAGAGCGAAAGGTGTCTGGCCAGTGGCTCGATTTGGCGTCGTCCTGATCGACCAAAGAACCACCGGCAGCTCCTCAATCCAGTTTCTTCCGCACTTGCGCAGCCTGTCGAAAGTCCTGGTCTTGAGCCCGCGCAGCACTTCAGCATTTGCCCTCTCCGCTTGACCGTTGCTTCTCGGATGAGCAACAGAAGCGAAGCAGACCTTGGCGCCAAGATCTTGGACGTACTGCATGAAGGTGCGGCTCGTGAATTGCGTGCCGTTGTCGGTGATGATCCTGTTAGGGATCCCGAAACGGCAAACAATCGACCTGAAGAACTTGACTGCTGACTGTGCTGTCACCTTCCTCACTGGTTCCACTTCCGGCCACTTTGTGAACTTGTCGATTGCAACGTACAAGTACTCAAAGCCCCCGACAGCTCGGGGAAAGGGGCCGAGGATGTCGAGCCCCCAGACCGAAAATGGCCAGGATAAAGGGATCGTCTGGAGAGCTTGAGCTGGCTGGTGTATCTGCTTGGAATGGAACTGGCACGCTTCACACTTGGTTACTTGTGCAGTTGCATCCTGGAGGGCTATCGGCCAAAAGAAACCTTGCCGGAAAGCTTTGCCGGCAAGTGCTCTTGCGCCAATGTGGTGACCACATATGCCTCCATGTATCTCTGCCAACAGCTTTTGTCCATCTTCCCGGTGAATACACTTCAATTTCACACCGTTGAGTCTTCTTCTGTACAGTGTGCTGTCGACAAACTGGTACATACTTGACTGCCGGACTACTTTTTCCGCTTCTTCTTGCTCTTCGGGAAGTTCTCCTGTCTGAAGGAAATGGACAATCTGCTGTGCCCATGCTGGAGCTTGCGGCTCGACAACAAGGACTAAAGGCACATCTGCTGCTGCGGGAACATCCGCTTCTACGGCAAGAACCTGTGGCCCAGCCGGAACTTGATGTCCCCCGGCAAGCTTGCCGGAGCAAAACTTGTCGGGAGCGTCTGCTTCAACGGAACAAACCCTAAGGCTTGCCGGAGCAGACTGCTCCTCAGCACTCTTGGTGTTGATCTTGGGGACCTTCTTGGCGGCGGCTTCGGGGAGCTCTGCCGGAAAATAGTCACCAGAAATCAACTTCCTCTTCTTGCTCTGTCCAGTTGATGGTGTTACAGACGGTTGAGTCAGCTTGAGCACAAAGATCCCTGGTTCCATAGGTAACTTAAGTGCGGCGCACTTTGACAGGCTATCAGCAATGTCATTCTGAGCTCTTGGAACATGTTCCATCTGTAGGCCGTCAAAGTGCTCTTCTAGCTTTCTCACTTCATCAACATAAGCTTCCATCAACGGACTCTGATAATTCTTGTTCACTCGGCGGACGACAAGCTGTGAGTCACCCCTGACAATGAGCTTCTTGATCCCAAGGTCTGCCGCGATCCTGAGACCGGCAAGCAAGCCTTCATACTCTATAGTATTGTTCGTTGCTTGCTCCTTGGGAAAGTGCATCTGGACTACGTACTTGAGGTGCTCTCCGGTGGGTGCGACAAGCAGCACGCCCGCATGGGCGCCTTGCAGCGAGAAGGCACCATCAAAGTACATTAGCCACTCTTTGCTTGTCTCCTTGACGGGGATGCTCGTTTCTGGTATTTCTTCATCTGGCGTTGGCGTCCATTCTGCTATGAACTCTGCCAATGCTCTGCTTTGGATAGTTGAAGTGCTCTCAAACTTGAGGCCAAAGCTTGGCAGTTCCAGTGCCCACTCGACAATCCTGTCTGTTGCTTGTGGATTTTGCAGTATCCTCTTCAGCGGAAAACGAGTAACGACTGTGATCTCATGTGCTTGGAAGTAGTGGCGCAACTTTCTCGAGGCCATGAGAAGGCCGAAAAGCAACTTCTGCACACCAGAGTACCTTGACCTAGCCCCCTGCAAAAGGGAACTGACAAAGTAAACTGGGCGCTGCACCATTCTCTTCTGCATCTTCTCATGTGTCTGCGCAGATTCATCTTTGTCGGGACCAGAGCTTGCCGGCGAAGCCCCCTGCTTGTCGCTGGATGCATCTGCCGTGGTTGCTGGCTCATCATCCGCCTCCCTCTCCGCTACTAACGCAGCACTAACCACTTGATTAGTTGCGCTATATATAACAGCAACTTCTCTTGTGGCTTAGGTGCGACAAGTGTTGGAGTGGAGGACAGGTATCTCTTTAAGTCCTGCAGCGCAGCCTCCGCTTCCGGAGTCCATTTCATTGGACCTGCCTTTTTCAATATTTTGAAAAATGGCAGGGCGCGCTCAGCAGATCTTGAGATAAACCTGCTGAGAGCAGCCACGCAACCGGCAAGTCTTCGTACATCCTTGACGCGCTTTGGTGCTTCAATCTGCTCAATGGCCTTGATCTTGTCGGGATTGGCTTCAATTCCCCGCTGAGACACGAAGAACCCGAGAAGCTTGCCGGAGGGAACTCCAAACACACACTTCTCGGGGTTCAGCTTGAGGTTGATCTTGCGCAGATTTGCAAATGTTTCGTCTAAATCTTGAATCAGGGTTGCCCTGTCCTTGCTCTTGACCACTATGTCATCCATGTAGGCTTCCACATTTCTGTGCATTTGCGGCTCAAAAGCATGATGGACTACCCTTGCAAATGTTGAACCAGCATTCTTTAAACCGAAAGGCATCCGTACGAAACAGTACGTGCCACATGGGGTGATGAATGCGGTCTTCTCCTCATCCTCTTCTGCCATGAAGATCTGATGGTATCCTGAGTATGCATCAAGAAATGAAAGCAAGTCACATCCGGCCGTGGAGTCAACAATCTGGTCAATGCGCGGCAAGGGAAATGGGTCTTTGGGACAAGCTTTATTGACATCGGTAAAGTCGATACAAAGCCTCCATTTCCCATTAGCCTTGCGCACGACAACAGGATTGGCCAACCATGTAGGATGGAGCACTCCTCTGACAAGGCCTGCTGCTTCCAATTTCTTGATTTCTTCTGCGATGAATTCTTGGCGCTCCACTGCCTGTTTCCTGACTTTCTGCTTGACGGGCCGCGCATGAGGACAGACGGCCAGGTGGTGCTCAATTACTTTCCTGGGAACACCGGGGATGTCAGACGGTTGCCACGCAAACACGTCGACGTTCGCCCGCAGGAAAGTAACGAGCGCGCTTTCCTATTTAGGGTCGAGAGTGGCACTCATGGTGAAAGTACCACCAGTGCCGTCCTCCTTGGCGGACACCTTCTTGGTCTCAGGTGGAGCTGCCATTGCCTTCTTACACTTGCCGGTGGAGCTCGATGGTGCGTCCTCGACGGTAGCGCAGCACTCCGAAGAGGTGCGCTTGCCGGAGTGGGCATCAGAGCTCTTGCCGGACTTGGTCTTCTCTTCCCCCCGGGAGCTTCAACGGCAAGTGACTTGCGATCTGTTGCGGCTGCTGCTTCCCGGTAGATCTTGTCGGCGCAGATAAGAGCATCCTTCTTGTCGCCAGGGACAGAGATGACACTTATCGGGCCTGGCATCTTCAGCATGTTGTATGCATAGTGAGAGGCTGCCATGAATTTGGCGAGTGCTGGACGGCCGAGTATCCCATTGTAAGGCAATGGAAAGTCAGCAACGTCAAAAGTGACCCTCTCAGTCCTGAAGTTCAACTCGCTGCCAAATGTTACCGGCAACGTGATCTTTCCCTTCGGCTTGCTCCTTCCCGGATTGATTCCTTGGAATGTGCCGGTCTCTTCGAGCTCGCTGTCAGGGATCTGGAGTTTCTGGAGCACCGCGGAGGAGATCAGGTTCAAGCCGGCCCCGCCGTCAACTAGCATCTTAGTGACCTTGAGGTTGCGGATAGTTGGTGAAACCAACATCGGCAAGCACCCGACCGCAGTTATGCGATCAGGGTGGTCCTCAATATCAAAGATGATAGGCGTGCTGGACCATTTCAGAGGCCTGCGTGACTCGACGGGTGGTTCTGCCGCATTGACTTCCCGCACCCATTGTTTGAGCTGGCGGTGTGAAGTATGCAGAGAAGCACCGCCGTCAACGCACAGGACCTCTGTGGCTTTCTGGAACTCCTGCTCATCGGTCTCGTCATCATCCATGTCTTCGTCGTCGTCGTCATCTTCATCCTTGTCGCGGCCGCGGGGAGGTCTGTCTCCTTGCCGCTGCTTGGCCTTGCCGCGGCGTCCTCCTCGGCCGGGACGTTTCTTGCCGGATCCTCCAGTACCTTCCTGGGCTTTCTCCTTGTCGCGCCGCTCGTATTCAGCCTTTTGCTGCTCGACAAGCTGCTCGACTTTCTTGCAGCTCTGGAGGTCATGGCCCTTGGTGCGGTGGATCTTGCAGTACTGCTTGTTGGTGCCGTCCTGCTTGTCGGCGACCGCCACAGCCTCTGCGGCAATCTCCTTGCCGGAGCCACCAGCTTTGGCTTTCTTGGCGCCACCTCCGTTGCCGGACTGCTCAACAACTAGCACCTCTTTGCCTTTCTTCTTCCTGTTATTCCGCCGCCGGTTTTTCCTTGCCGGGGCAGTATCCTCACTGTCAGATCCTCCTGCTCCTATATTCTCTCCGGGGAGTCTCCTCCCTTCCTCAGCATGTGCACACTTGTCGGCCAGGGCATATAGCTCACTGACGTCTCTGATCTTGCACATCGCCATCTCCTCCCGCATCCTGCGGTTCCGCACGTTCTGATGGAACGCGCTGATTACCGCGGCAGGGTGGACATCTGGGATGTTGTGCTGTACGTTGCTGAATCTCTGAATGTACTTGCACATGGGATCTCCTTCCTTCTGGGCGAGCAGATGAAGGTCGCTTTCTTGGCCATGAGGCTTGTGGCCACCTGTAAAGGCGCCGACAAACTGATGGCATAGATCCGCCCAAGAAGATATGTAGTTATCCGGCAAGTGCATGAGCTAGGATCTGACATTAGGTTTGAGTACCAGCGGGAAGTAGTTGGCAAGGATCTTGTCGTCTCGCCCCTCGGCAGCTTGCACCGCGATGGTGTAGATGCTGAGGAACTCCGACGGATGCGTCTTGCCGTCGTACTTCTCTGGTACATCTGGCTTGAAATTTTTCTTACTGGGCCACTGGACTTGCCGCAGCTCACGAGTGAACGCAGGGCAACCTACCGCGTACGGCAAGTCACCTGGTTCCCCTGGCGCATGCATGTCGACAGAAGGCCCAGCGCGCTGGTCGGATTGACGCCACGCTTCTCTTCATCGCTCGATGCGAGTTCGAGCGTCTTCTTGCTGTCGATCGTGAAGAACTTGGCGCTGATCGCGACGAGCTCGGGGATCCGACGATGCGGTGGAGTCGCTGTCGAGGTGGATCCGGCGAGTCGGCGATCTTGGCCTTCGGGGTGTAGAGTGCATGGTGGTTGCACCCCCACCAGTTTCGTCGCCACCGGCTCGTGCCTAGCAGTCCTGCCGCGGCAGCGATGTATTCAGCTGCCGCGGAGTGTCGCCGTTGGCGTAGCCGATGAGACTCTGAATGGTGGCCCTCCATTCGTCGATCTTGTCCGATGTCGGAGGGTAATCCAGGAGCAGTTGAGCTCGCGCCAAAGCTTCTGCTGGAGTGGTGGGCGGCAGTGGCGGACGACGCGAGGAGCGGGATATGCTCGGACTTCTAACTATGTTAGAAGGAGCAGTATCCCGTCCAGGCGACCATGTCTCGCTCGTGCCGGCACGTTGACGTGCATGCTGGTCTTGAGCGCCCCGGGTGATCTTGGTCCAACAAACGTATGGTACTGCAAATACCATGACACTGTCGGTCCTGCGCCTCCTGAGATGGGCACGGAATATGCACGGATGTCGAGGTCTGCGCCACCTTGCCCTTGGACCTGGCAGCGTCGTGAGCTCCCTCGTCGATGTCCGTTCTTCCGCCGGCGTCTACCCCACCACCCGTTTGCTCCGGTGGCGGTGGGATCGATGCGGACGGAGCAGCTGCCTCTGAAGCCTTCTTCTTCGGTGGCATGTCGATGAAGAAAATGAAGATCTAGCTCGTGTGAACGCCGGATCAGGTTCACACAATCTCGACGCCCCCTACCTGGCGCGCCAAAGATGTCAGGGAAACTGATCCACGAACACCTATGGGACCGGCGGACCGAGCCCCTTTCGGTTCGGCGGGGGGCGGAGGTCGCACGAAGAGCAGATGGAGGCGAAGCACACGAGCAGTTTACCCAGCTTCGGAGCTCTCCGGAGAGATAATACTCCTACTGCTGCTTGTCTGATTGTATTGTGTTCTTGCTCGAGAGTGCTGAGTGCTACAGTACACACAAGCTGCTAACGAGACCGAGCGTGATTGTGTTTCTGGCTTCCGAACTGAGCCGAACCCCCTTTTACGTTGCGCATGGGCCTCCTTTTATATGCTCAAGGGGTCACCGACAGGTGGCAACGCAAACAAGGGTAAAAACGTAAAAAGAGAGGTGGTTGGTACAGCTACCTGTACAGTGTATCCTACCTAACCCTGATGGCAGGGGACAAGGGCATTAAATGCCCGTCTGTGTCACCCAAACAGTGCAGAAAAGGACCGTCAGGGGCGCCACCGCTTGCCACGATGGCGATCTTGTCAGCATCGCATGCCACCGCGCACCGCTGGCTGCACAGCCTCCCGCCACGCGTGCCTAGAAAGGCCCCCAGGGCGACACGTTGGTGGATGCGCTGGAGCGTGGGCACAGAGTGGCCGCTTGCCGCGACAAGCGTCTTGCCGTGGTCGTTGTCTTGTCGCGCCCGGAAGCTTGTCGCTCACCGGGCCTTGCCGGGACGCGTGGTGCGTCGCGGCAAGTTCCTTGAGATGCCTCGGTTGGCCTTCCCGGCAAGCTCCTCTTGCCGGGGCCTTGTCTTCTTGGCCTGAATACTTTGTTCTTGAATGGCTTCAAAGGGACCACGGAGGACCCTGGCGGTCACCCGGCAAGCCCTTGCCACGGGGCGCTGCAACTGCCCGTGCACAAGTTCAGGGTACTTGGGTACCCCTACTCTAGTACACCGACAACGCCCGTTCCGGGATTCAGGGGTGGCAGGTTGCACTGTAGCCACGCCCTGTCCTATCGCCATTACGTGGGTGCAAACTTTGAGGGTGCAAGGGTGGGCCGCCTGCTAGGAGTCGGCCACTCTGGTGGCCGTCTTCTAGGAGTCGGCCCACTCTAGGGCCGCTCTTTGGGCCTTGCGGCCTTCTAGCAGCCGGCCGCTTGGACCAGCCGGCCACGAGAAGGCGGCCCCTTGACTTTGATGCTTGAGGGGCGCAGCCGGCCCCGATGTTTTGAAACGTCATGGGGAGCAGATGAGGCTACCCGTGGTCATTTACTTCGACAGTAGTCCCCGAAGCTGGTGGGGCATCGCAGCGAAAAAGGCGAGAGGCCTCAGCAGCTTCCCACTCTGAAGAGCCGGCTACCAGGAGTTGGCCACGACAAGGCACGTTGTCTTGATGATTTGTAAACATGAAGGCTGGAGCAAGGTGGCGCGCTCGCCGGGCGTCGAGCCGCCCGCCTGCGGTCCGCGCGCCACGCGGCGCCAGCCGGCTGGAGCTAGCCTACCAGCCCACGCGCGTGATGGGACATCGCCGCAGGGTGGGGCTGTTGGAAATATGCCCTAGAGACAATAATAAATTAGTTATTATTATATTTCCTTGTTCATGATAATCGTTTATTATCCATGCTATAATTGTGTTGATAGGAAACTCAGATACATGTGTGGGTACATAGACAACACCATGTCCCTAGTAAGCCTCTAGTTGACTAGCTCGTTGATCAACAGATGGTTATGGTGTCCTGACCATGGACATTGGATGTCGTTGATAACGGGATCACATCATTAGAAGAATGATGTGATGGACAAGACCCAATCCTAAGCCTAGCACAAAGATCGTAGTTCGTATGCTAAAGCTTTTCTAATGTCAAGTATCATTTCCTTAGACCATGAGATTGTGCAACTCCTGGATACCGTAGGAGTGCTTTGGGTGTACCAAACATCACAACGTAACTGGGTGGCTATAAAGGTGCACTATAGGTATCTCCGAAAGTGTCTGTTGGGTTGGCACGAATCGAGACTGGGATTTGTCACTCCGTGTAAACGGAGAGGTATCTCTGGGCCCACTCGGTAGGACATCATCATAATGTGCACAATGTGATCAAGGGGTTGATCACGGGATGATGTGTTACGGAACGAGTAAAGAGACTTGCCAGTAACGAGATTGAACAAGGTATCGGTATACCGATGATCGAATCTCGGGCAAGTACTATACCGTTAGACAAAGGGAATTGTATACGGGATCGATTGAGTCCTTGACATCGTGGTTCATCTGATGAGATCATCGTTGAACATGTGGGAGCCAACATGGGTATCCAGATCCCACTGTTGGTTATTTACCGGAGAACGTCTCGGTCATGTCTGCATGGTTCCCGAACCCGTAGGGTCTACACACTTAAGGTTCGATGACGCTAGGGTTATAAAGGAAGTTCATATGTGGTTACTGAATGTTGTTCGGAGTCCCGGATGAGATCCCGGACATCACGAGGAGTTCCAGAATGGTCCGGAGGTAAAGATTTATATATAGGAAGTCCTGTTTTGGTCACCGGAAAAGTTTCGGGTTTTATCGGTAATGTACCGGGACCACCGGGAGGGTCCCGGGGGTCCACCAAGTGGGGCCACCGGCCCTGGAGGGCTGCATGGGCCAAGTGTGGGAGGGGACCAGCCCCAGGTGGGCTGGTGCGCCCCCCACAAGGGCCCAAGGCGCCTAGGGTTTGGGGAGGAGGTGCTTCCACCTAACCTGGGGGGCAAGTTTCCCCCCTCTCCCCCCTTGGCCGCCACCCTTAGATGGGATTGAGGCTGCCGCACCCCTTGGGCTGGAAACCCTAGATGGGGCACACCCCCTCCCTCTCCCCTATATATACTTGAGGGTTTTGGGGCTGCCAACACACGAGTTTGACCTCTCCCAGGCGCAACCCTACCTCTCTCCCTTCTCCTCTCCCGCGGTGCTTGGCGAAGCCCTGCAGGATTGCCACGCTCCTCCACCACCACCACGCCGTTGTGCTACTGCTGGACGGAGTCTTCCTCAACCTCTCCCTCTCTCCTTGCTGGATCAAGGCGTGGGAGACGTCACCGGGCTGTACGTGTGTTGAACGCGGAGGTGCCGTCTGTTCGGCACTACGATCTCCGGTGATTTGGATCACGACGAGTACGACTCCTTCTAGCCCGTTCTCTTGAACGCTTCCGCTTAGTGATCTACAAGGGTATGTAGATGCACTCTCCTTTCCCTCGTTGCTGGTTTCTCCATAGATAGATCTTGGTGATTCGTAGGAAAATTTTGAATTTCTGCTACGTTCACCAACAGTGGCATCACGAGCTAGGTCTATTGCGTAGATTCTTTGCACGAGTAGAACACAAAGTAGTTGTGGGCGTTGATGTTGTTCAATATGCTTACTGTTACTAGTCCAATCTTGTTTCGGCGGTATTGTGGGATGAAGCGGCCCGGACCGACCTTACACGTACACTTACGTGAGACAGGTTCCACCGACTGACATGCACTTGGTGCATAAGGTGGCTAGCGGGTGCCAGTCTCTCCCACTTTAGTCGGAACGGATTCGATGAAAAGGGTCCTTATGAAGGGTAAATAGCAATTGGCATATCACGTTGTGATTTTTGCGTAGGTAAGAAACGTTCTTGCAAGAAACCCATAGCAGCCACGTAAAACATGCAAACAACAATTAGAGGACGTCTAACTTGTTTTTGCAGGGTATGCTATGTGATGTGATATGGCCAAGAAGAATGTGATGAATGATATGTGATGAATGAGATTGATCATGTTCTTGTAATAGGAATCACGACTTGCATGTCGATGAGTATGACAACCGGCAGGAGCCATAGGAGTTGTCTTTATTTATTGTATGACCTGCGTGTCATTGAACAATGCCGTGTAATTACTTTACTTTATTGCTAACCGGTAGCCATAGTAGTAGAAGTAATAAGTTGGCGAGACAACTTCATGGAGGCACGATGATGGAGATCATGATGATGGAGATCATGGTGTCATGCCGGTGACGATGATGATCATGGAGCCCCGAAGATGGAGATCAAAAGGAGCAAAATGATATTGGCCATATCATGTCACTATTTGATTGCATGTGATGTTTATCATGTTTATGCATCTTATTTGCTTAGAACGACGATAGTAAATAAGACGATCCCTCATTAAAATTTCAAGAAAGTGTTCCCCCTAGCTGTGCACCGTTGCGAAAGTTCGTCGTTTCGAAGCACCACGTGATGATCGGGTGTGATAGATTCTTACGTTCATATACAACGGGTGTAAGCCAGATTTACACACGCGAAACACTTAGGTTAACTTGACGAGCCTAGCATGTACAGACATGGCCTCGGAACACAAGAGACCGAAAGGTCGAGCATGAGTCGTATAGTAGATACGATCAACATGAAGATGTTCACCGATGATGACTAGTCCGTCTCACGTGATGATTGGACACGGCCTAGTTGACTCGAATCATGTAATCACTTAGATGACTAGAGGGATGTCTATCTGAGTGGGAGTTCATTAGATGAACTTAATTATCCTGAACATAGTCAAAAGACCTTTGCAAATTATGTCATAGCTCGCGCTTTAGTTCCACTGTTTAGATATGTTCCTAGAGAAAATATAGTTGAAAGTTGACAGTAGCGATTATGCGGACAATAGAAAGCTTATGTCCTTAATGCACCGCTCAGTGTGTAGAACCCCAAACGTCGTCTGTGGATGTTGCGAACATCGGACATACACGTTTTGATAACTACGTGATAGTTCAGTTAAACGGTTTAGAGTTGAGGCACCAAAGACGTTTTTGAAACGTCGCGGAACATATGACATGTTTCGAGGGATGAAATTGGGATTTCAGGCTCGTGCTCACGTCAAGAGGTATAAGACCTCCGACGATTCTCTTAGCCTACAAACTAAGGGAGAAAAGCTCAATCGTTGAGCTTGTGCTCAGATTGTCTGAGTGCAACAATCACTTGAATCGAGTGGGAGTTGATCTTCCAAATGAGATAGTGATGTTTCTCCAAAGTCATTGCCACCGAGCTGCTAGAGCTTCGTGATGAACTATAACATATCAGGGATAGATATGATGATCCTTGAAGTATTCACGATGTTTGACACCGCGAGAGTAGAAATCAAGAAGGAGCATCAATTGTTGATGGTTGGTGAAACCACTAGTTTCAAGAAGGGCAAGGGTAAGAAGGGACACTTCATGAAACGGCAAATCAGTTGCTGCTCCAGTGAAGAAACCCAAGGTTGAACCCAAACCCGAGACTAAGTGCTTCTGTAATAAGGGGAACAGCCACTGGAGCAGAATTACCCTAGATACTTGGTAGATAAGAAGGCTGGCAAGGTCGATAGAAGTATATTGGATATACATTATGTTAATGTGTACTTTACTAGTACTCCTAGTAGCACCAGGGTATTAGATACCGGTTCGGTTGCTAAGTGTTGGTAACTCGAAATAAAAGAGCTACGGAATAAACGGAGACTAGCTAAAGGTGAGCTGACGATATGTGTTGGAAGTGTTTCCAAGTTTGATGTGATCAAACATCGCACGCTCCCTCTACCATCAAGATTAGTATTAAACCTAAATAATTGTAATTTGGTGTTTGCGTTGAGCATAGACATGATTGGATTATGTCTATCGCAATACGGTTATTCGTTGAAGGAGAATAATGGTTACTCTACTTATTTGAATAATACCTTCAATGGTCTTGCACCTAAAGGAATGGTTTATTGAATCTTGATCGTAGTGATACACATTTTCATGCCAAAAGATATAAGATAGTAATGATAGTACCACTTACTTGTGGCACTGCCATGTAAGTCATATTGGTATAAAACGCATGAAGAAGCTCCATGTTGATGGATCTTTGGACTCACTCGTTTTTGAAAAGATTGAGACATGTGAACCATGTCTATTGGTATATACGCATGAAGAAACTCCATGCAGATGTATCGTTTGGACTCACTTGATTTTGAATCACTTGAGATATGCAAATCATACCACATGGGCAAGATGACTGAAAAGCCTCGTTTTCAGTAAGATGGAACAAGATAGCAACTTGTTGGAAGTAACACATTTTTGATGTGTGCAGTCCAATGAGTGATGAGGCATGCAGTGAATATCGTTATGTTTTACTTGATTTAAGTAGATACTGTATATTTACTTGATGAAACGCAAGTCTGAATTATTGAATGGTTCAAGTAATTTCAGATTGAAGTTGAAGGTCATTGTGACAAGAGGATAAAATGTTTATGATATGGTCATAGAGATGAGTATCTGAGTTACGAGCTTTGGCACACAATTAAGACATTGTGGAAATTGTTTCACAATTAATACCGCCTAGAACACCATAGTGTGATGGTGTGTCCGAACATCATAGTTGCACCCTATTGGATATGGTGCGTACCATGATGTCTCTTATCGAATTACCACTATCGTTCATGGGTTAGGCATTAGAGACAACCACACTCACTTTAATAGGGCACCACGTAATTCCGTTGAGATGACACCGTTTGAACTATGGTTTGGAGAAACCTAAGTTGTCGTTTCTTAAAAAAATTTGGGGATGCGACGCTTATGTGGAAAAGTTTCATCATGATAAGCTCGAACCCAAAACAGATAAATACATCTTCATAGGATACCCAAAATGGTCGGGTATACCTCCTAATTCAGATCCGAAAGCAATAGGGATTGTTTCTCGAATCAGGTCCTTTCTCGAGGAAAGGTTTCTCTCGAAAGAATTGAGTGGGAGGATGGTGGAGACTTGATGAGGTTATTGAATCGTCACTTCAACAAGTGTGTAGCAGGGCACAGGAAGTTGTTCCTGTGGCACCTACACCAATTGAAGTGGAAGCTTATGATAGTGATCATGAAGTTTCGAATCAAGTCACTATCGAACCTCGTAGGACGACAAGGACGCGTACTGCTTTAGAGTGGTACGCAATCCTGTCTTAGAGGTCATGTTGCTAGACAACAATGAACCTACGAGCTATGGAGAAGCGATGGTGGGCCCGGATTCCGACGAATGGCTCGAGGCCATAAAAACCGAGAAAGGATCCATGACTTTGGAAGAAATACTTGATGGTCGTAAGGCCATTGGGTACAGATGGATTTTAAAAGGAAGACAGACAATGATGGTAAGAATCACCATTAAAAAGCTCGACTTGTCGTTAAGATGTTTTCCGACAAGTTCAAGGAGTTGACTACGGTGAGGCTTTCTCACTCGTAGCGATGCTAAGAGTCTGTTGGAATTGGATTAGCAGTTACTGCATTATTTATGAAATATTGCATATAGGATGTCAAAACATTGTTTCATTGACAGTTTTCTTGAGGAAAGGTTGTATGTGATACAACCAGAAGGTCTTTGACAATCCTGAAAGACGCTAACAAATATGCAAAGCTCCAGCAATCCTTCTAAGGACTGGAGTAAGCATCTCGGAGTTGGAATGTACGCTTTGATGAGATGATCAAAGATTTTGGGTTTATACAAAGTTTGTGAGAAACTTGTATTTCCAAAGAAGTGAGTGGGAGCACTATAGAATTTCTGATGAGTATATGTTGTTGACATATTTATGATCAGAAATGATGTAGAATTTTCTGTAAAGCATATAGGGTTATTTGAAAAGTGTTTTTCAATGGAAAACCTTGATTAGGCTACTTGAACATTAAGCATCAAGATCTATGAGGATAGATCAAAAACGCTTAATGATACTTTCAAATGAGCATATACCTTGACATGATCTTGAAGGTGTTCAAGATGGATCAGTCAAAGAAGGAGTTCTTGCCTGAGATGTAAGGTACGAAGTTAAGACTTAAAGCTCGACCACGGCAGAAAAGAGAGAAAGGACGAAGGTCGCCCCCTATGCTTTAGACATAGGCTCTACAGTATGCTATGCTGAGTACCGCACCTAATGTGTGCCTTGCCACATGTCTGGCAAGAGGGTACAAAAGGTGATCAAGGATTGGATCACCAGATGGCGGTCAAAATTATCCTTAGAGGAATAAGGATATGTTTCTCGGTTATGGAGGTGATAAAGAGTTCGACATAAAGAGTTACATCGATGCAAGCTTTAACACCTATCCGAATGACTCTATGTAGCAAACCGGATACGTATAGTGGAGCAACCATTTGGAATAGCTCCAAGTGGAGCATGAAAGCAGCATTTATAGAATGACCTAGAGATTTGCGAAGTACATACGGATCTCAATGTTGCAGACCCGTTGACTAAAACTTCTCTTACAAGCAAAACATGATCAAACCCAAGAACTCATTGAGACTTAATCACATGGTGATGTGACCTATCAGTGTTGATCACATGGTGATGTGAACTAGATTATTGACTCTAGTGCAAGTGGGAGACTGTTGGAAATATGCCCTAGAGGAAATAATAAATTAGTTATTATTATATTTCCTTGTTCATGATAATCGTTTATTATCCATGCTATAATTGTATTGATAGGAAACTCAGATACATGTGTGGGTACATAGACAACACCATGTCCCTAGTAAGCCTCTAGTTGACTAGCTCGTTGATCAACAGTTGGTTACAGTTTCCTGACCATGGACATTCGATGTCGTTGATAACAGGATCACATCATTAGAAGAATGATGTGATGGACAAGACCCAATCCTAAGCCTAGCACAAAGATCGTAGTTCGTATGCTAAAGCTTTTCTAATGTCAAGTATCATTTCCTTAGACCATGAGATTATGCAACTCCCGGATACCATAGGAATGCTTTGGGTGTACCAAACGTCACAATGTAACTGGGTGGCTATAAAGGTGCACTACAGGTATCTCCGAAAGTGTCTGTTGGGTTGGCACGAATCGAGACTGGGATTTGTCACTCCGTGTAAACGGAGAGGTATCTCTGGGCCCACTCGGTAGGACATTATCATAATGTGCACAATGTGAACAAGGGGTTGATCACGGGATGATGTGTTACGGAACGAGTAAAGAGACTTGCCAGTAACGAGATTGAACAAGGTATCGGTATATCGACGATCGAATCTCGGGCAAGTACTATACCATTAGACAAAGGGAATTGTATACGGGATCGATTGAGTCCTTGACATCGTGGTTCATCCGATGAGATCATAGTTGAACATGTGGGAGCCAACATGGGTATCCAGATCCCGCTGTTGGTTATTGACCGGAGAACGTCTCGGTCATGTCTGCATGGTTCCCGAACCCGTAGGGTCTACACACTTAAGGTTCGATGATGCTAGGGTTATAAAGGAAGTTCATATGTGGTTACCGAATGTTGTTCGGAGTCCCGGATGAGATCCCGGACGTCATGAGGAGTTCCGGAATGGCCCGGAGGTAAAGATTTATATATGGGATTTCCTGTTTTGGTCACCGGAAAAGTTTCGGGTTTTATCGGTAACGTACCGGGACCACCGGGAGGGTCCCGGGGGTCCACCAAATGGGGCCACCGGCACCGGAGGGCTGCATGGGCCAAGTGTGGGAGGGGACCAGCCCCAGGTGGGCTGGTGCGCCCCCCCACAAGGGCCCAAGGCGCCTAGGGTTTGGGGAGGGGGTGCTTCCACCTAACTTGGGGGGCAAGTTTCCCCCCTCTCCCCCCTTGGCTGCCACCCTTAGATGGGATTGGGGCTGCCGCACCCCTTGGGGTGGAAACCCTAGAGGGGGCGCACCCCCTCCCTCTCCCCTATATATACTTGAGGGTTTTGGGGCTGCCAACACATGAGTTTGACCTCTCCCAGGCGCAGCCCTACCTCTCTCCCTTCTCCTCTCCCGCGGTGCTTGGCGAAGCCCTGCAGGATTGCCACGCTCCTCCACCACCACCACGCCGTTGTGCTGCTGCTAGACGGAGTCTTCCTCAACCTCTCCCTCTCTCCTTGCTGGATCAAGGCGTGGGAGACGTCACCGGGCTATACGTGTGTTGAACGCGGAGGTGCCGTCCGTTCGGCACTACGATCTCCGGTGATTTGGATCACGACGAGTACGACTCCTTCAACCCCGTTCTCTTGAACGCTTCCGCTTAGCGATCTACAAGGGTATGTAGATGCACTCTCCTTTCCCTCGTTGCTGGTTTCTCCATAGATAGATCTTGGTGATTCGTAGGAAAATTTTGAATTTCTGCTACGTTCACCAACAGGGGCCCGCCAGTATCGCACCTCGGCCCACGCGTGGATCCGCTACGATCGAGGCAGACAGTTGGTGTTCCGGGCACGGTAAATGCACGCCATTATGGCGCGATAAACGCGCAGTCATAGGGACGTGGCCGCAATTAATCCCACGACCCAAAAGCCCCACCCCCTCGGCTCCGCCGCATATGGCTATAAGTAGGGGGAGGAGGGGAGCGGCAGACGAACGCGCACCCTCCTCCTCCTTCGTCATCTTCCTCTTCTTCTCCGCTGCTACCGCAGTTCGCCGCCGCTGTCTCCAGCCACCCCGCTGCGCTGCTGCTCCGCCGTGGGTTCGCGCGCTCGCCACTGCACCCCTCCTCCGTCAAGCTCCAAGTACTCATGGCGCGCTCCGGAGCATGGGACGGATCCAATGTCCACGAGGATCACCTTGCTTTCCTCCGCCAAACGCGGCGGCTGCCTGGCATGGGCTTCGTGGAGGTACGCTTGCTGCCTGAAAGGGAGATTTCGCCGGCGCTGGGGGAGGGCAAACGCGTCATATTCCGGTCGCACTGCCTCCGCGGCTTCGGCCTGCTAGCAAGCGGATTTATCCGCTCCTTCCTCCAGTTCTACGGCCTCCAGCCGCACCACCACACGACAAACACGGTGTTGTTGTTGTCGGCCTTCGTGACACTCTGCGAGGGCTACCTCGGCATCTTCCCCACCCTCGAGCTCCGGGAGGGAGGGGAGGGGGTTCTTCTACACCAAGCTCGACACCTACGCCAAGGGGAAGGCGGCACAATGCGGCGCCTTCGTCGGGGTGCGGCGTCCGGCTGCCGACAACCCCTTCCCGTCCATCAGCTTGACACAGTCAGTTAAGCTATGGCAACAATCCTACTTCTACGTCAAGAACGTCCACCCGGTGGCCGACTTCGTCAACCTGCCGGCTTATGTAGCCGGCCCGCCGGCTGAACCCTGCGCCAACTGGGTGTACCGATCGAAGACATTGTCGGCCACCTCCGCAGCCACCGTCGCGCAGCTCAAGGTGATGACAAAGATGGAAGGCCTCACGGGATCGGACCTACCGACCACCTTTGTGGCGCGCCAGGTTCTCCCCCTTTAAGGACGACCTCATATGATCAGCCAAATGAGCGGGCACCAAGACTCGTGCCGGATGTGTACCAAGGAGATGCCACGCGTGGAGGTGGCTCATCTGGTGAACTACATCTCGAACTGCAAGCTCCCGGAGGAGGAGTGGCTGTTCGACATGGATCCATACTCGCGCGCGCACCCGCTGTCTGCTGTAAGTCTTCAACTCCTTCTCTTTTCTTTTAGTAACCGAGTTCTCTTTTGTTGCCTGAACAGTCGGCCATCCAGTCGGCAGCCGGCGCCGCGGAGCAGGGCCACGAATATCTTCCGGACCAATCGGTGAGTAACGTGGACGACCCTGACTTGGGGGCGGTCGCCCTGGAAGAAGACGACGCCACGGGCGGTGGTGGTGGAGCAGGCGGCCTCGATGACTGGTCAGATGATGACAACAAGGAGAACATGCCCGCGCCGCCAGCCGGCCATCGACCGGGCGGGCGCGAGCTCTTCAGCCGCTCCGGCTGCTCTAGGCGGCGCATTGAAGCGCCGGGCCACGCCGTCGATGTACGGCAGCCGGCCAAAGAAGCCCAAGAGCTCGGCGGCAGCGACCAAGCGGGAGGAGGCCGCCGCTAAGGCGAACCGCTTTCGGAAGTTCGTGAAGCAGCCCCCGACGGTATCTGTGTAAGTATTCGATTGTTTCCCGTGTCCCTTCTTATTTTTTCTTGCAAACGTCATTTTGAACTCTTTTCCGTTCTGCTTGATCAGGGCCCCGCTCTCTCTTGAGCGGTCTTGCGCCGCCTCCGTGGTTGGAGCAGCTGATGGCTCCGCCAACACCCGCCGAGTGGACCCACGCGCCGAGCTTCAGTCGGCGACGGAGAGGAACATGCAGGAGGCGCGCGAGGAGCAGGAGGAGGCAGAGCGGCAGAAGGAGGGGGTAGCCAAGGCGGCGCAGGAGGAGGTGAACGAGGCCACAAAGGCGCAAGCCGACGCTGCTACCAAGGCCCAGGCAGACGCCGCGGCCAAGGCGTGGGCGGAAGAGGCCGCACGCGGCCAAACCCCGCAACTCATCATCCCCCTCCGCCGTGCCACCTGCACTTGAAGTCTCGGTGCCGCCCGAAGGAGCCGGCGGCGACCAGCAAGCCATGGAGAGAGAGGGGGGCGTCGGCATCGCCCTGGGGGCGGAGGAGCCTCCACCGGCGCCGACCGTCAAGGAGCAAGGTGGCAGCCTAACGCACCACCGGTGTCGCCGGCTGGCGGCGAACTGGTGGCGGGGGTGGACTCCGCAGTCCGCTCCCTGGCACGCCGGCATGCGGCGAAGGCGGCTTCGGCGCCACGGCCATAGGAGGCCGGGGCTGCAAGCTCGTCGGCCCTGGAGGTGGAGGCCACTAGCATCGGCTCGCCGGAGTGGATGCCTGGGGCTGAGACAGCCTTGCTGGACGTAGCAGCACAGTACGTCCCGGCTCGGCTCCAGGCTTAGGCCACCGCCCTCCATCACTACAACCAGGAGTTCCTAGCGTCACGAATGGCCATTCGTATATGATTTTTGTCTTTGATTCTTGTATTCTTCTGTGGGGGCACGTCAGCGCACCCACTGGGTGTAGTCCCCGAGTTCCAGGCCGGCTGCTGAGCAGGCGGCCTAGAACTTCCAAGTAGGCTTGAGTGTTGACTTGCTTTCCTGTCTGTTGTCTTTGTTGCAGGACTATCATAATCTCCGTGCAGCCACCTTCAACTGCCAGGTCTGGGAGCTAGCTCAGAAGACTGCTGACTTGTCCGAGAGCCAGAGTAAGCACTCCACCTTCTCTCTTGCGGGGGCGCGTCAGCGCACCCGCTGGGTGTAGTCCCCGAGATCTGGGCCGACTGCTAAGCAGTCGGGCTGGATCTCTCTTGGTACTTCTTTCTTTCTTGCTTGTTGACCGTCCTTCTTTGCTATCTTTGTAGAGGCCAACGCCGCATTGTAGCAATAGTTGGGCGAGGCCCAAACCGCGTTGCATGCCTAGGAGGAGGAGTGCAGCAAGGTGTCCCAGGAGCGCGACCGCCTGGCCAAGAAGCTGGCTGACAAGGAGGAGCTTCACAAGGCGGCCCTTCAAGCGGCGAAGGACATCGAGGATGCTCTCGAAGCCGAGTTTGAGACTCTATGCTCGAAATGGGCTGATGCAGAGAGGGCACTGAATGATGGCTACAGCCGGATCTAGGACATGGTCGATGGTGAGTTGCTTTCTTCTTTCCTTCGACCGCTGACTGTTATATGTTCTGGCTTCTGACTTCATATTTCTTTTTTCATCTTATGTAGAGTACTTCCCTGGCTACATCGTCGTCGCCAGCCAAGCCATTGAAGCTCACCGCGAAGAGCGGAGACAGGCTGGTGCGGAGATTGCGCCGAACACCTATTGGCCGCTCGACGAGAAGCTCCTTGCCATCCAGGCTCGTCTCCAGCCGGCTCATCGGATGCTTCGCCGGCTGTGGCGTGTCAGGGCCTAGGTGATCTCTACCCTCTGGCCCGGCGTCCAAGCTCCGCGCACCCCCAGTCAGTCTGTCGGTTGGCTGGACGTGGCAGTCGGTCGCTTCGAGGCGTGGAAGGCCTCCTCGGCCCGGGCCGGCGCAAGGCAGGCCTTGGAGTTTGTCAGGGCATGATACCCTGGGCTAGATCTAGCCCAGTTGACCATGTTCCGGCAGGAGGCCAATGAAGATCTGGTGGCTGTGAGGCCTGCTCTTGTTCATCGTGCCAAGGCGATCGCTGACTATACCGACACCAGCATCTTCGTTCCTGAGCTGAACGAAGAGGGTGCCGAGCTGCCACCAGACTTGTTCGGGCTGAACTCGGAAGATGGCGAGGACTCAGCGGAGGAGATCTCCTCCAGTGAAGAGGGCGAAGACGAGGAGAGCAAGGATGGTGAAGACGCCATGCCGGAGGACGGAGCGGATGGCCAGCCTCCACTCGACCGTGCCTCCAGCAACGAGCCGCGCATGAGCGCGCTAACTGCTGCTGGGGACGACTCAGCCGAGACTTGCCAGCCGACCACTCCACCAGGCGGCGCCACCGACTCCACCAACTAGCTGCCAGACTCACCTATTGTGCCCTTGGCCTAGGCGGCCATATTATCTTTAATTTTTCCTGCCTAGTAGTCTTTTGAACAATACTTGTTAAATTTGCGCAGTTCCACCCACTGGGGGTGTATTCAAACTTTGTTGAATTCTGGCTTGAAAGCCTTGTTTATGTAAATATTATTATGCACGTGCTATGCTTGTGCTCAATTCCAACTTGTCTTGCCTTTTTTTGCCTTTTTCTTTTGCCGCCCTCCCTTGGTTGTCGCCTTGCCAACCAGGCGGCCGCTCTGTGGACTATGGCTAGGCCAAGTTCTTAGCCATTTGGGAGGACAAGTACTTCGGTCGCCTAGGACGTAGCAAGGTAAGTGAGAAGCCGGTCGGCCGGCTGCTCAGCAGCCGGTCGACGAGGCAGGAAGTCGGCATATCTTATGTAAGTGCTTTTGGTCCTTAGCCATTTTTCATGTGGGCATCGTTTCCTGCCTTTGACTCGTGCTAGTCGGACAACCACTCTGCGAGTGCAACAACTATAAAATCTTCGAACGAGATTCGCGTTCCATGGGCGTTCTGATTCCTTGCCGGAGTCGTCCCTCTTGCGTGCCCTGGGCTTCTGTGCATCGACTAGGTAGTAGGAGTCGTTGCCCAAGGCCTTGCTGATGATTGTCGGTGTCAAAACTGGCGGATCTCGGGTAGGGGGTCCCGAGCTATGCGTCTAAGGCTAATGGTAACAGGAGGCAGGGGACACAATGTTTTCCCAGGTTCGGGCCCTCTCTATGGAGGTAATACCCTACTTCCTGCTTGATTGATCTTGATGATATGAGTATTACAAGAGTTGATCTTGTCGGATATCGGGTTCCGGCAAAACCCTTAAGGTTCAAACTCTGGGGTGCGCGCGAAGATCTTCCCCCTACCGATCCACGTTCTAACGCCTCGCTGAGAATCTAAGCTAAAATGATGAACAACACGAGGGAGACAAGGTTTATACTGGTTCGGGCCACCGTTGTGGTGTAATACCCTACTCCAGTATGTGGTGTGGTGGATTGCCTTAGGGGCTGATGATGAACAGTACAAGGGAAGAACAGCCTCGCGAGAAGAGGTGCTCTTGTGGTGGAATGTTGATCGACCCCCTTTCTACTGTGGTGGCTATCTCTATTTATAGAGGCCCTGGTTCTCTTCCCAAATATTGAGCAGGAAGGGCGCCAATAACGGCCATTTTGAAGGGGAACATCTAGTACAAGTTATCCTGACTAAATTTGGTCTTCGACTGCCAAAGGCACTAGCGATGACGCTGTCTTGGGCTCCATGGTGACCTCCGTCCTGCCGCTCTGCTGGTCTTGGTCTCGTTGCACCAAAATGGTAACTTTGCTTGATGCCTCGGTACTCCGCGCCTCTACTCTCCCCCTTTGCACCAAAGAGGAAACAAGGACACTGCGCAGGCCGGGCCCGCCTGGTTTTGGTCATCATGGATTGCATCACGAGCACCTCGCGAGGTACCCCTGCCTTGATCTCTCCGCCTCCTCGCGAGCCTGCCTGGTGAGGCTGCTCCTGAGGAAGCCTTGTGTCGTCCGCCCTGCGAGGCTTGGCCCCTCGCGAGGGTCTTGAGCTTGAGTTGATGAAGATGGGCCGTACTGGGCCACCACTTGAGCCACGCCGCAGGCCACAGGTAGGCAAGTCTGGGGACCCCCGTTCCCAGAACACCGACAGTAGCCCCCGGGCCCAAGGCGCGCTCGGGCTTGGCTTAGCAGAGAAGCGAAGGGGCAAGTGCGGAGCACCGCGGGGCCCAACAGCCTGCGGCCTTGGTCGCCGCGTGGCATTTGATTGGACGTGGGCGTCTCTGCTTCCCCATGCTGCATCGGCAACTACCCGTCTGACAAAAGTCGGGCTTGTGTTAGGCTTACTTTCATTACTCTCTTTCGCCTTGCTTCAGATCCCCTTTCTTGCTCTTCGCCCTCTTGCTTCCGAAATCTCCAGATCCGCCTCAACCTTTCACCTCCAGTGAGCAATGGCACCCCGCAAGACCGTGACCGGGGCTCCACCGGCCTAGTACTCACCGACTCTGGATCCTCCAAATGTGTCGGAGAACAATCTCGCCCTCACGCGCCTGATGACGGCGGCACAAGGCAGCGAGATGGGGGAGACTGCGCTCCGGCCCGACTCCGCCCAGCCGGAGGGCAAGGGGAGCACCTTCTACCCCTTCTTGATGAGCGCCGTCATTGCTGGTCTGGTGCCTCCTTTCTCTGAGTTCTTCTTTGCTGTCCTCCGCCAGTATAATCTGCATGCTCTGCATCTCCACCCCAACTCTGTTCTCCTCCTATCGATTTTCGCCTACTATTGTGAGGCATACGTCCGGGTGATGCCCTCCGTGGCCTTGCTGTGCCACTTCTTCTCCCTCTGAGTCACTGGCGCCAATATCTCGGCATGTGTAGGCTTTGTTGCGTACTCCAAAGCCAATGCCATCTCGAAGGCCGAGAAGAGGGTCGACGACTTTCGGAGCAAGTGGGTCATGATGGATGCCAGATGCATCAACTCCCGGCTGGCGCTGCTCACGGGGCAGCCCCAGACCATCGAGGCGTGGTCTTGGGAGAAGCTTGACGATCGGTGGGCGAAGCTGGTGCTAGAGAAGATGAATGCTGACCTGAGGCCGGGCAACCTGAGGGCGGCAAAGCTGACCGGGGCCATGCTCCTGAGGGAATTCTTGGCGTACTGGGTGGCTCCACTTCAGGCGCACTCGCGCCTGCTGTGGAGGCTCGAGGATGCGGATGCTGTCCTCCACCTGAGCTCAGAGGCTCTGGCTGACGAGGATCTGACCGCATCTCTCCGCTTCCTGGTCGGAGAGGACGTGGCAAGCCCGGAGGGCGCTCCGGTCCCCTTGTTCCTCCGTGACGATTAGGAGCGGGTGGTGGTGTTGGAGAACGTTGTAGAAAATAAAAATTTTCCTATGGTTTCACCAAGCGGGCGGAAACATATTAATGCATCTACATACCTTTGTAGATCGCGAGCGGAAGCGTTCAAGTGAACGGGGTTGAGGTAGTCGTTCTCGTCGTGATCCTATCACCGGAGATCCTAGCACCAAATGGACGGCACCTCCGCGTTCAACACACGTACAGTCAGCATGATGTCTCCTCCGTCTTTATCCAGCAAGGGGGAAGGAGAGGTTGATGAAGATCCAGCAGCACGACGGCGTGGTGGTGGATGCAGCAGGACTCCGGCAGGGCTTCGCCAAGCAACTGCGGGAGGAGGAAGAGGTGTAGCAGGGGGAAGGAGGCACCAAGACTCAGGGTGCGGCTGCCCTCCCTCCCCCCTCCTTTATATAGGCCCCCTGGGGGGGGGGGGCGCCGGCCCTGGAGATCAGATCTCCAAGGGGGGCGGCAGCCAGGGGGGGTGGAGTGCCCCCAAGGCAAGTGGTGCGCCCCCACCTAGGGTTTCCAACCCTAGGCGCAGGGGGGCCCCAAGGGGGAGGCGCACCAGCCCACCAGGGGCTGGTTCCCTCTCCACTTCAGCCCACAGGCCCCTCCGGGATAGGTGGCCCCACCCGGTGGACCCCCGGGACCCTTCCGGTGGTCCCGGTACAATACTTGGTGACCCCGAAACTTTCCCGATGGCCGAAACAGCACTTCCTATATACAATTCTTTACCTCCAGACCATTCCAGAACTCCTCGTGACGTCCGGGATCTCATCCGGGACTCCGAACAACTTTCAGTATACTGCATACTCATATTCATACAACCCTAGCGTCACCAAACCTTAAGTGTGTAGACCCTACGGGTTCGGGAGACATGCAGACATGACCGAGACTGCACTCCGTCAATAACCAATAGCGGGATCTGGATACCCATGTTGGTTCCCACATACTCCTCGATGATCTCATCGGATGAACCACGATGTCGAGGATTCAAGCAACCCCGTATGCAATTCCCTTTGTCAGATGGTATGTTACTTGCCCGAGATTCGATCGTCGGTATCCCAATACCTCGTTCAATCTCGTTGCCGGCAAGTCACTTTAGTCATATCGTAATGCATGATCCCGTGACCAGACACTTGGTCACTTTGAGCTCATTATGATGATGCACTATCGAGTGGGCCCAGTGATACCTCTCCGTAATACGAAGTGACAAATCCCAGTCTCGATCCGTGTCAACCCAACAGACACTTTCAGAGATACCTGTAGTGCACCTTTATAGTCACCCAGTTACGTTGTAACGTTTGGTACACCCAAAGCACTCCTACGGTATCTGGGAGTTACACGATCTCATGGTCTAAGGAAAGATACTTGACATTTGGAAAAGCTCTAGCAAAACGAACTACACGATCTTGTGCTATGCTTAGGATTGGGTCTTGTCCATCACATCATTCTCCTAATGATGTGATCCCGTTATCAACGACATCCAATGTCCATAGTCAGGAAACCATGACTATCTGTTGATTAACGAGCTAGTCAACTAGAGGCTCACTAGGGACATGTTTTGGTCTTAGTATTCACACGTGTATTACGATTTCCGGATAATACAATTATAGCATGAATAAAAGACAATTATCATGAACAAGGAAATATAATAATAATCATTTTATTATTGCCTCTAGGGCATATTTCCAACAGTATCCCACTTGCACTAGAGTCAATAATCCAGTTACATTGTGATGAATCGAACACCCATAGAGTTCTGGTGCTGATCATGTTTTGCTCGCGGAAGAGGTTTAGTCAACGGATCTGCGACATTCAGATCCGTATGCACTTTGCAAATTTCTATGTCTCCATCTTGAACATTTTCACGAATGGAGTTGAAGCGACGCTTGATGTGCCTGGTCTTCTTTTGAAACCTGGGCTCCTTGGCAAGTGCAATAGCTCCAGTGTTGTCACAGAAGAGTTTGATCGGCCCCGACGCATTGGGTATGACTCCTAGGTCGGTGATGAACTCCTTCACCCAAATTGCTTCATGCGTTGCCTCCGAGGCTGCCATGTACTCCGCTTCACATGTAGATCCCGCCACGACGCTCTGCTTGCAGCTGCACCAGCTTACTGCTCCACCATTCAACATATACACGTATCCGGTTTGTGAATTTGAGTCATCCAGATCTGTGTCGAAGCTAGCGTCGACGTAACCCTTTACGATGAGCTCTTCATCACCTCCATAAACGAGAAACATGTCCTTTGTCCTTTTCAGGTACTTCAGGATATTCTTGACCACTGTCCAGTGTTCCTTGCCGGGATTACTTTGGTACCTTCCTACCAAACTTACGGCAAGGTTTACATCAGGTCTGGTACACAGCATGGCATACATAATAGATCCTATGGCTGAGGCATAGGGGATGACACTCATCTCTTCTTTATCTTTTGCCGTGGTCGGGCATTGAGCCGAGCTCAATCTCACACCTTGCAATACAGGCAAGAACCCCTTCTTGGACTGATCCATTTTGAACTTCTTCAAAATCTTATCAAGGTATGTGCTTTGTGAAAGACCTATGAGGCGTCTCGATCTATCCCTATAGATCTTGATGCCTAATATGTAAGCAGCTTCTCCAAGGTCCTTCATTGAAAAACACTTATTCAAGTAGGCCTTAATGCTATCCAAGAATTCTATATCATTTCCCATCAAAAGTATGTCATCCACATATAATATGAGAAATGCTACAGAGCTCCCACTCACTTTCTTGTAAACGCAGGCTTCTCCATAAGTCTGCATAAACCCAAACGCTTTGATCATCTCATCAAAGCGAATGTTCCAACTCCGAGATGCTTGCACCAGCCCATAAATGGATCGCTGGAGCTTGCATACTTTGTTAGCATTCTTAGGATCGACAAAACCTTCCGGTTGCATCATATACAGCTTTTCCTTAAGATAACCGTTGAGGAATGCCGTTTTGACGTCCATATGCCATATCTCATAATCATAGTATGCGGCAATTGCTAACATGATTCGGACAGACTTAAGCTTCTCTACGGGAGAGAAAGTCTCATCGTAGTCAATCCCTTGAACTTGCCGATAACCCTTAGCGACAAGTTGAGCCTTATAGATAGTAACATTACCATCCGCGTCCGTCTTCTTCTTAAAGATCCATTTGTTTTCTATCGCTCGCCGATCATCCGGCAAGTCTGTCAAAGTCCATACTTTGTTTTCATACATGGATTCTATCTCGGGTTGCATGGCTTCAAGCCATCTGTTGGAATCTGGGCCCACCATCGCTTCTTCATAGTTTGAAGGTTCACCGTTGTCTAACAACATGATTTCTAGGACAGGGTTGCCATACCACTCTAGTGTGGAACGTGTCCTTGTGGACCTACGAAGTTCAGTAGCAACTTGATCCGAAGTACCTTGATCATCATCATTAATTTCCTCTCCAGTCGGTGTAGGCACCACAGGAACATTTTCCTGAGCTGCACTACTTTCCGGTTTAAGAGGTAGTACTTCATCGAGTTCTACTTTCCTCCCACTTACTCCTTTCGAGAGAAACTCTTTTTCCAGAAAGGATCCATTCTTGGCAACAAAGATCTTGCCTTCGGATCTAAGGTAGAAGGTATACCCAACGGTTTCCTTAGGGTATACTATGAAGACGCATTTTTCCGACTTGGGTTCGAGCTTTTCAGGTTGAAGTTTCTTGACATAAGCATCACATCCCCAAACTTTTAGAAACGCCAGCTTAGGTTTCTTCCCAAACCATAATTCATATGGTGTCGTCTCAACGGATTTAGACGGTGCCCTATTTAAAGTGAATGTAGCTGTCTCTAGAGCGTATCCCCAAAATGATAGCGGTAAATCGGTAAGAGACATCATAGATCACACCGTATCCAATAGAGTGCGATTACGATGTTCGGACACACTGTTACGCTGAGGTGTTCCAGGCGGCGTGAGTTGTGAAATGATTCCACATTTTCTTAAGTGCGTACCAAATTCGTGACTTAAATATTCACCTCCACGATCCGATCGTAAGAATTTTATCTTTCGGTCACATTGATTCTCTACTTCATTCTAAAGTTCCTTGAACTTTTCAAAGGTCTCAGACTTGTGTTTCATCAAGTAGACATACCCATATCTACTTAAGTCATCAGTGAGAGTGAGAACATAACGATATCCTCTGCGAGCCTCAACGCTCATTGGACCACACACATCAGTATGTATGATTTCCAATAAGTTGGTTGCTTGCTCCATGTTCCGGAGAACGGAGTCTTGGTCATTTTGCCCATGAGGCATGGTTCACATGTGTCAAATGATTCATAATCGAGAGACTCTAAAAGTCCATCAGCATGGAGCTTCTTCATGCGCTTGACACCAATGTGATCAAGGCGGCAGTGCCACAAGTACGTGGGACTATCGTTATCAACTTTACATCTTTTGGTATTCACACTATGAATATGTGTAACATTACGTTCGAGATTCATTAAGAATAAACCATTGACCATCGGGGCATGACCATAAAACATATCTCTCATATAAATAGAACAACCATTATTCTCAGATTTAAATGAGTAGCCATCTCGTATTAAACGAGATCCAGATACAATGTTTATGCTCAAACTTGGCACTAAATAACAATTATTAAGGTTCATAACTAATGTTGTGGGTAAATGTAGAGGTAGCGTGCCAACGGCGATCACATCGACCTTGGAACCATTCCCGACGCGCATCGTCACCTCGTCCTTTGCCAGTCTCCGCTTATTCCGCAGCTCCTGCTGTGAGTTACAAATATGAGCAACGGCACCGATATCAAATACCCAGGAGTTACTATGAGTACTGGTAAGGTACACATCAATTACATGTATATCACATATACCTTTAGTGTTGCCGGCCTTCTTGTCCGCTAAGTATTTGGGGCAGTTCCGCTTCCAGTGACCCTTCCCTTTGCAATAAAAGCACTCAGTCTCAGGCTTGGGTCCATTCTTTGACTTCTTCCTGGCAACTGGCTTACCGGGCGCGGCAACATCTTTGCCGTCCTTCTTGAAGTTCTTCTTACCCTTGCCCTTCTTGAACTTAGTGGTTTTATTGACCATCAACACTTGATGTTCTTTCTTGATTTCAACCTCTGCTGACTTCAGCATTGAAAAATACTTCAGGAATGGTCTTCACCATCCCCTGCATATTGTAGTTCAGCACAAAGCTCTTGTAGCTCGGTGGGAGTGACTGAAGGATTCTGTCAATGACCGCCTCGTCCGGGAGGTTGATCTCCAGCTGGGACAGGCGGTTGTGCAACCCAGACATTTTGAGTATGTGCTCACTGACAGAACTATTTTCCTCCATCTTACAACTATAGAATTTGTCGGAGACTTCATATCTCTCGACCCGGGCATGAGCTTGAAAAACCATTTTCAGCTCCTCGAACATCTCATATGCTCCGTGTCGCTCAAAACGCTTTTGGAGCCCCGGTTCTAAGCTGTAAAGCATGCCGCACTGAACGAGGGAGTAATCATCAGCACGTGACTGCCAAGCGTTCATAACGTCTTGGTTCTTTGGGATGGGTGCTTCACCTAGCGGTCCTTCTAGGACATATTCTTTCTTGGCTGCTATGAGGATGATCCTCAGGTTCCGGACCCAGTTTGAATAGTTGCTGCCATAATCTTTCAGCTTGGTTTTCTCTAGGAACGCGTTGAAGTTCATGTTGACATGAGCGTTGGCCATTTGATCTACAAGACATATTTTGCAAAGATTTTAGACTAAGTTCATGATAATTAAGTTCATCTAATCAAATTATTTAATGAACTCCCACTCAGATTGACATCCCTCTAGTCATCTAAGTGTTACACGATCCGAGTCGACTAGGCCGTGTCCGATCATCACGTGAGACGGACTAGTCATCATCGGTGAACATCTCCATGTTGATCGTATCTTCCATACGACTCATGTTCGACCTTTCGATCTCTTGTGTTCCGAGGCCATGTCTGTACATGCTAGGCTCGTCAAGTTAACCCTAAGTGTTTTGCATGTGTAAAACTGTCTTACACCCGTTGTATGTGAACGTAAGGATCTATCACACCCGATCATCACGTGGTGCTTCGAAACGACGAACTTTAGCAACGGTGCACAGTTAGGGGGAACACTTTCTTGAAATTATTATAAGGGGTCATCTTATTTACTACCGCCGTTCTAAGTAAACAAGATGTACAAAACATAATAAACATCACATGCAATTATATAAAGTAGTGACATGATATGGCCAGTATCATATAGCTCCTTCGATCTACATCTTCGGGGCTCCATGATCATCTTCGTCACCGGCATGACACCATGATCTCCATCATCATGATCTCCATCATCGTGCCTCCATGAAGTTGCTCGCCAACTATTACTTCTACTACTATAGCTAACGGTTTAGCAATAAAGTAAAGTAATTACATGGCGTTAAATCATTGACACGCAGGTCATACAATAATTAAGACAACTCCTATGGCTCCTGCCGGTTGTCATACTCATCGACATGCAAGTCGTGATTCCTATTACAAGAACATGATCTCATACATCACAATATATCATTCATCATTCATCACAACTTCTGGCCATATCACATCACATGACAATCGCTGCAAAAACAAGTTAGACGTCCTCTAATTGTTGTTGCATCTTTTACGTGGCTGCAATTGGGTTCTAGCAAGAACGTTTTCTTACCTACGAATAACCACAACGTGATTTTTTCAACTTCTATTTACCCTTGATAAGGACCCTTTTCATCGAATCCGCTCCAACTAAAGTAGGAGAGACAGACACCCACTAGCCACCTTATGCAACTAGTGCATGTAAGTCGGTGGAACCTGTCTCACGTAAGCGTATGTGTAAGGTCGGTCTGGGCCGCTTCATCCCACAATACCGCTGAAGCAAGAAAAGACTAGTAGTGGCAAGCAAGTTGACAAGATCTACGCCCACAACTGATTTGTGTTCTACTCGTGCAATAGAGAACTACGCATAGACCTAGCTCATGATGCCACTGTTGGAGAACGTTGCAGAAAATAAAAAATTTCCTACGGTTTCACCAAGATCCATCTATGAGTTCATCTAGCAACGAGTGATATTAATGCATCTACATACCTTTGTAGATCGCAAGCGGAAGCGTTCAAGTGAACGGGGTTGAGGTAGTCGTTCTCGTCGTGATCCTATCACCAGAGATCCTAGCGCCAAACGGACGGCACCTCCGCGTTCAACACACGTACGGTCAGTGTGACGTATCCTCTGTCTTGAACCAGCAAGGGGGAAGGAGAGGTTGATGAAGATCCAGCAGCACGACGGCGTGGTGGTGGATGCAGCAGGACTCCGGCAGGGCTTCGCCAAGCAACTGCGGGAGGAGGAAGAGGTGTAGCAGGGGGAGGGAGGCGCCAAGGCTCAGGTTGCGGCTGCCCTCCCTCCCCCCTCCTTTATATAGGCCCCCAGGAGGGGGCCGCCGGCCCTGGAGATCAGATCTCCAAGGGGGGGCGGCCAGGGGGGTGGAGTGCCCCCCAAGGCAAGTGGTGCGCCCCCCCCCCACCTAGGGTTTCCAACCCTAGGCGCAGGGGGGCCCATGGGGGAGGCGCACCAGCCCACCAGGGGCTGGTTCCCTCCCACTTCAGCCCACGGGGCCCTCCGGGATATGTGGCCCCACCTGGTGGACCCCTGAGACCCTTCCGGTGGTCCCGGTACAATACCGGGTGACCCCGAAACTTTCCCGATGGCCGAAACAGCACTTCCTATATACAATTCTTTACCTTCGGACCATTCCGGAACTCCTCATGACGTCCGGGATCTCATCCAGGACTCCGAACAACTTTTGGTATACTGCATACTCATATTCATACAACCCTAGCGTCACCGAACCTTAAGTGTGTAGACCCTACGGGTTCGGGAGACATGCAGACATGACCGAGACTACTCTCCGGTCAATAACCAACAGCTGGATCTGGATACCCATGTTGGTTCCCACATACTCCTCGATGATCTCATCAGATGAACCATGATGTCGAGGATTCAAGCAACCCCGTATGCAATTCCCTTTGTCAGACGGTATGTTACTTGCCCGAGATTCGATCGTCGGTATCCCAATACCTCATTCAATCTCGTTGCCGGCAAGTCACTTTACTCGTACCGTAATGCATGATTCCATGACCAGACACTTGGTCACTTTGAGCTCATTATGATGATGCACTACCGAGTGGGCCCAGTGATACCTCTCCGTAATACGGAGTGACAAATCCCAGTCTCGATCCGTGTCAACCCAACAGACACTTTCAGAGATACCTGTAGTGCACCTTTATAGTCACCCAGTTACGTTGTAACGTTTGGTACACCCAAAGCACTCCTACGGTATCCGGGAGTTACACGATCTCATGGTCTAAGGAAAGATACTTGACATTTGGAAAAGCTCTAGCAAAATGAACTACACGATCTTGTGCTATGCCTAGGATTGGGTCTTGTCCATCACATCATTCTCCTAATGACGTGATCCCGTTATCAACGACATCCAATGTCCATAGTCAGGAAACCATGACTATCTGTTGATTAACGAGCTAGTCAACTAAAGGCTCACTAGGGACATGTTTTGGTCTTAGTACTCACACGTGTATTACGATTTCTGGATAATACAATTATAGCATGAATAAAAGACAATTATCATGAACAAGGAAATATAATAATAATCATTTTATTATTGTCTATAGGGCATATTTCCAACAGGTGGACGCCATGCCCACCTTTGACGGGGACGGTTTGGTGCCGACGGAGGCTCCTAAGGGCCAGGCGGCGACGGCGACGGTGGACTTGTCCTCCGATGATTCCGGTGGGGGAGATGAGGAAGATGATGATGAGGAGGAGGAGCACGACTCGGAGGCGACTACCGAGGGGATGGGGGAGACTTCCCCTTGGTGCAGGTCCAGCGCCCTCCGCTCCATGCCGGACGACGACGAAGCCGGCGCCAGGCGAGGGGAAGAAGGCCCGCCCTTGATCCCGAAGAGGGACAGGTCGGGGCTGATCTCCCGAGGGTCTACTCCAGCCCTGGTGCTGCCCGAAGCCAGCTCCAGCCCCTCTGGTGCGCATTCCTCTGCTTCCGGACCTCTCAAGGCTGAGCCCCGTAGGAGGCTTTCAGGCTTCAAGCTCGGCCGGAGGCCGTTGGAACCCGCGGAAGCCGACCAGTAAGTACTTGAACTCTGCTTTTCTCTTGTTTTTCCGTCAAGGCTTGACATCCTCCATTTTTGGTTAGGCTGCCGCCTGCGGAGAAGAGGCTGAAGGGGGAATTGACGGCCCCACTCAGGGCAAGCTCGTCTGTTGTGGCCGTGCCTTCATCTGCGGGAAAGGGAGGCAGCGGGGCTCGCACCTTGCCTGCCCGATCGTCCTTGCGAGGCCAGGAGGGACGCTCTGGTGGGGAGCCAACCCCCATGGCCCCGCTGACTCTGGAGGCGCCCACGCTTGATGCTGTCACCAAGGTGGCCAAGGCTCAGGAGGTCCCGGCCTCTCAAGCCATGATCATGCTGCCGTCTTCTCCTCCTACTCCACCGGCTCCCGTCTCTTCTGCCTCTTCCGCCGCCTTGGACCGTGCTGCTGATGAGCTGAGCCGGCTGCAAGAAGATCTTCAGGGCGCCAACCCCCGCCTGGTGGCCGGGCGCCTGGAGTTGGTCTCTGGCTGGGTTCGCTCTGACGCATCCGTCCGGGCGGCGCTGAGCCAGGTTGTGACGACTACCAAGGAGGAGAAGCAAGTCACCTCCCAGGCCAAAGCCGCTCGCGACGCAGCATTGAAGGATGCTTCAACTGTCCGGGGCCACTGCAAGGCGCTGGAGGACGATCTGCAAGGTTTGCATGATGAGCTCGCTAAGGAGGTTCGCGACCGTCAGGCGAAGGAGGAGGAGATGAAGGCCCGGTAGGCTGCCGTCAGGGACCGCGACACCGAACTCTCAGCTGATCGCGGCCGGCTAAAGACACTGGAGCAGACGCTGAAGGCGGAGAGGGTTGAGCTGGACGCCAAGGCTAAAGTCTTGACCGAGGACCGCGCGGCCTTCATGGACTATGAGGTGAGGTCTCGCAAGGCGCTGAAGACGCTTTATGACGAGGGTCTGGAGAAGCCGCTGGTCGGAGCCATGGAAGGCCCCGCCAAGCTGCTTCCCTTCCTGGCCGAGGCACTTGAGGAGGACATGACCGGTATCGGCCCCATGGACGAGGTTGAAGCTCGCGTCCTTTCCTCAGCAGCGCTGACGCGGATCCTCAGCCACTCTACCTCCGCAACCCCGACGCCAACCTTGACGACTTGCTGGAGCCTTTGGGTGCCGAGCGCTCCGCCGCTGCTGCTGAGGCCGTGAAGGGCCGAGTAGAGGCCTTGCTGGCGAAGTTCCGCGCCTTCAACATAGTGCCCAAGTGAGGTGCTGCTGGCTCTGCGGCCTCGGGGGGTGGAGCTGACAAGCGCAACTCCACCACGAGCATCGGTGCTGCCCAAGGGTGATCTTCTCGCGGCTTCTTTCCTGCTCCAGTTCCTGCAACATGTACCGTGCCTCGTGGAGGCGTTTAAACTTGTGTTTGGTATCGTGAGAACAATTTATGGTCTGTAATATTTGCTTCAGAATTTCCGAGATTTTGCGTTTTCCTTCCTATTTGCTTTGTGTTCTACGTCGGCAGGGCTCGGCCCCGCGCATACCTCAGCCGCTGTTAGCCCCGACCAGATCACCAAGACGGACTAAGGAGTGAGGGGCTACATGGCAAGTTAGGCTCCTGAGTCGCGATGCTCAGGAGTCCCCCTTGACGCGCAAACAGCAAATAGAGAAGGGGTGTAGGAGTGGATCTGTTGTTCTACATCGGCAGAGACTGGCCCCGCACATACCTCAACCGCCGTTAGCCTTTCGGAACTAAGGAGTGAGGGGCTACATGACCAGTTAGGCTCCTGAGTTGCGATGCTCAGGAGTCCCCCTTGACGCTCAAATGGTCTTCATACCTTGGCTCCGCTCGGGGAGCAACGACCAGGTCCGAGGGACCTGGCTAGGTGGCGTTCACTTAGGCGTGACCCGGGCACAGCCCCCGTGTCTAGCCCCCTCATGCGGCGCTCCCGAGGGGAGGCGTTGTGATAAGGCCAGACATTGAGCTCTGGGCTCCCTGAGGTTGATACAGCCGTGGGCTGCCCTCAGTTGTTTATCACCAGCGCGGAGCATAGCACTTCCGTATGTGTACGGGCATAGCCGCTCCTCGGCAGTGTCGTCAGCCAGCATGGAGCATGGTGCTTCCACTAGTACGTGGGAGGGGCCCCCCCTCTGGGAGGACCCCTGGGGCGTGTACAGCCACGCCCTGACATGTGGCCGGCACGGTAGGGCTAGATAAGGTGTATCTGGGCACTCTGAGCCAGCACGGGACTCACGAGGCCCTACCTCAAGGCGGGTTGCACCTGATCTTGAGCCTTGGGCGGCTGAGTGTTCCTGCAAGGCGGTTAGATGCAAACGCTCTACGTCCTCAGGTCCCGGCCCTCGAGCTAGCTCAGCCGCCGCTGGTATGCTAGGTCGCGATGCTGTGGACAAGGCCAGGGGTGAGGGCTCAAGAGCTAGTAAGAGCCCATGAGTCATGATGCTTAGGCGCCCCCTTTTAACGTGCAAGCGGTTTGCATGAAGGAGAAGAAAGGGGCCGCAATGGGCGAGAGATGATAATCATAGGAAAGTTGAGTGTGAAAAAGCAAACCAACTTAGATAGATGCAGGAAAGTCACATGCCACTGGGTCAGGCCCGAGCGGCTTGGGGATGATGCAGCCCGAGGGGCGCCCCCAACAAGGTAAGCTAAAGACATGAGCAAAACGGATACATGCCGCGGGGACAGACCCACGCAAACTGGGAATTATGCAGCCCTGAGGGCGCTCCCAGCTGAAATGAAACTCAAAAGATTTCACCTGATATCATTGCAGAGCGAGTGTTGGAGTAGCTGACGACGCGCGGCGAAGAAGCTAATCCTCACGAGCCTTCGGAGCCCCGAGCCTCGGGAGGCTCTGGAGGTCCGGGCGGCTCCTCAAGGTCCATCTCCATCTCCTCCAAGAACGTGCGGTGCCTGGCCACCTGAGCCTCCAGAATGCTCCTCATTAGGCGCTGATGAGCAGCAGCCGCGTTCGGCAGGCCGAAAGGCATGCGAACGTAGCTATGAGGTGGACCCTTGCAACGTCCCACGTGCGAAGGCTAGAAGCGCTCCTGAGACGCGACTCGATTGAGCCCTGGGTAGTCGATGCAGACGCACAGCCTGCGATCCTTGCATGTATGGGGAGCTACGCCGGGTAGGCGGCGGCTGCCGCGCATGACTCTTGACTCCTGCAGTTCCTGAGTGACCTTGGCGATGAACTCATAAGGGTTGGGCCCTCCTTGCCTCATGCCTTCCTGAGGGAAACATGTCGCGAAGCACGCCTCCAAGCGGTGCCTGAGTGCCTCCCTCATGATCTTGGCAAAGTCAGTGGCCCTCCAGGAGAGAGCCCCCGAGCCTTGCCCGAGGAGGGCGCTGGGCATGCCTTCCTATGCGACAGAGGGAGGCGCCCCTTGGACGGGCGCGGATCCTGGCGCGGTGCCACTGGAGGTGCCTGCCTTCTGAGGCCTTGAGATGGGTGATGTCTTATTCTTATTGCGAGCTGCCTCAGGGGGGGAGGGTTCCCACTCTTGCTGTCTGGATCCTCGATTGATGCGGCTTGGAAGGCACGCTCGAGAGAGCACACCATATCCTTCTCTTCACAGGGGACTGTGATGACTCCGCCGCTTCCCGGCATCTTGAGGACATTGTAACCATGGTGAGTCACTGCCATGAACTTGGTCAGGGCTGGATACCCGAGGATGGCATTGTATGGCAAGCGAATGTGGGCAATGTCGAAGTCGATGAGCTCGATATGGTAGTTCTTGATCTGTCCAAAGGTGACAGGGAGGCGGACCTGCCCTATCGGGGTGGTGGAACGATCAGTGACTCCTGAGAAAGGCTTGGTTGGCTGAAGCTGATTATATGGCACTTGGAGATTGTTGAACGTCTCGACAGACAGAACGTTGAGTCCTGTGCCGCCATCGATGAGGGTCCTGGTGACTGCTACGTCTTGAGCTTGCGTTGGTTTTCCTTGAAGAGGAAAGGGTGATGCAGCAATAGTAGCGTAAGTATTTCCCTCAGTTTTTGAGAACCAAGGTATCAATCCAGTAGGAGGCTCCTCAAAAGTCCCACGCACCTACACAAACAAACAAAGAACTCGCAACCAACGCAATAAAGGGGTTGTCAATCCCTTCACGGCCACTTGCGAAAGTGAGATCTAATAGAGATAGTATGATAAGATAAATATATTTTTGGTATTTTATAATATAGATGCAAAAAGTAAAGATGCAAATAAAAGTAGATTGAAAGCTTATATGATAAAATATAGACCCAAGGGCCATAGGTTTCACTAGTGGCTTCTCTCAAGTTTGCATAAGTATTACGGTGGGTGAACAAATTACTGTCGAGCAATTGATAGAAAAGCGAATAATTATGAGATTATCTAGGCATGATCATGTATATAGGCATCACATCCATGACAAGTAGACCGACTCCTGCCTGCATCTACTACTATTACTCCACACATCGACCGCTATCCAGCATGCATCTAGAGTATTAAGTTCATAAGAACAGAGTAACGCATTAAGAAAGATGACATGATGTAGAGGGATAAACTCAAGCAATATGATATAAACCCCATATTTTTATCCTCGATGGCAACAATACAATGTGTGCCTTCCAACCCTTTCTGTCACTGGGTAAGGACACCGCAAGATTGAACCCAAAGCTAAGCACTTCTCCCATGGCAAGAAAGATCAATCTAGTAGGCCAAACCAAACTGATAATTCGAAGATACTTGCAAAGATAACTCAATCATACATAAAAGAATTCAGAGAAGATTCAAATATTTCTCATAGATAAACTTGACCATAAACCCACAATTCATCGGATCTCGACAAACACACCGCAAAAAGAGTTTACATCGAATAGATCTCCACAAGAGAGGGGGAGAACATTGTATTGAGATCCAAAAAGAGAGAAGAAGCCATCTAGCTAATAACTATGGACCGAAGGTCTATGGTAAACTACTCACAACTCATCGGAGGGGCTATGGTGTTGATGTAGAAGCCCTCCGTGGTCGATTCCCCCTCCGGCGGAGCACCGGCGAAGGCTCCAAGATGGGATCTCGCGGATACAGAAGGTTACGACGGTGGAAATTGTTTTTCGTTGGCTCCTTGGATGTTTTCGGGGTACGTAGGTATATATAGGAGGAAGAAGTACGTCAGTGGCTGCTTGTGGGGCCCAGGAGACAGGGGGCGCGCCTAGGAGGGGTGGGCGTGCCCTCCTATCTCCTGGCCGCCTCGATTGCTTCTTGACTTGCACTCCAAGTCCTCTGGATCACGTTCGTTCCAAAAATCACGCCCCCGAAGGTTTCATTCCGTTTGGACTCCGTTTGATATTCCTTTTCTTCGAAATACTGAAATAGGCAAAAAAACAGCAATACGGGCTGGGCCTCCGGTTAGTAGGTTAGTCCCAAAAATGATATAAATATGTAAAATAAAGCCCATAAACATCCAAAAATGGGTAATATAATAGCATGGAACAATCAAAAATTATAGATACGTTGGAGACGTATCAAGCATCCCCAAGCTTAATTCCTGCTCGTCCTCGAGTAGGTAAATGATAAAAACAGAATTTTTGATGTGGAGTGCTACCTAGCATAATTCTCAATGTAATTTTCTTTATCGTGCCATGAATGTTCAGATCCAAATGATTCAAAATAAAAGTTCGTATTGATAAAAGAAATAGTAACACTTCAAGCAAACTAGTCAAAGTAATCATGTCTTCTCAAAATAACATGGCAAAAGAAAGTTCATCCCTACAAAATCATATAGTTAGGCTATGCTTCATTTTCATCAAACAAAGATGTTCCCAACTTCTATACCCCCGATGACAAGCCAAGCAATTGTTTCATACTTAAATAATCTCAAACTTTTTCAACCTTCACGCAATACATGAGTGTGAGCCATGGATATAGCACTATAGGTGGAATAGAATATGATGATGGGGATTGTGTGGAGAAGACAAAAAGAGAGAAAGTCTCACATTGACGAGGATAATCAACGGGATATGAAGATGCCCATCAATTGATGTCAACATGAGGAGTAGGGATTGCCATGCAACGGATGCACTAGAGCTATAAATGAATGCTCAACAAAAGAAAACTAGTGGGTGTGCATCCAACTTGCTTGCTCACGAAGACCTAGGGCATTTGAGGAAGCCCATCGTAGGAATATACAAGCCAAGTTCTATAATGAAAAATTCCCACTAGTATGAAAAAGACAACTTATGAGACTCACTATATGAAAAACATGGTGCTACTTTGAAGCACAATATATGAGACTCACTACATGAAGAACAAGGTGCTACTTTGAAGCACAAGTGTGGAAAAAGAGATAGTAGCATTGCCCCTTTTATTTATTTTCCTTTTTTTCTTTTTTTCTTTTTTTTTCTTTTTTTTCTTGGGCCTTTTTTTGCCTTTCTTCCTTTTTTTTCTTTGGACAATGTTCTAATAATGATGATCATCACACTTCTATTGATTACAACATATGAATTACAACTCGAAACTAGAACAAGATATGACTCTATATGAATGCCTCTGGTGGTGTACCGGGATGGTGCAATGAATCAAGAGTGACGTGTATGAAAAATTATGCATGGTGCCTTTGCCACAAATACGATGTCAACTACATGATCATGCAATGGCAATATGACAAAAGTAATGTATGTCATGATGATGATGAACGGAACGGTGGAAAGTTGCATGGCAATATATCTCGGAATGGCTATGGAAATGCCATAATAGGTAGGCATGGTGGCTGTTTTGAGGAAGATATAAGGAGGTTTATGTGTGATAGAGCGTATCATATCACGGGGTTTGGATGTACCGGCGAAGTTTGCACCAACTCTCAAGGTGAGAAAGGGCAATGCACGGTACCGAAGAGGCTAGCAATGGTGGAAAGGTAAAAGTGCATATAATCCATGGACTCAACATTTGTCATAAGAACTCATATACTTATTGCAAAAATTTAGAAGTCATAAAAAATCAAGCACTACGCGCATGCTTCTAGAGGGATAGATTGGTAGGAAAAGACCATCGCTCGTCCCCGACCGCCACTCAAAAGGATGCACAAGCCAGGTACACTTCATGTTTCAAATTTGTTACACAACTTTAACCATACGTGCATGCTACGGGACTTGCTAACTTCAACACAAGCATTCTTTAAATTCATAATCACCCAACTAGCATGACTTTAATATCACTACCTCCATATCTCAAAACAATTATCAAGTATCAAATTGATCATAGTATCCAATTCACTTCCTATGATAGTTTTTATTATACCCAACTTGGATGCCTACTATTCTAGGACCAATTTATAACCATAGAAAATACCATGCTGTTCTGAAAGACTCTCAAAATAATATAAGTGAAGCACGAGAGACTAGCAATTTCTACAAAATTAAGCCACCGCCGTGCTCTAAAAGATATAAGTGAAGCACTAGAGCAAAAACTATCAAGCTCAAAAGATATAAGTGAAGCACATAGAGTATTCTAATAAAGTCAATCAAGTAGGATTCTCCCAAAAGATTTGTATAGCAAGGATGATTGTGGTAAACTAAAAAGCAAAGACTAATATAATACACGATGCTCCAAGCAAAACACATATCATGTGGCGAATAAAAATATAGCTCCAAGTAAAGTTACCAATGAACGAAGACGAAAGAGGGGATGCCTTCCCGGGGCATCCCCAAGCTTAGGATTTTGGCTATTCTTGAATATATTGGGGTGCCATGGGCATCCCAAAGTTTAGGCTTTTGCCACTCCTTATTCCATAGTCCATCAAAGCTTTACCCAAAACTTGAAAACTTCACAACACAAAACTCAACAGGAAATCTTATAAGCTCCGTTAGTGAAAGAAAACAAAACCACCACATAAGGTACTGTAATGAACTCATTATTTATTTATTTTGGTGTTAAACCTACTGTATTCCAAGTTCTCTATGGTTTATACCACTTAATACTAGCCATAGATGCATCAAAATAAGCAAACAACACACGAAAAAATAGAATCTATCAAAAACAGAACAGTATGTAGCAATATGTAACTAACGCAAACTTCTGGAACTCTAAAAATCCTACAAAAATAGTAAATCCTGGAAAATTTGTCTATTGATCGGCAGCAAAAAGAATCAACGCAAAAGAACATTTCTGTGATTTAACAAAACTAGTTTCGTGCTTGCAAAGTTTCTGTTTTTCAGCAGAATCAAATTAACTATCACCATAGGTTATCCTATAGGTTCTACTTGGCACAAACACTAATTTAAACTTAAAAACACATCTAAACAGAAGGTAGATGCAAAATTTATTACTAAACAGAAACAAAAACAAAAAACACAAATAAAATTGGGTTGCCTCCCAACTAGCGCTATCGTTTAACGCCCCTAGCTAGGCATAAAAGCGAAGATAGATCTAAGTAGTGCCATATTTGGCACTCAATTCATAAGTAGCTCGCATGATAGATTCATAAGGTAATTTAAATTTCTTTCTTGGAAAGTGTTCCATGCCTTTCTTTAATGGAAATTGGAATCTAATCACTACAAAAAAAATACACTTTCGTGATGATACGTGTTTGTCACAGTAGGTCGCGTTTTTTGTCATGCATGTACATCCATGACAAATTTATGACTGAATCATGATAGTCATACCTGTGTTATCGTAGAAGTGTTCCATGACATTACCAAAATTATCATCACGGAAGTGTCCACTTCCATGACGATAAATCGCGCGTCACAGAAGTGTTTTCGTCAAGGGTGACCGACACGTGTCATCCACCGTAACGGAACGCCGTTAAGCTATCAGGTCGGGTTTTGGATCCGATAACCCGTCAGCCCCGACCAATGGGGATTTTCCACGTGTAAAATCATCATTGGCTGGAGGAAACACGTGTCGGCTCACCGTTGGGACAGATGTCATCCACTCATTGGACAGAAGGCGCCTATGATACGTCGACACGTGGCACGGCCCAACAGAGGCCCATTCCTGTGAAAAGGCCGGCCCATTTGACTTGGTCAAAAGGTGGCGAGCCGGCCCATGTAAAGCCTGTTAACGGCATGTTCGCATATAGCCCATTTACAACCCGCTAACCCAAGGCCCGTTACACCCTATCCGAATTAGGCCCAATAGCGTCATTTGGGCCACCCAATATGATTCCAGCCCGTTTTCACTTCTGGCCCATGTATGGCCCATGACGTCTTTCGGCCCATATGAGGCCCTATGTAACTCTTGGCCTATTAATGGCCCGTGGTGAAATTGGCCAGTAATGAACAGTGTATTACTTTACACCCATTAACGGCCCGTGGTGAAACTAGCCTGTAATGAACAGTGTATCACTTTATACCCATTAAGGGCCCGTTATTCCGTTGGGCCATTTCCAGCCCATGTTATCTTTCGGCCTTCTCAGAGCCCATTTATTCTTGGGCTCATTTCCAACATTCGTTTACTTATGGCCCGTTACTGTCATTTTCTGCTTATGGGCCAAATTCAGCCCGTGGTTACAGTCGGCCCGTTTGTGGTCCGTTAACACGTTGGGCCGTTTTCATAGCGTCATGAAATACGGCCTATTAACGATGGCCCGTTATGGTCGGCCCATGAACGGACGATTCCAACTCTAGCCCGTTTACGGCCATAATGCGGCCTGTTATTGGCCCATGTTTGGCCAATCGATCATACTGCCCGTATAAGGCCCATTGATGATACGGCCCGTAGAAGGCCCATTGTTTCTGCGGCCCATAGAAGGCCCATTGTTTCTACGGCCCGTGGAAGGCCCACTGTTTATACGGCCCGTAGAAGGCCCACTGTTTCTACGGCCCGTAGGTCCAGTGTCACTACAGTAAATATTAGCCCATGGTTATTGTGGCCTAGTTTTAAAAAATAGGTTATTGCAGCCACTAGCAAACCGCAGAAAAAGAACTGCACTGACTACAAGCAAACAAATAAACAAGACAACAAGGAAATAAATAAGCAAGCAACTTACACTAGGCTATCACGGCTATTACACATATTACATCCACTGGGCATCAAAGTTCGCCACCAGTGCAAATATAGGGAACACAGCAGCATATAAACGCCGCAGCAAAACAAGTCCAGAACTGAAACCACTTCAGAAGAGCTCAAGAAACAATATCCTGGGTACCCATAATGCTGGCAAGATGCTTAGCAAGCTTATTAACTTTCTCTTGTTTGGCGCTTAAGTCCTCCAGCGCTTGCTGTTGCACCAGAAAGTATGCATCTGAATTCTGCAGGGACTTCCTCAGTCCTTCGGCTTCCTGTCGCATAACATCTGATCGATGTCTTTCAACTTGAAGTTGAGACTCAAGAAGCCGAACTGATTCAGGCAACGAGTTCGAAGAGCTGGTGCCAGCAGTGGTAGCCAGTAACTCGAACACTACATCAAGACAGGACTTTGGGGTTGTCTCAGTGTCCTCAATATAGTTTTTATCAGCTTTCTTGGAGACCAACAGGGATGTCTCACTATCTTGAACCTTATCTGCATTACTTCCTTTACCATTGCATAACAGGGTACTCTTCTCCAATATTTTATCCGCGTTCTAAAAGAGAAACAAACAAACACATCTCAGGTTTACAATGTAGTATATGAAACTCATTTTGGTAAACCAGTTCAGTAGTAAGGTGGACAGGATAACAGCATGAAACAAACATATATCTATGTAGTATGGTCACTGTATGGTCTATATCATTCTAGTTTATGTTGCCAAATCAAGATAGATACAGTTCGAATCATATCTATTTAAGACAAAGCAGCATAGACAGAATATAAGTGTGGGAAACTACACAGCAATAACAACACTTGTAATGTGCATGGCATGAGAACATAACTGTTTATTCAATTGAAACTGAAATCAACATAGAGCAAGTTACAACAGCAAACAGCCAAACACGTTGAAGAAACAGGTTTAAAACATACCTGTTGCGCCATTGGAGTTTCAATTGCATCCTTCAAATTTGAAATTGGTTGGTATCAGTAAATACAGTGATGCAAGAGCAAAGTAGTATGAACCATAGCTACGGAACCTGACCTGAGAACAATTCTTCTTCTGCTTTAAGCGTTGACTTCGGGTTCGGAGTGGTGGTCCTCGTGATTTGGGCACTGCAGTTGCCTTACTAACTGCTCGTGTTTGGGTGCTCTGTGGTGGAGACGGTGCTGTGTCAACGGGAACTGGGTGTCTATCTGCTGGGGTTGGGGTTAGAAGGGGTGTAGCTGGTTCTCTGTCCAACTGGGTAGGGGTACAATCTGCATGAGTGTGGGTTATGTGTGGTGGGGCTGATTCTTGGGCAAGTACAACCGTGGTTCTATCTGCATCGACAGGTAGCACGATCTTTTCTGAAGACCGTGTTTTTACTCCCACAGATACTGCCATCACTCCCTCCAATTGAAATGGCTGATAAACAAGAAAAGTAATTGAATGTACAGACATTGTAAGATAGACAGGTGCAATGGATAGTAAGGGAAGAAAACAGGGCATGAAATAATTCACATTTATGTTGTCTAAGCAAACAGAATAGCAGGACATAATTTCACATATATGATGGCTAATTAAACAGGATAGCATGACACAATTTCACATGTATGATGGCTAACTAAACAGGATAGAATGACATACTTCAAAATATGATGACTATGTAAACAGGATGACATGATATAACTATACGATGTGTCTATTAAAGTGGTTGGCATGCCATAAATCACAAACATGCCGTCGATGGAAACATGATGGCATGATATAATTCACGGATAGAATGACATAATTTAAAATATGATGACTATGTAAACAGGATGAGATGATATAACTATATTATGTCTTTAGAAAATGGGTTGGCATGCCATAATTCAGATACATGCTGTCTATGTAAACATCATGGCATGACATAATTCAAATATATGATTTATATACTAAGGAAGTGAGCAGAGGGCAATTGCATATATGATGTGTCAACTAAGGAGATGGCATTCAATATTGTGTATATGATGTAAAAATAAGCATTGCAATACAACATATGCATTATATGAGTAATATAACCCTGCCAAGTTTGAGCATACACCTCAGGGGGATAATAGGACTGGTCATCTGCCTCTGAATCCTCCTCTGAAGAGCTATCTGTAACCAGCAAGATATCTGCTTCAGCAGGTAGCATTGTCTGCTCTGAAGACCTTGTTTTCACTCCAGATTTCTCCATCACCAATTCAGATGGCTGATGGACAGGAAGAGCAGTTGAATATACAAACATTGTCGACAAAAGCAATGAGAAATACAAAAAAAGGACGACATGATATAATTCACATATATGACGCTTGCCTAAACAGCATGGCATTGCATAATTCACATACATAATGCCTTGCAACAAGATAACATTGCATAATTCACATATATAATGTCTTGCAACAAGATGGCATTGCATAATTCACATACATAATGCCTTGCAACAAGATAACATTGCATGACACTAAACAGGTGGCATTCACACAAAGCATGTCTAAACTAAGCAAATGACATAGCAATGCAAGATACCATACGCACGATATGAGTAACATAACCCTGTTAAGTTAGGGCATGCACCTCAGGGGGGAAATATGACTGGTCATCTGTCTCTGAATCCTCCTCTGAGGAGCTATCGGTAACCAGCAAGACATGCGCTTCGTCAGATAGCATTGTCTGCTCTGAAGACCTTGTTTCCACTCCAGATTTTTCCATGACCGTGCCGAATGGCTGATGCACAGGAAGAGTAATTGAATGTACTAAAATTGTTGACAAATTTAACACATAATAAAAAAATGATGGCATGATATAATTCACATATAAGATGACTGGCTAACCAGGGTGGCATTGCAAAATTCACATATATGATGCCTGGCTAGACAAGATGGCATTGCATGATTCACATATACGATAAAGAAACTAAACAGATGGCATTGACACAAAGCATGTCTAAACTAAGCAGATGACATCTTTAATGTATACAGTAAGCAATGCAAGGCACCATATGCATGATATTACCAACATCAGCATGCCAAGTTAGAGCGAAGACCTCATGGGGTAAATAGGAGTGGTCTTCTCCTTCTGAATCCCCCTCAGAACAGTTATCTTCCTCTTGATTACGATCCGAAATGGGTGGAGGGGGGCTGCCTTTGCGCCCACCATGGAACGACGTCTGCATGAAATTTTATTGCCACGCAAGGCTCGTCTCTTTTGCTCTACATGATCAGTTCCATTGTGTACAATAACTGGCATGCATAGGAATAAAACATAGTGAGATTATGTAAGGAGTGCATGCACAAATCCAGAGTGATGGTAGCAAACTGTGGATAGACCCAAAACCAATGATAGCAGGCAGATAATAGCTTTAGTTAAAAAATACAGATAATGGCTCCTTTAATGTTTGTTTGCACCCAACATGAAACTCATAGTAGACACCGGAGATTAACCAGATAGTAGACAGATAGTACTGATTGCTGCCCCAATATGTACCCCACAACCATTTAAAAACTCAAGTTTCAGCATTAGTTTGGACCTGACTCGGAGTCTAATAGGTGAACACGACGATAATGTAGCATGTCATCATATTAAGCGATGCATAACGTAAGCAGACATGGAAGAGTGCGACCTCTCTTGCGGACCCGTGTAGTCCTCAAGGTCATCTGCTCAGTTGATGATGGTAATGTAGTTGTCGTGGCTGCCGGTGGCGGGGAAGAAGATCTGAGGCGGGAAAGACAGTCTGGAGAGCGGATCCCTGCTGTGGTGAACCCTTCCGTCGTTGGAGCAGCTGAGCTGGGGTGGAACACAGCGCCGCAGGAGCAGGACAAACCACACAAGGTTTTCTTTGACACATATCTGTAACAGAAGTAATTGAGTAAGGGCTTGTTTGAATTTGAGGATTCTAACAATGCAGGGATAGGAAATAGACAGGAATAGGATAGGAATGCACGTGCAAAACAGAGAATTTAAAAACACAGGATTTCTGCCAATCTGGGTGTTTGATTCACAACAATTGGAAGATCACAGGATGCAAAAAAGCATGGTGAGATTAAGTCAAACCACAAGAAAATGTACGGTTATAATGCTATTATGCTACTATCTCTTAGTCTTGTGCTTGATGAATAGGAATATGAAAAGGAGGAGAAGTGGAAATTAGAATTCCTACGGTTTTTATTTCAAGGAGACACTAAAGGAACAAATCCTACAGTTTTCCTTTGCCCATTCCTTTGCACCAAATTCATGAAAAGTAGTACCATAGGAAACTTTCCAATTCCTATGTTTTTCATTCACTTTTCCTTTCAAGCACTGGCGATTCTAGTAGGCAGGCTTGAGCAAGGAAATTCCTACACTAAAAAAATGTTTTTGTGCTACCTCTATTACTTTGGACCCAGGCCACTGCCATACTAGCTCAACTCCCAGGCCCATCGACAAATGCACAGCTCAAACGCGCAGAGATAAATAATGATGGCGTTCAATAGAGTCCATCACGGATAGCTAAGTTGCCTAGTACCTCACTACTTGTCATATAGTAGGATAAAATAATCGTATTTCCTGTTACTACGAGTGCTTAGTGGACAATATATATAACATGTAGAGTAAAAAAGAGATGCAACAAGTGTAGAACCTCTTTGGCGAAGCCATGTTGATCTCAGCGTGATTGGGTTGGCCGGTGAGGATGCTTCGGCTGACTTTGCTGTCGGAGGAGGGGAAGAAGATCTTAGGCGTGTGGAGATGGAGCCCGATGTACTGCTCCGCTGTGATGGAGGGTTTCGACATTGGAGTAGCTCCGGTAGGTTGTACGACGCCGAAGCTGAAGCAGGACAAGAGAGACAACCAACAACGCTAACCTAAGTGGAATTCTAATAGCATCTCCAATACATGACGTAAAATACATAACCACAAAGTGCTAGATGTAAAATACATCAGCTGCTCATCTCTGAACTTAACTGTCGAAACCGAACCTAACTGTCGAAACTGAATTTTGCTGTCGAAACTGAATTTTGTTGTTGAAACTAAACGCACTAGCAAGGTGAGGCTACACGTTGGTCGACTGAATTTTTCATCTCTGGTCAGTCGATTTTGCAGCCGTTGGATACGAAATCAAGGGCCTGCGGTTCATCTTCAACCTCCACCCCCCTGAGCCGCCAGCCACCATCGGCCAAACAGTAGCCCCCACCTCCCGCAGCTGGTGGTGCGCCGCCCCTCCCTCCCTGAAAACACTCCCCACCGCCGGTCCGCCATCGCCCCAGCCATTCCTCGCGGCCTCCCTGTGCTGAGCTTTTTCTCCGGCGATCCCCACGCCAACGCCCCGCCACCACCGGCGACCATCGCCCCCATCTTGAACCCTAAGATAGATAGTGGGGTACCTCTCTGGCGAGCCCCCCTCCCCGCTGTGGCTGGTTCTTCCTTCACCCTGGCGAGCCCACCCCTTTAAAATTGACTAACCTGAAAGTCGATTCAGTCGACTGAATTGTAGCCAAATCGGAGCAGCATCGCAAGCAAGAGCAAGACCGAGAGCAGCAGCGCGAGCAAGAGCAATAGCAAGAGCAGACCAGGCAGGGACCAAGAGCAAGAGTAGAGCAGTAGCGTGAGCGAGAGCTAAAGCAGCAGCAGGTCCTACTGATGTGGACGTCGCCACTGAGGGAGCGACATGATGGAGGAAGTGGCCGGCGACGCCGCCGTGGATGGAGTCGCGCTGTGACGGCTCGGGACCGAGCGCCGACAGCACCGTGAGATCGAATCAAGAAGAAAATGTGGCGATTAGTGTACAACCTCTTTGGTGGCGCCGATTAGGCCGCAGCTTCATCTGAGGAAATGGTGATGATGATGCTCTGCTGGTGGTGTAGGTGAAGACGGTGGTGTGGGAATGGAGGTGGCGCGAAAGAGGAGGGGAACATGGGGCAGCTCCTTGGAGGTGGACGACGGGGTGGCTGAACCGGCGAGATGATGAGATCGACGGCGGATCCTCATCCGGTATGGTGGATGAGGGACGTCGAGGTGTTGTTGTGGACGACGTCGTCGGGGAAGAGGCTCCGGCTGGGTGGCGGACGGAGCAGGGTGTGGGGTTTCGTCGCGGGTTTTCGCGGCCTCGGTGTACGAATGGGTGGGCGGACGGGATGGCAGTGGGGAACCATGGCTTAGAGATGTGCTTTTCCAAAATGTGGGGTAAGTTACGAAAGTACCCCCCACCGATTTGAGGCGGTTCTTTCGATTCAGGGGTACCACGGGCATTTCGCGTGTCAGGATTTCACAGGAGGTGGGAGTTTTCGCGCGCGTTGTAATTTCGGAATAGCAAGGCGGGGGTTGAGATGGAGGGAGTTGTCGGAGCACAACGAGACAGAGATATATCTTAAATATTTCGGGCTAACAAGGCGCGGGTTGAAGAGGCGGGAGTTTCGCAGCACGATAGACAGAGACGTGAGCTTCAATTTTCAGCATAACAAGGCGCGGCTTGAAATTTCGAAAGAACAAGCTTAACGTGTACCCAAAAAAAACAATTTGCACCTCAACACGCACAACACACACACAAACACCATTTAGACTAGAGTAAGGTACACGTGCATTGCACGCATGAGATTTGGCAACCAAATTATGAATAAATACCACATTATAGCATGCAAACTTTGAGTCATATATGCATGATGTAGATGTTCGTTTAATTCTTATAGTTCATTTCATTCAAAATCATCTAGTTTTCATAAGAAAGCTAATCTATTTTAAGATTCATGGAATTGTGCGTTGTAAGACATAAAGTAAAAACAAATAATGGCAAATCATGTAGAAAAACATTTGGGCAATTCTGATACGGAAGATTCTAGAACAAATAAGAAGTACTTGTGTTTTGATGTTTGTGCATTATGCTTAAGTTCAACCATGGAGTCTTCTAGATTATACATGTGGCGAAATCTGGTGGAATCTAGATGATATCCAACGGCCAATAGTGCTCAAATTTGCCATCTTTGGACCATCGGATTCGCCTCATCCAACGACCATCTTTCAAAGTTAAAGTTACCTGCACACAATATAAAAAAATATATAATATAATATATATAGGGGTATAGATATAGATATGTGATGCGAAAGCCGCCCATCATCTCCAATTACATGCACGGATGCGACATGGGCAAATGATGTCTGCCATCGGTATCTCAAATTCAAATCAGTCTGACCTTGTTCAATGTGTATACATTATAACATGCTCGTTTCCAAACCACACCGCGCAGATCTCCGTTATATTCATGCATTCATGGGTTTCAAACATCAGGATCTCTTATTCAAATATTTGAATTCAACTTTACATTGATTATGACCTCACCTATTCTTTTACACCCACACAGTAGTCTTCTCTTTATAATTGTACCACTAACTTTCTCTCATGCATGCATGCACACACACTACCAGTCGGCATTATCTATCGCACGCATGCAATCTTTTTCTTCAAGTCGGTCTCCCATGAAGGCACACACCCACACACATCCCCCTCTCCATCATACCGGGCATTCTTTATCACTCACGCGTGCATGCGCAATGATCGATGTTCCTCTATGTATGTGTCTATAAAGCTAGGTCTTTCATAGTTTTCCGCACAAACTGATCAATCGATATATCCAGTGAGGTCTTACCCTCTTTCCTACATCCACATCGATCAATCTATACCTCTCCCACGTCCACATCGATCAATCTATACCTCTCTATATAGGATTAACATAAATAGCTAATACACCCACATTAATTATGTATCCAACGTCCCCTCTCATCATCCATCCCTTCCGCTTCATCTCTCAGATGCGTGTACAATGGCGAAGACAGGGGGCAATAAGGGCCCTGCCCCCCCCCTAACATCACTATATATCAATGCTAATATGAATGTGATCATTAGAGAATTGCTGATAAAAAAGGTTAATTTCATGAATTGACCCTCCTTGTAAAGGATTAGCAATTCTTGGCCCCCTAGCTCATTTATTTTTCATGGCTCCGCCACTGCGTGCAACAGCGCACGTGTTCGCCCCCTCTCTCTAAATATCGATCTCGCACTTGTGCATTCCTTCATAGTCTCCCTCCACTCGGCCCCTCGCACCATCTTCTAGCCCCCCACCGGATTTTGCCACATGTACAATCTAGCAGACTCCATGGTTGAACTTAAGCATAATGCATAAACCACAAAACAATAGTGGTTCTCTTTTGTTCTAGAATCTTCCGTATCATAACTGCCCAAACTTTTTTCTAGTTGAATTGCCATTATTTGTTTTTACTTTATGCTTTACAACGCACAATTCCATGAATCATAAAATAGATTAAGGGCTTCTTTGATTCAAAGGATTCTCAAAGGAATTTTGGAGGATTCTAATCATTAGGAATTTTTCCTATCTTGGTTGTTTGATTCGTAGGATTGTAAACCACAGGAATTTTTCCATATGATTCATTTCCACTAGATTTCATAGGAAACATCCCATCCACTCAAACCTCTTTGAAAGAATTCTGCGTTTTTTCTATGCACAATCAAACACCCGTACAATCCTGTAGGATTCAAGACGACATTCCACTATAATCCCATGTTTTTCCTATTCACGCGTTCTTAGCTTTTTTATAAAAACTAATTTGATTTTGAATGAGATGAACTATAAGAATTAAACGAAGGGCTACATGACGCATATATGACTAAGAGCTTACATGCTATAGTTTGGTATTTATTCATAATTTGGTTGCAAAATCTGATGCGTGCAATGCACGTGTAAATTACTAGTGCTTTGAGTATGTGCAAAACACGTAAATTAGAATACCAATGGCACGCTACATAGTGTCTCTCTTACAGTTCATGAAGCCACGTGGCACATGTGGAGGCATTGTCGCGACCTCCTTGCGTGGATTGATCACAGTGATGTGCTGCTAGTTCTAGAAGAATGTACTCGTCCTCCCTGAGCCATACTGGCGGTACATGCACGAAGCGAAGATGTGCACGCACGCCACACACGCACTCATTCCCTCTCACGCACATGCGGGTACATGGGAGGACGCAATTTTGTACCAAGATCCACCCCATGTGATAATTTGACGCGTGTAAAGTCGTTCACTTCATTGATGGTCAATTAATACAGCGCATGCAAATTGAGTGGACGTGAGGGCGGAAGAAAGACATTATTACTCCACTGCGCGCATGCGAGTAGTTGAATTGTGGGTTGTTAGTAGTACTTCCATTGGTCTCCTTCATATTTTGTGCCAATTTTTGACAGTAACATAATATTTACGCATTTGAGCAGTGTAGTACTTGAAATTTATGTTCCGCTAAACTCATCGGGAGCCGTTTCGGGCCTCGAAACCAAAACCATCAATTAATCTTTACCTTGTTCCCATCACATTTGAAAGCCTGCTCACACCTACTAGTACTACGTACCAAACCTGAACATGTTCCCACTATGCAGGTATTAGTACTACTAGTGCAAGTACTTAGGTTATAAAAAGGGGAACTACCTAACCGAAAATTACTCTACCTTTCCTCCTCATAAGTGCTTCTTCTTCGTCCGTCGTTGCCATGTCCGGTGAGCAGAGCTCTAGGTTGAGAACTACTCGTAAAAAGGGAGCGGCAACCAAGGCTGTGGAAAAAAAGAGAGGGCTCTCCGCCACGCAGAGACCTCGAAAGATCTCTCACGGGCAGGCGATGGCTCCCAGGAGCGCCCTAGCCGTGGAGGCAAACATGCCGAGCCGGTGGAGCTGGAGTCGTTATCCCTCGACGGCATGCCCGATCAGCTCAATAAGCACCGCAATAAGCAGAAGGAGTTCATCCAAGGCTAGACGGAGTTGCTGAAGGAGAGCCTCGATGACATGCCCGCTGAGCTCAATCAGCAGGTGAAGTTGACCGCCGGCTTGGTGATGCTGCTGAAGAAGAGCATTGCCTCGGAGAAAAACGCGACATGCGAAATCCTGCGACTTCAGGAGGACAAGGCGAAGCTCTGCCACGAGATCGACCTGTTGAAGGAGAAGAATGCCGGCTGGAAGAAGCTGCATGAGAATAGTAGTTCCTCGATGAAGATGTTGCAGGCCCTCGTCATGGAACAGAAGGAGGAGTTGGCGAAGCTCCGCATCGAGCACCCGGCTGCTGTCAAGGTATGTAATGCGGCCGTGGAACAGATGATGAAGGCTCGCGTCGAGAAATCCCGCGTCATGGACAGAATGAAGAAGATGGCGGAGGAGACGTGCAAGGAGATGGAGGTCGTGGAGGCGATGAAGAAGCAGTTACGACTCCGCGGCGAATTAGATCATTTGGGGTGATAATCTTCCTTCTTTTCTTGCTGCTGTGTTTCATCTTTTGCTTCGGGTGTTTCGCCGCACGTGTCACGTTCTCTACGATGCATGAATAGAACAATGGTTTTTGTTTTTTGAGGGAATGAATAGAACAATGCTAACAATGAGATGACTAGCAAATTAGATCATTTTTTATCGCCATATGGCACTGGGCTGCCGTGTTTCGTGCTCCTCCGTCGCAGTACTACTCCAGTGGAAAACTTGAGTATACCGCACGGTTCTTTGCTCCTCCTCGATCAGGTCGTCGGCGCATTTATACGAGCAGTCAAATCACAAGGCCCCACCTTCCAGCAGTAATGAGCCGTCAAATCACAAAGGCCCTCGCCTCTCGTGAAACCGGCCAAGCTAGACTGCCCCGCCCTCTAGCCTTTTAAAAAATGTATACTTTTGTACAGTAGTAGTATCGATGGATTGCGCCATGGAGCAAAACTTGAAATTAAAAAAAGGTGGTACATATAGAGAGCGCTCGTCGCCAAATTATGCATATAGTACTATTAAAAAGGCTAGTCACAATAATGGTGTCCAGCACAACCCACCCCTCAAAAATAAAACTAAGCACCCTGGAATTCTTTGACAAAACTAAGCACCATGAAATTCTTTGACAACTAACCTGCTGGCTATATGATGTTGGCCATATATATTGTACGTATATAATGTGAATAAACGAGTGGTAGTACTATACCAACTAAAAGATGAAATGTAAGAAATACTAGTATGTACTTACTGAAGAGTTAAAGTAACAAGAAGAAACATAACATAGTTCTGCTGGGGGCTCAGCACAACACACCCCTCAAAGTAAATTAAGCACACCTGAAATTAAACGTTGCAACTATTCCGGTAGACAATGCATTAGAACCACCATGAGCAACGGCACTGCCACCTTACCCGGAGTCCTCGTCCACGTCCTCAACTTCGTCCTTGTCCCTCTTCCTCTTGGCCGATACTTCTTTGCTTGAACCGCCAACTTGGCTGTTGCTCTTCATCCAACCCTTGTAGATATTGAAACAAAGGTAGCCATCCATTGCAGCATACTGGATGTGGTCTATATCTAGTATATTTCGCTGCCATGCATGATGATGAAACGTGTATGGAGGTTTCTCCAGTTTACTGTACGAAGGATGAACCATGGCTCCTGCCAGGGTCAGCATTGAAGGCTGACGAGAGGACACCAGCCGATTCTTTTGGAGGTCGAAGGTGTTGCCTACAACGAGGCCTGTCCGACGCAGGACTTCTTTGTCGTTACCAAAGTATATAGTAACGAATTTGACTAGGTTGCTCTCGAGGAAGTCCTTAAAATCCTGGCACTCAGCGTCGGCATGGCATATGTGGTAGACCAAGCATAAGTCATGCACGCAAACCTGGATCATGGCAGGCTTCTTCATCTCTTCGTCCTTTAGATCCTTCTCTCGTCCCACGACTGTGGTGTACTCAACATCTAGCCCAGCGACCGATTCATCATTTGAGTCTTCGAACATGCGTCTGAAGTGAGAAAGGCATCCTTTCACCGTCGCGGAAGAACGGGTGTAGATGACGTCGAACTCATCACCGGTGATGGTTCTAACCTTGTACTCACCGCTGATCAGGGAGATTTGGGACGCCATGGATTTGGGAGGAGGGTTAGGATTAGTGGAACTGCCGTAATGTGAATGGACGGGACGACTAGGAGCGAACCGTCGTAGTATTAAAGGACGTGTAGGGACGAGTAGGAGCAAACTGCCAGCGTGCGAACGGCAGGGTAGTGGATTTCCATTCTCCCGTGATACGGGCTTCCGAGAGCCCTTGGATCCGAGATTGAACGGTTGCATCGCATGATTCTAGACCAATGGGTGAATATCCTATCCTAGAGGGTTATTCTTAAAATTTTCAGCAACTTAGCATGCGACTATTTGATCTCATATCCAAGGGCTGCCAGCAGCCCGTATCATGGTCGCGCCTACCACGACCGTCGCGTCGCTCGCGCGGTCTCACCCTTGGAGATTTAACACGGTGCGTTAGGCTATCTGATGTTGGCATGTCATACATAGTCATCACTTAGTCACTCATACTACAACAAGGTTGGCTATAAGGTTGGCTATAAGTGTATTTCTTTACTCCTCTCTATCTCTTTCTTCGTACTCCCTCCGTCCCATAATATAAGAACATTTTCGACACTAGTGTAGTGCCAAAAACATTCTTATATTATGGGACACAGGGAGTACTAGTATTTATTGCATTTGCCAAGGAGTGACCTCTTCCAATGAAATGGTGTTGCTAAGTTTGCTTCATTTAATTAGCTATAGACTCAAAATTGTCTTTTCACGTAGGTACACGCTCTTAGCACCATTTCTTCCTTGGGTCACCAAACTAGTCTCTCTCTTCTTGATTAACTTGCCACATCAGACGTTATACCTATGTGGCAAGCTTAAGCACCTGTAGGAGCAAGTAAGTACAATAGTGCGCTTTACATGGCATTTTTGCATATGTGGAGGAAAGAGAGGCAAGGAAAAAGTGGAGAAGTGGGCTCTCATGCAAGAGCCAGCCTCTACTACTACATGGTGGAGCATTGGGAGAGGCACCTGTATGGAGGCGGTCAGGAATTGGGAGACTCACGCCGGTTGTAGTGCCGCAGTTAAAATGATAATGGCAAGTCAAATCACGGGGCCCCACCTGTCCAGCAGTAACTCGCTATCAAATCACACAGCCCTATGTTTGCAGCATCCTACTCCTTCATCTTCTCGCGTCTTTGTCGAACCGACTAGGCAGAACTGTCCCGCCACCTACTGGGCAGGAAAAGCCCCTCCCTCGACTTTTAAATAGTATACAAATACTAATTTTGTATCCATGGATTGCGCCCGTGCCATGGAGCAAAGCGTCTAGAAAACGGTGGTACACATGTACGGAGTATACAGCACGCCCGTCGCGTTCGCGTCGCACCCCAGACGGTCGGTCGGTCTGGCACGCTGCTCTCTGAATGGAACACATGTCATATTGCGTTCGCACACACATGTGGGACGGCAATTGAGAACCGACCATAGGCACACTCCCCAGCCCCGCAAGTCGGGTGACTTAATAGAAGAGGGAGACGAGCGATAGTACTAGAGAAGTGTTGTACTACGTTGGTGCCTGGACGATCCCTGCAAGACACGGAAGATCAGTTCGTCCATGCATGTGACCAGACTCCAGCAGACACGCCTGAATTGGCTATCGTCTACATATCATGCAGGCTATGTTGTACATGGCTGTAGTTGTGGTGAGAAATCTAAACAAAGGTTTCTTGTCATCTCGCAAAATTATGTGTCATGTGCTCCGGATCACTGCGAGGGTTAAACAGCGACAAATGAGTTGGGCTAGTCATTGGGGGCACATGCACGAACAATGACTACTCGGCTGCCATCTAGGTCAAGCCGGCTATGTTAATTAGGACATCCATAGACGGACCCCTTTTCTACGAGTTTATCTTTAATTTGAGCTTTGTTCCTCGTCTAGTTTATCCGTCGGGATTCATGTTGTCTCCTTTGGGCAGTGTGTTGGGGAACGCAGTAATTTCAAAAAAATTCCTATGCACACGCAAGACCATGGTGATGCATAGCAACGAGAGGGGAGAGGGTTGTCCACGTACCCTCGTAGACCGTAAGCGGAAGCGTTATGACAATGCGGTTGATGTAGTCGTACGTCTTCACGATCCGACCGATCCAAGCACCGAACGTACGGCACCTCCGAGTTCAGCACACGTTCAGCTCGATGATGATCCCCGGACTCCGAGCCAGCAAGGTGTCGGGGATGAGTTTCGTCAGCACGACGGAGTGGTTACGATGATGATGTTCTACCGACGCAGGGCTTCGCCTAAGCACCACAACGATATGACCAAGGTGGAATATGGTGGAGGGGGCACCGCACACGGCTAAGGAACGATCACGAAGATCAACTTGTGTGTTCTAGGGTGCCCCCTTGCCCCCGTATATAAAGGATCAAGGGGGGGGGGGGTGCGGCCGGCCCTAGGAGGAGGCGCGCCGGAGGAGTCCTACTCCCACCGGGAGTAGGACTCCCCCCTTTCCCTAGTTGGACTAGGACTTGGGGGAAGGAGGAGAGGGGGGAAAGGAAAGGGGGGGGCGCCGCCCCCCTCCTTGTCCTATTCGGACTTGGGGGGGAGGGGCGCGCGGCTTCCCCTAGGCCTCCTCTCCTTTTCCTCCACTGGGCCCAATAAGGCCCATTAGGTCACCGGGGGGTTCCGGTAACCTCCCGGTACTCTGGTAAAATGCCGATTTCACCCGAAACACTTCCGATGTCCAAACATAGGCTTCCAATATATCAATCTTTATGTCTCGACCATTTCGAGACTCCTCGTCATGTCCGTGATCACATCTGGGACTCCGAACAAACATCGGTACATCAAAACTTATAAACTCATAATAAAACTGTCATCATAACATTAAGCGTGCGGACCCTACGGGTTCGAGAACTATGTAGACGTGACCTAGAACTATTCTCAGTCAATAACCAATAGCGGAACCTGGATGCTCATATTGGCTCCCACATATTCTACGAAGATCTTTATCGGTCAGACCGCATAACAACATACGTTGTTCCCTTTGTCATTGGTATGTTACTTGCCCGAGATTCGATCATCGGTATCCAATACCTAGTTCAATCTCGTTACCGGCAAGTCTCTTTACTCGTTCCGTAATGCATCATTCTGTAACTAACCCATTAGCTACATTGCTTGCAAGGCTTATAGTGATGTGCATTACCGAGAGGGCCCAGAGATACCTCTCCGACAATCGGAGTGACAAATCCTAATCTCGAAATACGCCAACCCAACATGTACCTTTGGAGACACCTGTAGAGCTCCTTTATAATCACCCAGTTACGTTGTGACATTTGGTAGCACTCAAAGTGTTCCTCCGATAAACGGGAGTTGCATAATCTCATAGTCATAGGAACATGTATAAGTCGTGAAGAAAGCAATAGCAACATACTATACGATCAAGTGCTAAGCTAACGGAATGGGTCAAGTCAATCACATCATTCTCCTAATGATGTGATCACGTTAATAAAATGACAACTCTTTTGTCCATGGCTAGGAAACATAACCATCTTTGATAAATGAGCTAGTCAAGTAGAGGCATACTAGTGACACTATGTTTGTCTATGTATTCACACATGTATTATGTTTCCGGTTAATACAATTCTAGCATGAATAATAAACATTTATCATGATATAAGGAAATAAATAATAACTTGATTATTGCCTCTAGGGCATATTTCCTTCAGTCTCCCACTTGCACTAGAGTCAATAATCTAGTTCACATCATCATGTGATTCAACACCAATATTCACATCTGTATGTGATTAACACCCATAGTTCACATCGTTATGTGACCAACACCCAAAAGGTTTACTAGAGTCAATAATCTAGTTCACATCGCTATGTGATTAACGCCCAAAGAGTACTAAGGTATGATCATGTTTTGCCCATGAGAGAAGCTTCGTCAACGGGTCTGTCACATTCAGAGCCGTATGTATTTTGCAAATATTCTATGTCTACAATGCTCTGCACGGAGCTACTCTAGCTAATTGCTCCCACTTTCAATATGTATCCAGATTGAGACTTAGAGTCATATGGATCGGTGTAAAAAGCTTGCATCGATGTAACTCTTTACGATGGGATCTTTTATCACCTCCATAATCGAGAAATATTTCCTTTAGTCCTTACCAAGGATGTTCTTGACCAATGTCCAGTGATCTACTCCTAGATCACTATTGTACTCCCTTGCCAAATTCAGAGCAAGGTATACAATAGGTCTGGTACATAGCATAGCATACTATATAGAACCTATGACTGAGGCATAGGGAATGACTTTCATTCTCTTTTCTATTTTCTGCCGTGGTCGGGATTTGAGTCTTACTCAATTTCACACCTTTGCAACATAGGCAAGATTTTTTTTCTTTGATTGTTCTATTTTGAACTACTTCAAAATCTTGACAAGGTATGTACTTATTGAAAAAACTTATCAAGCGTCTTGATCTATCTCAATAGATCTTGATGCTCAATATGTAAGTAGTTTTACTGAGGTCTTTCTTTCAAAGAACTCCTTTCAATTACTCCTTTATGCTTTCCAGAAAAATTCTACATCATTTCTGATCAACAATATGTTACTCACATATATTTATCAGAAATGCTACAGAGCTCCCACTCACTTTCTTGTATATACAGGCCTTTCCAAACGTCTGTATAAAACCATATGCTTTGATCAACTCATCAAGGCGTATATTCCAACTCCGAGATGCTTGCACCAGTCCATTGATGGATCGCTGGAGCTTGCACATTTTGTTAGCACCTTTAGGATTGACAAAACCTTCTGGTTGCATCATATACAACTCTTCTTTAAAGAATCCATTGAGGAATGCAGTTTTGACATCCATTTGCCAGATTTCATAAAATGTGGCAATTGCTAACATGATTCGGACAGACTTAAACATCGTTATGAGTGAGAAAATCTCATCGTATTCAACACCTTGAACTTGTCGAAAAAACTTTTGCAACAAGTCGAGCTTTGTAGATAGTAACACTACTATCAGTGTCCGTCTTCCTCTTGAAGATCCATTTATTTAACTTGACTTGCTGATCATCGAGCAAGTCAACCAAAGTCCATACTCTGTTCTCATACATGGATCATATCTCAGATTTTATGGCCTCAAGCCTTTTCGTGGAATCTGGGCTCATCATCGCTTCCTCATAGTTCGTAGGTTCATCATGGTCTAGTAACATGACTTCTAGAACAGGATTACCGTACCACTTTGGTGCGGATCTTACTCTGGAAGACCTACGAGGTTTGGTAGCAACTTGATCTGAAGTTTCATGATCAATATCATTAGCTTCCTCACTGATTGGTGTAGTTGTCACAGGAACCAGTTCTTGTGATGAACTACTTTCCAATAAGGGAGCAGGTACAGTTACCTCATCAAGTTCTACTTTCCTCCCACTCACTTCTTTCGAGAGAAACTCCTTCTCTAGAAAGGATCCATCTTAGCAATGAATAACTTGCCTTCGGATCTGTGATAGAAGGTGTACCCAATAGTTACCTTTGGGTATTCTATGAAGACACACTTCTCCGATTTGGGTTCGAGCTTATCAGGTGAAAACTTTTTCACATAAGCATCGCAGCCCCAAACTTTAAGAAACGACAACTTTGGTTTCTCGCCAAACCACAGTTCATAAGGCGTCGTCTCAACGGATTTTGATGGTGCCCTATTTAAAGTGAATGCAGCTGTCTCTAATGCATAACCCCAAAACGATAGTGGTAAATCGGTAAGAGACATCATAGGCTGCACTATATCCAATAAAGTACGGTTATGACGTTCGGACACACCATAACGCTGTGGTGTTCCATGTGGCGTGAGCTGTGAAACTATTCCACATTGTTTTATATGAAGGCCAAACTCGTAACTCAAATATTCTTCTCCACGATCAGATTGTAGAAACTTTATTTTCTTGTTACGATGATTCTCCACTTCACTCTGAAATTCTTTGAACTTTTCAAATGTTTCAGACTTGTGTTTCATTAAGTAGATATACTCATATCTGCTCAAATCATCTTGTGAAGGTCAGAAAAATAACGATACTTGCCACAAGCATCAACACTCATTGGATCGCATACATCGGTATGTATTATTTCCAACAAGTCAGTAGCTCGTTCCATTGTTCCGGAAAACGGAGTTTTAGTCATCTTGCCCAAAAGGCACGGTTCGCAAGCATCAAATGATTCATAACCAAGTGATTCCGAATATCCATCTTTATGGAGTTTCTTCATGCGCTTTACACCGATATGACCCAAACGGCAGTGTCACAAATAAATTGCACTATCATTATTAACTTTGCATCTTTTGGCATCAATATTGTTAATATGTGTATTATTATGATCGAGAGCCAACAAACTATTTTTATTGGGTGTATGACCATCGAAGGTTTTATTCATGTAAACAGAATAACAATTTATTCTCTGTTTTAGATGAATAATCGTATCGCAATAAACATGATCTAATCATATTTATGCTCAACGCAAACACAAAATAACAATTATTTAGGTTCAACACTAATCTCAAAAATATAGGGAGTGTACGATGATGATCATATCAATTTTGGAACCACTTCCAATGCACATCGTTACTTCACCCTCAACTAGTCTCTGTTTATTCTGTAACTCCTGTTTCGAGTTACTAATCTTAGCAACCGAACAAGTATCAAATACTCAGGGGCTACTATAAACACTAGTAAGGTACACATCCATAACCTGTATATCCAATATACCCTTGTTCACTTTGCCATCCTTCTTATCCACCAAATATTCAGGGTATTTCCGCTTCTAGTGACCATCTCCTTTGCAGTATAATCACTCAGTTTCAGGCTTTGGTCCAGCTTTGGGCTTCTTCGCGGGAGTGACAACTTGCTTGCCATTCTACTTGAAGTTCCCTTTCTTTTCCTTTGTCCTTTTCTTGAAACTAGTGATCTTGTTAATCATCAACACTTGATGCTCTTTTGTTGATTTCTACCTTCGTTGATTTCAGCATCATGAAGAGCTCGGGAATCATTTTCGTCATCCCTTGCATTATAGTTCATCACGAAGTTCCAGTAACTTGGTGATGGTGACTAGAGAACTCTACCAATCACTATCTTATCTGGAAGATTAACTCCCATTTGATTCAAGTGATTGTAGTACTCAGACAATCTAAGTACTTGCTCACTAGTTGAGCAATTCTCCTCCATCTTTTAGGCGAAGTATTTGTCAGAGGTCTCATACCTCTTGACACGGGCATGAGTCTGAAATATCAATTTCATCTCTTGAAACATCTTATATGTTCCATGACGTTTCAAAAACATTTTTGTAGCCCCGGTTCTAAGCCATAAAGCATGGTGCACAAAACTATCAAGTAGTCATCATATTGAGCTAGCCAAACGTTCATAACGTCTGCATCTGCTCCTGCAATAGGTCCATCACCTAGCGGTGCATCAAGGACATAATTCTTCTATGCAGCAATGAGGATAATCCTCAGATCATGGACCAAGTCTGCATCATTGCTACTAACATTTTTAAACTTAGTTTTCTCTAGGAACACATATAAAAACATAGGGAAGCAAAAACATAGGGAAGCAACAACGCAAGCTATTGATCTACAACATAATTTGCAAAATACTACCAGGACTAAGTTCATGATAAATTAAAGTTCAATTAATCATATTACTTAAGAACTCCCACTTAGACAGACATCTCTCTAGTCATCTAAGTGATCACATGATCCAAATCAACTAAACCATGTCCGATCATCACGTGAGATGTAGTAGTTTCAATGGTGAACATCACTATGTTGATCATATCTACTATATGATTCACGTTCGACCTTTCGGTCTCCGTGTTTCGAGGCCATATATGTTATATGCTAGGCTCGTCAAGTTTAACCTGAGTATTCTGCGTGTGCAACTGTTTTGCACCCGTTGTATTTGAACGTAGAGCCTATCACACCCGATCATCACGTGGTGTCTCAGCACGAAGAAATTTTGCAACGGTGCATACTCAGGGAGAACACTTCTTGATAATTTTTAGTGAGAGATCATCTTAAAATGCTACCGTCAATCAAAGCAAGATAAGATGCATAAAGGATAAACATCACATGCAATCAATATAAGTGATATGATATGGCCATCATCATCTTGTGCTTGTGATCTCCATCTCCGAAGCACCATCGAGATCACCATCGTCACTGGCGCGACACCTTGATCTCCATCGTAGCATCGTTGTCGTTACGTCATCTATTGCTTCTACGACTATCGCTACCGCTTAGTGATAAAGTAAAGCAATTACAGGGCATTTGCCTTTCATACAATAAAGCGACAACCATATGGCTCCTGCCAGTTGCCGATAACTTCGGTTACAAAACATGATCATCTCATACAATAAAATATAGCATCACGTCTTGACCATATCACATCACAACATGCCCTGCAAAAACAAGTTAGACGTCCTCTACTTTGTTGTTGCAAATTTTACGTGGCTGCTACGGGCTGAGCAAGAACCGTTCTTACCTACGCATCAAAACCACAACGATAGTTTGTCAAGTTGGTGTTGTTTTAATCTTCACAAGGACCGGGTGTAGCCACACTCGGTTCAACTAAAGTTGGAGAAACAGACACCCGCTAGTCACCTGTGTGCGAAGCACGGTGGTAAAACCAGTCTCACGTAAGCGTACGCGTAATGTCGGTCCGGGCCGCTTCATCCAACAATACCGCTGAACCAAAGTATGGCATGCTGGTAAGCAGTATGACTTGTATCGCCCACAACTCACTTGTGTTCTACTCGTGCATATAACATCAACGCATAAAACCCGGCTCGGATGTCACTGTTGGGGAACGTAGTAATTTCAAAAAATTTCCTACGCACACGCAAGACCATGGTGATGCATAGCAACGAGAGGGGAGAGTGTTGTCCACATACCCTCATAGACCGTAAGCGGAAGCGTTATGACAACGCGGTTGATGTAGTCGTACGTCTTCACGATCCGACTGATCCAAACACCGAACGTACGGCACCTCCGAGTTCAGCACACGTTCAGCTCGATGACGATCCCCGGACTCCGATCCAGCAGGGTGTCGGGGATGAGTTCCGTCAGCACGACGGCGTGGTGACGATGATGATGTTCTACCGACATAGGGCTTCGCCTAAGCACCACAACGATATGACCGAGGTGTAATATGGTGGAGGGGGGCACCGCACACGGCTAAGGAACGATCACGAAGATCAACTTGTGTGTTCTAGGGTGCCCCTTGCCCCCATATACAAAGGAGCAAGGGGGGGTGCGGCCGGCCCTAGGAGGAGGCGCGCCGGAGGAGTCCTACTCCCACCGGGAGTAGGACTCCCCCCTTTCCCTAGTTGGACTAGGACTTGGGGGGAGGAGGAGAGGGGGGAAAGGAAAGGGGGGGCGCCCCCCTCCTTGTCCTATTCGGACTTGGGGGGGAGGGGCGCGCGGCTGCCCCTAGGCCTCCTCTCCTCTTCCTCCACTAGGCCCAATAAGGCCCATTAGGTCACCAGGGGGTTCCGGTAACCTCCTGGTACTCTGGTAAAATGTCGATTTCACCTGGAACACTTCCGATGTCCAAACATAGGCTTCCAATATATCAATCTTTATGTCTTGACCATTTCGAGACTCCTCATCATGTCCGTGATCACATCCGGGACTCCGAACAAACTTCGGTACATCAAAACTTATAAACTCATAATAAAACTGTCATCGTAACGTTAAGCGTGCGGACCCTACGGGTTCGAGAACTATGTAGACATGACCTAGAACTATTCTCAGTCAATAACCAATAGAGGAACCTGGATGCTCATATTGGCTCCCACGTATTCTACGAAGATCTTTATCAGTCAGACCGCATAACAACATACGTTGTTCCCTTTGTCATCGGTATGTTACTTGCCCGAGATTCGATCGTCGATATCCAATACCTAGTTCAATCTCGTTACCGGCAAGTCTCTTTACTCGTTACGTAATGCATCATTCTGTAACTAACCCATTAGCTACATTGCTTTCAAGGCTTATAGTGATGTGCATTACCGAGAGGGCCCAGAGATACCTCTCCGACAATCGGAGTGACAAATCCTAATCTCGAAATACGCCAACCCAACATGTACCTTTGGAGACACCTGTAGAGCTCCTTTATAATCACCCAGTTACGTTGTGATGTTTGGTAGCACTCAAAGTGTTCCTCCGATAAACAGGAGTTGCATAATCTCATAGTCATAGGAACATGTATAAGTCGTGAAGAAAGCAATAGCAACATACTATACGATCAAGTGCTAAGCTAACGGAATGGGTCAAGTCAATCACATCATTCTCCTAATGATGTGATCCCGTTAATCAAATGACAACTCTTTTGTCCATGGCTAGGAAACATAACCATCTTTGATAAACGAGCTAGTCAAGTAGAGGCATACTAGTGACACTATGTTTGTCTATGTATTCACACATGTATCGTTTTTCTGGTTAATACAATTCTAGCATGAATAATAAACATTTATCATGATATAAGGAAATAAATAATAACTTGATTATTGCCTCTAGGGCATATTTCCTTCACAGTGAGGTTATGATTTCTTGTCATGTGGCATTTTTTCGTGTTATATGTTATAATCCGGCGCTTCAGATCAAAATGACGACAACTGCGCCTCCGGGCCATGTGCATGAAGACTTCTCAACAGTCATTGACGAGGTCAAGACGGCTCCGGTAGACAAAAGAAAACTAAGTACTACTCCACTATATAGGCAGGAGCCCCCGAGCTTGCTTGCTAGTGTTGCTCTCTTCACACTGTCTCGGCCTCTCCAGATCTAAACACGACATCGGTGGCCACACACACACACTCTCTCTCTCTCTCTGCTCACCGCTGGTCACAGATCCAGCCGGATCCTCTCCGCCGGGGAAGGTGAGAAGGTGCAATGTTCACGCGGTCGTCCTCAGCGACAGCTCTTACCCACTGGTGGGCGCGTCCCGATCAGCCTGCCTTGCCATTCTCTCCCATGCACCGCTGGCGAGGGAGGGCCTCCGACCCCTTCTTCCTTGCTGCCGTAGTGTGGGCAGATCCGGCCTCCCGCCGCCCACCTAGCGACATCCCGGCGACCATCAGGTATAACTTCCTTCGAAACCGGCCTTGCTCTACTTCCCGAGCTCCTGACGTCGCTGCATTTGTAACTTTTACTATTTCTCAGGGCCCCTCGTAGATAGGATCAATCGGCTGTTCGAAAACCACCTAATTTTTTTTACGTCTAAGAGGTAAAACTAGTTCATGCACTCGAATCTAGTACTACTTGGTTCAAACAAGGAAGAAAGGGGGTGGGGGTGGGGGAGGATTTGTTACCTGAATCTAGGACTTGGTCGAAAGAGGAAATAATGAGGGCAAAAAGTAGCAGAGACTGGCTATTCAACTGGTCTCTAGGTCTAATAGGAAAATAAAGGGAAACGCAGTACAAACTCAATATAAACCCGATATATTGGTTGAAAAAGGAAAGAAAGTGGGGACTGGGGGACAAGTCAACAGAGTAAGTCCAGCACTAGATTTGCTAGCCTCACACAGTATAAGGTGGCTATACCGAACAAAAATGGGACCAACCCAGATATCCTGTTCTAATGTTTGTTGCCCCAAGCCACTCTTATGTAATGCCACTGGTAAAATGTAGCAGTCGCACTGTTAAAAGTAAGGACACGTTAAACCAATGTTGTTTTCAATGTAATGCCTCCAGTAATATGAATCAATGGCACTTCTTTACATGTCCTGCTAAAATTTCCCATTAAGATAAGTTGGTTCTTTTCGTTAGAAATGCAACTGTCCTGGTCCGCCTACTCTCCCGTGCCCAAAGTAATGTCGTATTTAACGGTTGTCATAGTTAATCCTAATGCCCACACTAATATCTAGCAATGCCACTGCTTTAGAAATTGCTACTGTTCTTGTAGGATTGCCATTCAGATAAGGAACATGCTTCTTTTCATTTGATGCATGTTTCATCACTTGTTACTCACCCTCCTTTCCACCTTTTTTGTGCAAACAGAGATATACATTTCACGCTCGATCTTAGTTGAACTGCACAAATGATATCCAAATTATAGTTGAGCATTCCAGGAGCTTCACAACCAACCTTGGTGTTGCTCAATTTTATTGCAACTAATGAAGAAGAAGCTCTGTGGGTTTCATTTTCTGATGGAAATGGAACCGGGGCTGGAGCCCTTTTCTTAAAAAAATTTGAAGAAGAAGCTGCTAGCTCACGGGACATTGGTTCATTTTAGGTGAACTACACCAAAAGGTCCCATGAATTGAATCATCCATGTTGGTGACTGAAAGAGACAGCTTCAGCATCCCAGTCTAAGCACCCCCGGCCTCCATCCTTGCGACGCACGGTACACCTCGTTTGCCACCTGCTCGACCCTAGTGTCACTGATAAAATGAAGTAATAATACAGTTAAAATAGAGCGAGTGTCATCTCTATCATTTCATTTCCAATGTAGATAAAGAAAGTGCTTCTCTTTGTTAAAGTATGTTTCATCAACTAGTCCCATTGTTAATGTTTTAGCGTTTCTGCAAACTGGGGTGCTTAATTTTAGTTGATATGTACAAAATAGAGATTTGAATGTCTCAAGGCGCCTCCTTGTACTACTGCTGTACACTAATGTTCATCACTGGTAGAAGGTGTATCTGGGAGACTTGGAAGATGTCCAGTATGAGGCGTACCGTATGAGGCGTCGCAGGGCCCATCTCGCCCTCGCAGCATCGCATACTATGATACTATCACAATATTTTCTTCTATTTATTTTGTGTGTTTCATCAACTAGTGCCACTATTAATGTAATCACGCTTTTTCATTATCTGTGCAAACAGGGTTATTCAGCTGCATTTTGGTGGAACTGCACAAATGTACATATGGAACCAGCATATATGCAGAGTGCGAGGTGTGCCAAGTAAAAATTACCGACACCAACCATGCTGCATGCACGCATTGGCATCCACCACCACCAGTGGGATGTGTGGCGCTCTCTAGCTTATATTGGCAGTTTTCTAGGGAGTACTCTTTTCTGAAAGAAGCACCAATCTATTTTTCTTTATTTGTACACTGTCACAACTTTGACCCAAAGGTCTAGAGCTATTTTAGGGTGATTGGCATAGTACTCGGAGACTGATTGTAAGCATGATTTTCATTAGTTGTCACACTGATTGTAAGCATGAGCAGGTGGAAGATTAGGTTAGTGCGAAGCTTACCTTAAACCCTACAGTCGCCATTGAAACGAGGCGAGCATCGAGGGAACCATGGAGAATGGCGGGGAAGCGACATCGCGCCATTCGGCCTCATCTTGCGGTGGGAGAACGAATACTCCTGTGGTTCCGGCTGGCTCTGCACCCTCACGAACGGCACACCATACTCGATCGATTCGTTATCCTCTGGGTGCTCGACCTTCGACCTGTACGCCCAGCACCTCCGCCTGACTGTCGCCTCGGGCAAATCTGTCAGCTCCATCGCCCATAGGAGATACTCGATGAACTCGGAGGACTGCAGCGTGACTGCCGCCGAGGAGTACATGTACATTGCCACCCTCATCGCCGTCGTCTCGCTCTTTCGCATACATTGCCACATGGCCTGCATCGTCCTTGAAATCTCCCACTCATTGTCAAACCAACTAAGGATCTCCTTCAACCTGGCTAACTTTGCCTGGTCGCCGCCGGCGATCAGCCTGATTCGCTGCTGCATCCTCTCCATAGATGTCATTCTGAGTGGTCCGGTGCTAGCTTTGGAAGATGGGAGGAGAGACGGTGGTCTTGCAATAGAGAAGAGGGAGAGGAGAGGAGGTGGTTTTGGAATGGAGATGATGGAGAGGAGAGGAGGTGGTTTTGCAATGGAGAGAAGACCAGAAGAGGGAGAGGCGAGATGGTGGTTTTGGAATGGAGATGATGGAGAGGAGAGGAGGTGGTTTTGGAATGGAGATGATGGAGAGGAGAGGAGGTGGTTTTGGAATGGAGAAGATCAGAAGAGGGAGAGGCGAGACGGTGGTTTTGGAATGGAGATGATGGAGAGGAGAGGAGGTGGTTTTGCAATGGAGAAGAGGGAGAGGAGCGTGCGGCAGCGATTTAGGATTGGGCGAGAGGGCCGACGCGCTGTGGCTGGATCAAAATCAAAATCAATTTACCCTTCAATTAAGAAAGCGACCCCACATTAACTAGTCTCCCTTTTATTCTGGGTCATAATTGACCATGATTGTCACACATAAAATATATGTTATACGTTGCAAAAATAATATAATTTGAAAGTACATTCAGATATGAACCAAACGATACAATTTTTGGTGACATGCATTCACATTTTGCTTGTCACATATAGTACGTGGTCAAACTTTGACCCAAAATACGCAAAACAACAAAAAATACTTCCAAGACCAGCGCCGATCTTCCGCTCTTCTCCTCTTAAACCACCGCCGCTCCTCTCCTGTTCCAATCTAAATCCAGCATCGCTCCTCTCCTCTTCCATTTCAAAACCACCGCCCCTTCTCTCCTATTCCAGTCCAAAACCAGCGTCGCACCTCTCCCGTTCTAATCCAACACCAGCGCTGCTCCTCTCCTCTTCCATTCAAAAACCACCGCCGGCGAGTGAAGGTGTTGTGGAGAAGTAGATCGATGGAGGAGTACAACCGATACGTGAGGATCGCAGACGGCGACCCTGTGAAGCTAGCTAGGATGTTTGAGATACAGTCTTGGTTTGACAACAAGGACCAACTAGTGGCGACGGCGACATCCATGGCCAAATATCTGCAACAGAGCGAAAAGGCGGCGATACTCCCAGAGGGAATCGTGCCGGAGTACATAGAGCTGCTCCTCTGGGCCATGGAGCAAACAGATTCATCGAATCCGATCGTGAGGGAGCAGTGGTGGGAGTATCGATCCCAGATGGAGAATCCACCAGAGATTGAAGGATCAAGCATCTACAGGGTGACGTTTGTGAGGGTGTCCTGTCAGAGCGAGCTGGTGGAGTCTTCGTCAACCGAACCCAACTGCAAGAGGAGAAAAGCAGTTGGCCCGACGATGCTTCCCCACCATCATCTCCCTCGCCGTTCACATCGTCTCACGGGGCGTCTGTCTGCCGCCGAGGAATAGGAGGGGGCTGCCCCACACCCCCCAGCCCAATAGTCGGGCAGGTTGTGAATTGTCAGGAGGAGCTTAGGGTTGTCAGTATTTGCAGGTTGTGAATTGTGTTTTGTGTTGTGTATTTTGAGAGTACTTTCAGATATGAATGTCTTTTGAATTCCAGATTTGCAGTATTGAGAATATGAAGAATTTTATGAATTCTAGAGATCTATTTTTAGCACTTAAAAAATGTAGTTTCATAGGAGTATAAAAGTGCAGACAAGAAGAAACTGCAAGTTTTAGTTTCAGATAAGAAACTGCATGTTCAGTTTCAGATAAGAAACTGCAACTTTCAGAGGCAGAGCAATTATATTAACACGGCCTTTTCAAACAGGGTTAGCATCATTTTGGAAGTTTTATTCATGGTCGAAAATGGAACTGCCAGCCAGTTAACTGTTGGGGAACGTAGCAGAAAATCAAAATTTTCCTACGAGTCACCAAGATCTATCTATGGAGAGACTAGCAACGAGAGAGAGGGGAGTGCATCTACATACCCTTGTAGATCTCTAAGCGGAAGCATTCAAGAGAACGGGGTTGAGGGAGTCGTACTCGTCATGATCCAAATCACCGGAGATCCTAGTACCGAACGGACGGCACCTCCGCGTTCAACACACGTGCAACCTGGTGATGTCTCCCACGCCTTGATCCAGCAAGGAGAGAGGGAGAGGTTGGGGAAGACTCCGTCCAGCAGCAGCACAACGGTGTGGTGGTGATGGAGGAGCGTGGCATTCCAGCAGGGCTTCACAAAGCACCGCGAGAGATGAGGAGGGAGAGAGGTAGGGCTGCGCCAGGGAGAGGATTAACTCGTGTGTTTGCAGCCCCCAATACCTCAAGTATATATAGGGGAAGGGTAGGGGCTGCACCCCCATCTAGGGTTCCCTCCCTAGGGGTGGCGGCAGCCCAAAACCCATCTAGGGTGCGGCCAAGGGGGGAGAAGGGGAAACTTGCCCCCCAAGCAAGGTGGAGGCGCCCCCTCCAAAAACCCTAGGCGCCTTGGGCCCTGGTGGGGGGGGGGGGCGCACCAGCCCACCTGGGGCTGGTCCCCTCCCACACTTGGCCCATGCAGCCCTCTGGGGCCGGTGGCCCCACCTGGTGGACCCCCGGGACCCTCCCGGTGGTCCCGGTACGTTACCGATAGCACCCGAAACTTTTCCGGTGACCAAAACAGGACTTACCATATATAAATCTTTACCTCCGGATCATTTTGGAACTCCTCGTGACGTTCGGGATCTCATCCGGGACTCCGAAAAACATTCGGTAACCACGTATATCTATTCCCTATAACCCTAGCGTCATCGAACCTTAAGTGTGTAGACCCTACGGGTTCAGGAACCATGCACACCTGACCGAGACGTTCTCCGGTCAATAACCAACAACGGGATCTGGATGCCCATGTTGGCTCCCACATGTTCCACGATGATCTCATCAGATGAACCACGATGTCAAGGATTCAATCAATCCCGTATACAATTCCCTTTGTCTAGCGGTATAGTACTTGCCCGAGATTCGATCGTCGGTATCCCGATACCTTGTTCAATCTCGTTACCGACAAGTCTATTTACTCGTTCCATAACACATCATCCCGCGATCAACTCCTTGATAACATTGTGCACATTATGATGATGTCCTACCGAGTGGGCCCAGAGATACCTCTCCGTCACACGGAGTGACAAATCCCAATCTCGATTTGTGCCAACCCAATAGACACTTTCGGAGATACCTGTAGTGCACCTTTATAGCCACCCAGTTACGTTGTGATGTTTGGCACACCCAAAGCATTCCTACAATGTCTGGGAGTTGCACAATCTCATGGTCTAAGGAAAATATACTTGACATTTAGAAAAGCTTTAGCATACGAACTACACGATCTTGTGCTATGCTTAGGATTGGGTCTTGTCCATCACATCATTCTCCTAATGATGTGATCCCATTATCAACAACATCCAATGTCCATGGTCAGGAAACCGTAACCATCTATTGATCAACGAGCTAGTCAACTAGAGGCTTACTAGGGACATGGTGTTGTTTATGTATCCACACATGTATCTGAGTTTCCTATCAATACAATTCTAGCATGGATAATAAACAATTATCATAAACAAGGAAATATAATAATAACCATTTTATTATTGCCTCTAGGGCATATTTCCAACAGTCTCCCACTTGCACTAGAGTCAATAATCTAGTTCACATCACTATGTGATTGTAATGAATCGACACCCATGGGGTTTGATCATATCTCGCTTTTGAGAGAGGTTATTAGTCAATGGGTCTGAAGCTTTCAGATCCGTGTGTGCTTTACAAATCTCTATGTCATCTTGTAGATGCAGCTACCACGCGCTATTTGGAGCTATTCCAAATAATTGTTCTACTATACGAATCCGGTTTACTACTCAGAATAATCCGGATTAGTGTCAAAGTTTGCATCGGCGTAACCCTTTACGATGAACTCTTTTACCACGTCCATAATCGAGAAAATTCCTTAGTCCACTAGTTACTAAGGATAAGTTTGACCGCTGTCCTATGATCCATTCCTAGATCACTCTTGTACCCCTTGACTGACTCATGGCAAGGCACACTTCTGGTGCGGTACACAGCATAGCATACTATAGAGCCTACGTCTGAAGCATAGGGGCCGACCTTCAACCTTTCTATCTCTTCTGCCGTGGTCATGTCTTGAGTCTTACTCAATACTCACACCATATAACACAGCCAAGAACTCCTTCTTTGCTGATCTATTTTGAACTCCTTCAAAATATTGTCACGGTATGTATTCATTTGAAAGTACTATTAAGTGTTTTGATCTATCCTTATAGATCTTGATGCTCAATGTTCAAGTAGCTTAATCCAGGTTTTCCATTGAAAAACACTTTTCAAACAACCCTATATGCCCTCCAGAAATTCTACATCATTTTTGATCAACAATATGTCAACAACATATACTCATCAAAAATGCTATAGTGCTCCCACTCACTTCTTTGGAAATACAAGTTTCTCATAAACTTTGTATAAACCCAAAATCTTTGATCATCTCATCAAAGCATATATTCCAACTCCAAGATGCTAACTCCAGTCCCTAGAAGGATTGCTGGAGCTTTGCACACTTGTTAGCATCTTATAGGATTGACAAAACCTTCTGGTTGTATCACATACAACCTTTCCTCAAGAAAATCGTCGAGGAAACAATGTTTTGACATCCTATCTGCAAGATTTCATAAATAATGCAGTAACTGCTAATATAATTCCAACAGACTCTTAGCAGAGCTGCGAATGAGAAAGGCTCATCGCAGTCAACTCCTTGAACTTGTCGGAAAACATCTAAACGACAAGTCGAGCTTTCTTAATGGTGATACTTACCATCATTGTCCGTCTTTCTTTTAAAATCCACCTATACCCAACAGCCTTAGGACCATCAAGTAGTTCTTCCAAAGTCTACACTTTGTTTTCATACATGGATCCTCTCTCGGATTTTATGGCCTCGAGCCATTCGTCGGAATCCGGGCCCACCATCGCTTCTCCATAGCTCGTAGGTTCATTGTTGTCTAGCAACATGACCTCCAAGACAGGATTGCCGTACCACTCTGAAGTAGTACGCATTCTTGTCGACCTACGAGGTTTGGTAGTGACTTGATCCGAAGTTTCATGATCTCTATCATCAGCTTCCACTTCAACTGGTGTAGGCGCCACAGGAACAACTTCCTGTGCCCTGCTACACACTCATTGAAGTGATGGTTCAATAACCTTATCAAGTCTCTACCATCCTCCCACTCAATTCTTTTGAGAGAAACTTTTCCTCGAGAAAGGACCCGTTTCTAGAAACAATCACTTTTGCTTCCGGATCTGAAATAGGAGGTATACCCAACTATTTTTGGGTGTCCTATGAAGATGTATTTATCCGCTTTGGGTTCGAGCTTATCTGGCTGAAACCTTTTCACATAAGCGTCGCATCCCCAAACTTTTAAGAAACGACAGCTTAGGTTTCTCTAAACCATAGTTCATACGCTGCCATCTCAACGGAATTACGTGGTGCCCTATTTAAAGTGAATGTGGTTGTCTCTAATGCTTGACCCATAAACGATAGTGGTAATTTGATAAGAGACATCATGGCATGCACCATATCCAATAGGGTGCAGTTATGATGTTCGGACACACCATCACACTATGGTGTTCCAGGCGGTGTTAGCTATGAAACAATTTCCACAATTTCTTAATTGTGTACCAAACTCGCAACTCAGATATTCATCTCTATGATCATATCATAGAAATTTTATCCTCTTGTCACGAAGATCTTCAACTTCACTCTGAAATTACTTAAACCTTTCAATAATTCAGACTTGTGTTTCATCAAGTAAATATACTCAGCATCTACTCAAATCATCTGTGAAGTAAGAACATAATGATATCCACAGCGGGCCTCAGCACTCATTGGACTTCACACATCAAAATGTGTTACTTCCAACAAGTTGCTTTCTTGTTCCATCTTACTGAAAACGAGGCTTTTCAGTCATCTTGCCCATGTGGTATGATTTGCATGTCTCAAGTGATTCAAAATCAAGTGAGTCCAAATGATCCATCTGCATGGAGTTTCTTCATGCATACATACTAATAGACATGGTTTGCATGTCTCAAACTTTTCAAAAACGAGTGAGTCCAAAGATCCATCAACATGGAGCTTCTTCATGCATTTTATACCAATATGACTTACATGGCAGTGCCACAAGTAGGTGGTACTATCATTACTATCTTATATCTTTTGGCATGAACATGTGTATCACTACGATCGAGATTCAATAAACCTTTCATTTTAGGTGCAAGACCATTGAAGGTATTATTCAAATAAACAGAGTAACCATTATTCTCCTTAAATGAATAACCGTATTGCGATAGAAATAATCCAATCATGTCTATGCTCAACGCAAACACCAAATAACAATTATTTAGGTTTAACACCAATCTCGATGGTAGACGGAGCAAGCGATGCTTGATCACATCAACCTTTGAAACACTTCCAACACACATCGTCATCTCACCTTTAGCTAGTCTCCATTTATTCCGTAGCTCTTTTATTTCGAGTTACTAACACTTAGCAACCGAACCGGTATCTATTACCATGGTGCTACTAGGAGTACTAGTAGAGTATACATTAATAGAATGTATATCCAATATACTTTTGTCGACCTTGCCTGCCTTCTTATCTACCAAGTATCTAGGGTAATTCTGCTCCAGTGACCGTTCCCCTTATTACAGAAGCACGTAGTCTCAGGTTTGGGTTCAACCTTGGGTTTCTTCACTAGGGCAGCTACTGATTTGCCATTTCATGAAGTATCCCTTCTTACCCTTGCCCTTCTTGAAACTAGTGGTTTCACTAACCATCAACAATTGATGCTCCTTCTTGATTTTTACTTTCGCGGTGTCAAACATCGCGAATATTTCAAGGATCATCATATCTATCCCTGATATGTTATAGTTCATCCCGAAGCTCTAGCATCTTGGTGGCAATGACTTTGGAGAAGCATCACTATCTCATCTAGAAGATTAACTCCCACTCGATTCAAGTGATTGTTGTACTCAGACAATCTGAGCACAAGCTCAACGATTGACCTTTTCTCCCTTAGTTTCTAGGCTAAGAAACTCGTCAGAGGTCTTATATCTCTTGATGTGGGCACGAGCCTGAAATCCAAATTTCAGCCCTCGAAACATCTCATATGTTCCGCGACGTTACGAAGTCGTCTTCGGTGCCTCAATTCTAAACTGTTTAACATTTCTGAACTATCACGTAGTTATCAAAACGTGTATGTCAGATGTTCGCAACATCCACAGACGACGTTCGAGGTTCAGCACATCGAGCGGTGCATTAAGGACATAAGCCTTCTGCGCAACAATGAGGACAATCCTCAGTTTACGGACCTAGTCCGCATAATTGCTACTATTAACTTTCAACTAAATTTTCTCTAGGAACATATCTAAAATAGTAGAACTAAAACGCGAGCTATGACATATTTGCAAAGACCTTTTGACTATGTCCAGGATAATTAAGTTCATCTTATGAACTCCCACTCAGATAGACATCCCTCTAGTCATCTAAGTGATACATGATCCGAGTCAACTAGGTCGTGTCCAATCATCATGTGAGACGAACTAGTCATCATCGATGAACATCGTCATGTTGATTGTATCCACTATACGACTCATGTTCGACATTTCGGTCTCTTGTGTTCCAAGGCCATGTCTGTACATGCTAGGCTCGTCAAGTCAACCTAAGTGTTTCACGTGTGTAAATCTGGCTTACACCCGTTGTATGTGAACGTTAGAATCTATCACACCTGATCATCACGTGGTGCTTCGAAACAATGAACTTTCGCAACGGTGCACAGTTAGGGGGAACACTTTCTTGAAATTATTATGAGTGATCATCTTATTTACTACCGTCGTTCTAAGCAAATAAGATGCATAAACATGATAAATATCACATGCAATCAAATAGTGACATGATATGGCCAATATCACTTTGCTCCTTTTTATCTCCATCTTCGGGGCTCCATGATCATCATCGTCACCGGCATGCCACCATGATCTCCATCATCATGATCTCCATCATCGTGTCTCCATGAAGTTGTCTTGCCAACTATTACTTCTACTACTATGGCTAATGGTTTAGCAATGAAGTAAAGTAATTACATGGCGTTATTCAGTGAGACGCAGGTCATACAATAAATAAAGACAACTCCTATGGCTCCTGCCGGTTTTCATACTCATCGACATGCAAGTCGTGATTCCTATTACAAGAACATGATCAATCTCATACATCACATATCATTCATCACATTCTTTTGTCCATATCACATCACATAGCATACCCTGCAAAAACAAGTTAGACGTCCTATAATTGTTGTTTGCATGTTTTACGTGGCTGCTATGGGTTTCTAGCAAGAATGTTTCTTACCTACGCAAAAGCCACAATGTGATATGCCAATTGCTATTTACCCTTCATAAGGACCCTTTTCATTGAATCTGATCCGACTAAAGTGGGAGAGACTGGCACCTGCTAGCCACCTTATGCAACAAGTGCATGTCAGTCGGTGGAACCTGTCTCACGTAAGTGTATGTGTAAGGTCGGTCCGGGCCGCTTCATCCCACAATATCATCGAAACAAGATAGGACTAGTAACGATAAGCATATTGAACAAAATCAACGCCCACAACAACTTGTGTTCTACTCGTGCATAGAATCAACGCAATAGACCTAGCTCATGATGCCACTGTTGGGGAACATAGCAGAAATTCAAAATTTTCCTACGAGTCATCAAGATCTATCTATGGAGAGACTAGCAACGAGAGAGAGGGGAGTGCATCTACATACCCTTGTAGATCGCTAAGCGGAAGCGTTCAAGAGAACGGGGTTGAGGGAGTCGTACTCGTCGTGATCGAAATCACCGGAGATCCTAATGCCGAACGGACGGCACCTCCGCGTTCAACACACGTGCAGCCCGGTGATGTTTCCCACGCCTTGATCCAGCAAGGAGAGAGGAAGAGGTTGGGGAAGACTCCCTCCAGCAGCAGCACAACGGCGTGGTGGTGATGGAGGAGCGTGGCATTCCAGCAGGGCTTCACAAAGCACCACGAGAGATGAGGAGGGAGAGAGGTAGGGCTGCGCCAGGGAGAGGATTAACTCGTGTGTTTGCAGCCCCCAATACCTCAAGTATATATAGGGGAAGGGGAGGGGCTGCACCCACATCTAGGGTTCCCTCCCTAGGGGTGGCGGCAGCCCCAAAACCCATCTAGGGTGCGGCCAAGGGGGGGGAGATGGGGAAACTTGCCCCCCAAGCAAGGTGGAGGCGCCCCCTCCCCAAACCCTAGGTGCCTTGGGCGCTGATGGGGGGAGCACCAGCCCACCTGGGGCTGGTCCCCTCCAACACTTGGCCCATGCAGCCCTCTGTCGCTGGTGGCCCCACCTGGTGGACCCCCGGGACCCTCCCGGTGGTCCCGATACGTTACCGATAGCACCCGAAACTTTTCCAGTGACCAAAACAGGACTTCCCATATATAAATCTTTACCTCCGGATCATTACGGAACTCCTCGTGACGTCCGGGATCTCATCCGGGACTCCAAACAACATTCGGTAACCATGTATATCTATTCCCTATAACCCTAGCGTCATCGAACCTTAAGTGTGTAGACCCTACGGGTTCGGGAACCATGCAGACATGACTAAGACGTTCTCCGATCAATAACCAACAGCGGGATCTGGATACCCATGTTGGCTCCCACATGTTCCACGATGATCTCATTAGATGAACCACGATGTCAAGGATTCAATCAATCCCGTATACAATTCCCTTTGTCTAGCGGTATAGTACTTGCCCGAGATTCGATCGTCAGTATCCCGATACCTTGTTCAATCTCGTTACTGGCAAGTCTCTTTACTCGTTCCGTAACACATCATCCCTCGATCAACTCCTTGATCACATTGTGCACATTATGATGATGTCCTACCGAGTGGGCCCAGAGATACCTCTCCATCACACGGAGTGACAAATCCCAATCTCGATTCGTGCCAACCCAACAGACACTTTCAGAGATACCCGTAGTGCACCTTTATAGCCACCCAGTTACGTTGTGACTTTTGGCCCACCCAAAGCATTCCTACAATGTCTGGGAGTTGCAAAATCTCATGGTCTATGGAAAATATACTTGACATTTAGAAAAGCTTTAGCATACGAACTACACGATCTTGTGCTATGCTTAGGATTGGGTCTTGTCCATCACATCATTCTCCTAATGATGTGATCCCATTATCAACAACATCCAATGTCCATGGTCAGGAAACCGTAACCATCTATTGATCAATGAGCTAGTCAACTAGAGGCTTACTAGGGACATGGTGTTGTCTATGTATCCACACATGTATCTGAGTTTCCTATCAATACAATTCTAGCATGGATAATAAACAATTATCATAAACAAGGAAATATAATAATAACCATTTTATTATTGCCTCTAGGGCATATTTCCAACATTAACATCATGCTGATCAACATTCATGCATAGCACATCTTCATATGATGCACAGTCAAAATGCCCACACAATGTCGAGTGTGCGAAACACAGAGAAAACGAGGGACAAAGTTTTGGCAAGTGTTGGATGTGGTTTTGGGCTTCCCCGTCTAGGCTTTCATTTTTAACATGTGCAACCCACGACCTCGGATGGGAGGGCCTGTTTGTATTTTCTTAGGGCCGTCATGTATCAACTGGCCTATGGACCTCCCATCCGAGGTTTTATTTTTGGCATCCCAATTTATGTATTTTTTTGAAGAAAACGCAGAGGTCTGTTCTATTTTTCTATATAAGAATAGGAACGCCAGGTACAACTTATGTTTCCCTTCTAACTATATTATATATATTTAAATTACTTTATATGTTATTATATATTATTTTTATTGTCATCATATATTTAACAGATACTTACATATGTAAGAAAACAATATCCCACATCTTATTAACTTATAAAAATAATTTCTTAACAAATAAAATCCTGGATTGTTTTGGCACGAAAATCCTAGTGATTATGTACAAAAGCTTGGTTAGATTTAAGGACGAATGTAATAATATCACTTATTATTTAAATATATTTATAACAAAATGCTCAGCCCTTTTTTATTTTTTGATAAAATTGTTGGCCCAACCCAACATTATAGTTAGAATCAGCCCAGCAAAATCGTGTATCTAGATAAAGTGCAAATGGCCTATAATTTTTTAGGAAATAAAATAAATGGGCCGCATGGACGCTACATTAATTGTTCACTTAGCCTAGCTAATGGCTGTAATTCAAAAAAAAGATCAAATTGACTGTAAATTCTAACGCGCAAAAAAAAGACTATAAATTCTGAAAAGATGGGTTGAATACGTGCCACATTTTTGGAGGCTGAAATGTGGGCCAATAGGTCGAAGCCAACGCAAGTCGTTGTCAATTTAGTCAACAAATGATTCTGACATGTTAGCCGTTGGATTTACATCCAACGACCGGCATCCATCTTCAATCTCTCGTCTTCTTCCTCAAACGCCGCCGGGACCACCTCCCGCCTCGTGCTGCTAGCAGCTCTGCTTAGCACGCTTCGCTATGAAGCGCTACTCCACCGTTGGCCAGGCCATCCCTCCACCCCTCCACACCTCCTGTTCTTCTCCACCAACTATTGAACCACACCGCACTAGAACCAGTTAACCCTCGTACACCTCTCCGTCTGTGACTCTACTCCCGTGTCTTCCCATCTCCGGCTCGTTGCTGTCCGGGGCCTCGCCGTCGTCCACCACCTTGGATGCGCTCGGCGTGGCGTGGTCAACGTGGTCAACGAACGACACCATCGGAAGTAGACTGTGTGTGGAGAGGCTGACAGCTGGGTCCACGGCCGCACACAAGGAAATGCCTCCTTATTACGCGCAAAATAATGATTCCTCCACCTGACATCTGGGACCCACCGGAAGGGCCTCTGTATTTCGCGAAAAAAACGTGCCCCCTGCTGACTTGTCGGACCCACCAGCTATCTTCGCATGCAAGGAAGTGCCCCCTTATTACGCACAAAAAAATGAATACTCCCCCTGCCAGCTGGAACCCAGCATACTGGGAGGCTGACTTGTGGGCCTACCAAGTTGACAGGGACGGAGGGCTCAGTCAACTTAGTCAATATGAACAATTCTAGCTCCTGTTACCATACAATGTTCATCCAACGGTTGTAGTTCTTTTTCAACCTCTGGTCTTCTTGCTCCAGCTGCCCAGACCAGCGCCGGTCGTGTCGCGTGCTCCTGCCTCCCGTGGCTGGCTGTGATGCCGCGGAGGCCTCACCGCCCCCTACTACTCCCACCGCTGGCCAGGCCATCCCTCTACTCACCCACACCCCCTGTTATTTTGTGGCGACAGCAGACTCACACCGCAGCCGAACCAGTGAACCCTCGTACTCCTCTTCGCGTGGGTATCCACTGCTACGTCTTCTCCGGCTCCGAGTCATCCCCTTCCTAGGCCTCGCTGTCGTCCACCGCCGTGGTGCTCTCGGTGCAGCATGGTCAACGTGGTCAAGGAACGACTTCCATCGGACGTGGACTGTACGTGGAGAGACTAGCAGTTGGGTCCACGGCCGCAGCAAGGAAGTGCCTCCTTATTACGCGGAAAATAATGATTCCTCCACCTGACAGCGGGGACCCACCGGACGGGCCACCGTATTTTGCGAAAAAAAAGTTTCCTCCTGACTGCTGGTGAAAGAACATGCGGTGCCCCCATGTTTGGTTTTGGTAATTGATGACAATCTCTATGGACTAATGGTTGTCTTGAGTTATATTTGAAGGATCTGTCCATAGGCTTTTCTTGAAGTCCATGTGTGGTTTCAAGGAGTTTATCAGTTGACCAAGGTGCTATTAAGGAATTATCCAAAGAATGGTCATGTGAGTGCTGAGCTTATTGCAAGCATGTCTTGAAGAAGAAGGTTGTGTGATCATTCATGTTTACCTTCAAGACATCATCCAAATGAAGAGAGTTGGAAAGATTCAAGGTTGATCAAGACTAACTCAAAGAGTAAATCAAGTTGATCAACACACAAAGCATAGAATATGTACCAAGAGGGATCAAGCGACCCCATGGTATGGTAAGCACTGTCAATTACACTTTGTGTACTAACCCATGATCTTCGTGAGAGTTCTTTGTGGGGTTAGGTTGTGGTGTGCAAGTTCAAGTGAAGCATCATGAAGAGATCAAATGCTTCAAGCTTGCCGTCCATTGTGGTGACAATGGACTTGTGAAGATGTGCGGAAGAGAGGCTCACCCACAGTGGAGTATGGGGGAGCAATCAACTAGTCTTCATCGAGCCAACGCAATCAAGAAAGGTGATCCAACGTGAGGGAGTCAAGATCGTCATCATCTAGCTCAAGTGGACCATGTGCAAGGCAAAGGTTTGCCCTTGATAGGTTTTCTATTTTACCAGTCTCATGGTAGTTGTGGGAGACCGGGTTATAGGATCGTTTGCCGTACTATCAAGGGGGGCTCTCGATGAGTTGCTTGATCGTATTGTTCGTAGAGAGCTCAAACCATTGCATCCTTGCATCATCTTTATTGGTTCTTGTTTGGTTCTTCTCCTTGTGAGATTTGGAGCTTTTGGTCATTTTCATGACAAGCTCGAGTTCATCGAAAACGGAGTTCACATGCATCTTTCTATGATGTTTTCGATGTTGGAGGGTATGCCGGTTCTTCTCTGTTGGAGGTGTCACTCCTTCGTTGTCTTGTTTCAAACAAGCTTGAGTTGCTCAATTCGGAGCTCATTTGCAGAAGTTATGGCAGTTCTGGTTTCCTTGGAGTATTCTTTGTTTTCGCGGTTGTGGCTTAAGGATGGCGCCAGCGGTAGTACCGCGGTCCATAGTGTTAGTACCACCGAAGCACTCAAGCGGTAGTACCGCTCTCAGAGCGGTAGTACCACTCCCCAAGCGGTAGTACCGCTCTCCGAGCGGTAGTACCGCTTGTGGTCTTCGGCCGTAGTACCGCAGTGGTTCCGAGCTACTACCGCCTTGATTTGAGACCGTCGTTTTTCGTGTCGGGTTTTATGGTACTAAGTGCGGTAGTAGTGGCAGTAGTACCGCTCCAAGCGGTAGTACTGCGCCTACTCCCACGGTAGTACCGCTCTAGGGCCAGGGCCCTGACCTCCTCGTCAGCGCGGCAGTACCGCTGGGTGAGAGCGGTAGTACCGCCCTCGGCGGTAGTACCGCCCTGCCCAAGCGGTAGTACCGCTCTGTGCGTGGCTGTTCAGTGGGGTAACGGTTAGATTGGTTCCCCCACTATATAAAGGGGTCTTCTTCCCAAATGAACCTAATCCTTTGAGCTCGTGTTCTTCCCCCATTGTTGACCTTCTCCGAGCTTGCTATCTCTCAATCCCTCCATGGATTCTTGCTAGTTTTGGGGGGAAAAGAGAGAGGAGATCTAGATCCACATTTCCACCAATCACTTTCTCCTCTAGGTGAGGGGAATCCCTTGGATCTAGATCTTGGAGTTCTTGGTGTTCTCCTTCTTGTTCTTCCTCTCATTTTCCTCCCTAGCATTAGTTGCTTCGGTGGGATTTGGGAGAGAAGGACTTGGGCACTCTGTGTGCCCTTGCCATTGCATTTGGTGCATCGGTTTGAGTTCTCCACGGTGATATGTGGAAGTTTCAAGTTGAGAAGCTTATTACTCTTGGGTGCTTGGTGCCCTTGAGCTTCTTCCTCTTGGGTGCTTTGGTGCCCTAGTCGGTTGGTGGTGCTTGGAGCTCAATCATTGTGGTGTAAAGCTCCGGGCAAGTGTCGGGGTCTCCAATTAGGTTGTGGAGATCGCCCCGAGCAATTTGTCGGGTTCGGTGACCGCCCCCAAGGGTTGCCATTTGTACGGGTTCGATGACCGCCCTCAAGGGTCCCTTAGTGGATTCACGGCATCTTGCATTGTGCGAGGGCATGAGGAGATTACGGTGGCCCTAGTGGCTTCTTGGGGAGCATTGTGCCCCCACACCGCTCCAAATGGAGATTAGCATCCGCAAGGGTGTGAACTTCGGGATACATCGTCGTCTCCACGTGCCTCGGTTATCTCTTACCTGAGCCCCTTTACTTATGCACTTTACTTTGTGATAGCCATATTGTTCTTTGTCATATATCTTGCTATCACATAGTTGCTTATCTTGCTTAGCATAAGTTGTTGGTGCACATAGGTGAGCCTAGTTGTTGTAGGTTTTGTGCTTGTCAAATTAACTGCTAGGTTTATTCCGCATTTGTTCAAGCCTAAACCGTAATTATTTTAAAGCGCCTACCCCCCCCTCTAGGCGACATCCACGATCTTTCAGCTGGGACCCACCAGCTACATCTTCGCACGCAAGGAAGTGCGTCCGAAAAAAAAATGATTCGCCCCCCTGACTACTGGGACCCACCAGCTACATCTTCGCACACAAGGAAGTGCGTCCGAAAAAAATGATTCGCCCCCCTGACTGCTGGGACCCACCAGCTACATCTTCGCAGGCAAGGAAGTGCATGACAGTCGGGACCCACCTGGTTGAAGCGTACGTAGCATTGTCATTCTGGTCGTGAACGTGTACGTACATACTAGTCGATGTAGAGGCACGCACGTGTCGTAGTAGAGGCGCGCACGTGTCGTAGTAGAGGCGCGCACGTAGCATGTACATGTACGTACAATGGCGAGGGTGCAAGAAAGAAAATACGGCCACGTACGTACATATGGGCAGGGTCTCGAACGCCTACTCGTGCATACGTACATGGCTGGGTCGGAACAGAGAAACAGAGTCGTCGTCGTGTTCATGGGGAGGCAACGGAATGCGTCGTGTTCATGGGGAGGCAACGGAATGCGTCATGTTCATCGGGAGGCAACGGAACGCATGGGAGCCAACCGGCTTGGATGGAACAGGCAATGGAAACGAGGCCTGGCATACCGCAGAACGGAGGAAATGGCCTTGTGTTCGACCGGCCACGTTCGGAACGGGGTCCTATTGATTGGGAGGGGTGTGGCGTACCACAAAATGGAGGAAAACAGACCTCCTACGGTCGAAATGGGGGTCCTGTTGATCGGGAGGGGTGTGGCGTACCGCAAAACAGAGGAAACAGACCTCCTACAGTCAAAATGGGGGTCCTGTTGATCGGGAGGGGTGTGGCATATCGCAAAACGGATGAAACGGACCTCCTACGGTCGAAACGGGGGTCCTGTTGATCGGGAGGGGTGTGGCGTACCGCAAAACGGATGAAACGGACTTGTGTTGGAGCGCTACGGTCGAAACGGGGGTCCTGTTCATCGGGAGGGGTGTGGCGTACCGCAAAACGGGACTCCACGGGATACTGTTCATCTCCACCGTCGACCTCCTCCAGCCTCCACGGGCTACCGTCGACCTCCTCTGGCCTCCATGGGCTCCTATTCATCCATCCTCCACCACGCACTACTCCACTGGCTACTGTTCAACCACCCCTCCACCGTCTACTGTTCATCCAGCCCTCCACCATCTACTGTTCATCCAGCCCTCCACACCACGGGGTCCTGTTCAACCACCCCTCCACGGCCACCCCTCCATTGTCTACTGTTCATCCACCCCTCCACACCACGGGGTCATGTTCATCCAGAGGCAACGCCACTGCTCATTGTTCATCCAACCCCCCCCCCCCCCCTGCAACGCTCACTGTTCATCCAATCGATCGGCTTTAGTTAGCAGCAGTAGTGAAGGAATCGCTCCATCGGGTTTAGTTATCAGCCATCGATCGATCGATCGGGTTCAGTAACGCGTAGCCTGTAGTGCAATCACTCGGGTTCAGTTAGAGCTCAACGCCTCGCTCGGGTTCAGTTAGAGCCAACGCCTCGCACACACGTGCGTACGTGTACGAGAGAAACGCGCATCGCTTGGCCCCCGACCTCCCACCGTAACCGGCAACTCCCCAAAATTTTCCTCCCCCTCGCTTCTACCACGGTTTTTTCCGTCATGGACGGCCCAAAGAATGTCATGCAACTGTGTCTCTGGCCTGCCCAGGACGAAAAGCCCATTTTCTGTCATGATTTTTTGCCATAGAAGTAGGAGCCCACCACATCTATGATGATACCGGGTTTTGTCACAATTATCATCATAGAAGTGTCATATGTATGACAGAAAAAAATTCGTTCGGCCCAAAATGTCACGGATGTGTCTTTTTTTGTAGTGAATATTCCCTTCCTTCATATCAATAATCGCGCCAATCGTTCTAAGGAAAGGTCTACCAAGAATAATAGGGCAAGAAAGATTGCAATCTATATCAAAAACGATAAAATCTACGGACACCAAATTTCTATTTGCAACAATGAGAACATCATTGATCCTTCCCATTGGCTTTTTAATGGTGGAATCCGCAAGGTGCAAATTTAAAGAGCAATCGTCAAGATCATGGAAACCTAGAATATCACATAAAGTTTTCGGAATCGTGGAAACACTAGCACCCAAATCACACAAAGCAAAACACTCATGATCTTTAACTCTAATCTTTATAGTAGGTTCCCACTCATCATTAAGTTTTCTAGGTATAGAAACTTCCAAATTAAGTTTTTCATCATAAGATTGCATAAAGGCATCAATGATATGTTTGGTAAAAGCTTTATTTTGACTATAAGCATGAGGAGAATTAACAATGGATTGCAACAAGGAAATACAACCTTCTAAAGAACAATTATCATAATCAAATTCCTTGAAATCCAAGATAGTGGATTCAATACTATTTAAAGTCATGACCTCTCCAATCCCACTTTTACCAAATTTAGCATCAAGATCTAAAAACTCAAATTATTGGGACGCCTTCTAAATAAAGTTGACTCATCTCCAGTCCCATTATTATCAAAATTCATATTGCAAAACAAAGATCTAATAGGAGTCACATCAATAACTTTAAGATCTTCATCATTATTTTCATTGAAACTAGAAGAACACGCCTTTACAAAGTAATCTTTCTTAGCATGCAATCTAGCGGTTCTTTCCTTGCACTCATCAATGGAAATTCTCATTGCTTTGAGAGACTCATTGATATCATGCTTAGGAGGAGTAGATCTAAGTTTAAGAGAATCAACATCAAGCGAAAGTCTATCAATGTTCCTAGCCAAATCATCAACTTTGCGCAATTTTTCTTCAAGCAAAGCATTAAAATTCTTTTGAGAGATCATAAATTATTTCACACTATTCTCAAAATCAGAGGGCATCTTATTAAAATTACCATAAGAATTATTTTAGGAATTTCCATAATTATTAGAGGAATTACTACGGAATGGTCTAGAATTAAAGTTTCCTCTATAAGCATTGTTTCCAAAACTATTCCTACCAACAAAATTCACATTCATAGATTCATTATTATTCTCAATCAAAGTAGACAAAGGCATATCATTGGGATCAAGAGGAGTATTTTTAGTAGCAAATAATTTCATAAGTTCATCCATCTTTCCACTCAAAACATTGATTTCTTCTATAACATGCACTTTTTTACTAGAAGATCTTTCGGTGTGCCATTGAGGATAATTAGCCATAATATTATCAAGAAGTTTTGTAGCATCTCCTAAAGTGATTTCCATAAACGTGCCTCCTGCGGCTGAATCTAAAATATTTCTAGAAGCAAAGTTCAAACCGGCATAAAATTTTTGTATGATCATCCATAAATTCAAACCATGAGTAGGGCAATTGCGAATCATCAATTTCATTCTTTCCCAAGATTGGGCAACATGCTCATGATCAAGTTGTTTAAAATTCATAATATCATTCCTAAGAGTGATAATCTTAGCGGGAGGAAAATACTTAGAGATAAAAGCATCTTTGCACTTGTTCCAAGAATCAACACTATTTTTAGGCAAAGACAAAAACCAAACTTTAGCACGATCTCTAAGCGAAAACGGAAATAACTTCAATTTAACAATATCATTATCGGTATCTTTCTTCTTTTGCATATCACACAAATCAACAATGTTGTTTAGATGAGTAGCGGAATCTTCACTAGGAAGGCCGACGAATTGATCTTTCATACCAAGATTCAGCAAAGTAGTATTGATTTCACAAGACTCAACATCATTAAGAGGAGCAATCAGAGTACTAAGGAAATCATTATTATTGGTATTGGCGAAATCACACAATTTGGTATTATCTTGTGCCATGGCAACAAGTAATCCAACACACAAGCAACCAAAAAAAGGCAAGCGAAAAATAGAGGAGAATATTGGGAAAGAGAGGGCAAATAAAACGGCAAGGGTGAAGTGGGGGGGGGGGGGGAACGAGAGGAAAATGGAAAATAATGTAAATGCGAGGGAGATGAGTTTGTGATGGGTACTTGGTATGTCTTGACTTGAGCGAAGACCTCCCCGGCAACGGCGCCAGAAATCCTTCTTGCTACGTCTTGAGCTTGCGTTGGTTTTCCTTGAAGAGGAAAGGGTGATGTAGCCATAGTAGTGTAAGTATTTCCCTTAGTTTTTGAGATCCAAGGTATCAATCTAGTAGGAGGCTCCTCAAAAGTCCCACACACCTACACAAACAAACAAAGAACTCGCAACCAACGCAATAAAGGGGTTGTCAATCCCTTCACGGCCACTTGCGAAAGTGAGATCTGATAGAGATAGTATGATAAGATAAATATATTTTTGGTATTTCATAATATAGATGCAAAAAGTAAAGATGCAAATAAAAGTAGATTGAAAGCTTATATGATAAAATATAGATCCGGGGGCCATAGGTTTCACTAGTGGCTTCTCTCAAGATAGCATAAGTATTACGGTGGGTGAACAAATTACTGTCGAGCAATTGATAGAAAAGCGAATAATTATGAGATTATCTAGGCATGATCATGTATATAGGCATCACGTCTGTGACAAGTAGACCGACTCCTGCCTGCATCTACTACTATTACTCCACACATCGACCGCTATCCAGCATGCATCTAGAGTATTAAGTTCATAAGAATAGAGTAACACATTAAGAAAGATGACATGATGTAGAGGGATAAACTCGAGCAATATGATATAAACCCCATCTTTTTACCCTCGATGGCAACAATACAATACGTGCCTTGCAACCCTTTCTGTCACTGGGTAAGGACACCGCAAGATTGAACCCAAAGCTAAGCACTTCTCCCATGGCAAGAAAGATCAATCTAGTAGGCCAAACCAAACTGATAATTCGAAGAGACTTGCAAAGATAACTCGGTCATACATAAAAGAATTCAGAGAAGATTCAAATATTTCTCATAGATAAACTTGATCATAAACCCACAATTCATCGGATCTCGACAAACACACCGCAAAAAGAGTTTACATCGAATAGATCTCCACAAGAGAGGGGGAGAACATTGTATTGAGATCCAAAAAGAGAGAAGAAGCCATCTAGCTAATAACTATGGACCCGAAGGTCTGTGGTAAACTACTCACAACTCATCGGAGGGGCTATAGTGTTCATGTAGAAGCCCTCCATGGTCGATTCCCCCTTCGGCGGAGCATCGACGAAGGCTCCAAGATGGGATCTCGCGGATACAGAAGGTTACGGTGGTGGAAATTGTTTTTGTTGGCTCCCTGGATGTTTTCGGGGTACGTAGGTATATATAGGAGGAAGAAGTATGTCGGTGGCCGCTCGTGGGGCCCAGGAGACAGGGGGCGCGCCCAGGAGGGGTGGGCGCGCCCTCCTATCTCCTGGCCGCCTCGATTGCTTCTTGACTTGCACTCCAAGTCCTATGGATCTTGTTCGTTCCAAAAATCACGCTCCCGAAGGTTTCATTCCGTTTGGACTCCGTTTGATATTCCTTTTCTTCGAAATACTGAAATAGGCAAAAAAACAACAATACGGGCTGGGCCTCCGGTTAGTAGGTTAGTCCCAAAAATGATATAAATATGTAAAATAAAGCCCATAAACATCCAAAAAGGGGTAATATAATAGCATGGAACAATAAAAAATTATAGATACGTTGGAGACGTATCAGTGACTTGCACATTGCTGATGACTGGGGAACAAAGCATTGGGAGGACACCGGCTGTTGCCGCACACTTGAGCTGATCCACTGAGCTGAACGTGATGGCACACGTGGACCACCTGAGAGGGCGCGTGGCCTCGAGCTTGGGGAGGAATGCATTCACCTCGCGAGCAAATTGCTTGAAGATGCGCTGAGAGGCTGGGGCTTGGGCACCGCCCAAGATACAAGCGATAGCACGTGGCTCCTGGAAGCCCCCAGCCCCCTCGTCCTGATGATGGTCATCATTCCTTCTTGGTGGTGGTGGCATAGGAGGAAGGCCTGTGTTGCCTTGCGGGCGGTCCTCACGAGGCTGATCCCTCCAAGCCCCCTTGTGAGGTTGGTCACGCCACCCTTGCCGAGGGCCACGGTCGTCCCATCATCCTCCACCTCTTCATACTCCTCGGCCATAGCCCCGATCGTTACGCTCGGGGCGTCGACCGACACGCCTTCTTGCACGGGCCTGAGCTTTGGTATTCGTTGTTGTTGTGGGTGTGGAGGTCGTGGTACACGCAGTACCGTCTGCCCTTGGACGACTCCGGCTGGTCCCTGTCGCGCTTCGTATCTGGCTCTGCTGCGAGCACAGCTACTCCTTTGCGCTTCACGTCCTTGGCCTTGGCTTTCTTCTCTTCAGGATCAGCGGTTGGGAGCTCGAGAAGGGAGAGACGCCCCTCCTCAGCCCTTGCGCACTTGGTCGCCGGGTTGAACAGCTCCAAAGATGTGCACACGTCCTCATGGATAGCCAGCTCCTCCTTCATCTTGACGTCGCGGACGCCGTCAGAGAACGCTGAGATGATGGCCTCCTCGGTCACCTTGGGAATCTTGAGGCGAGCGCTGTTGAAGCGCTGGATGTACTTCTGCAGGGTCTCTCCGGGTTGCTGCTTGATGCGGTGCAAGTCACCCATGACTGGAGGACGGTCGCGAGTGCCCTCGAAGTTGGCGATGAAGCGGGTGCGCATCTCACCCCAAGAGGAGATCATGCCGGGAGGCAGATTTAGGAGCCACGTGCGGGAACCGTCCTTAAGTGCCATGGCAAACCAATTCGCCATGACCTTTTTGTCTCCGTTGGCCGCTTCGATGCCCAGCTCGTAGAGCTGCAGGAACTCTGTGGGGTCGGCAGTGCTGTCGTAGCAAGGAGGCAGATCCGGCTTGAACTTGTCCGGCCAGGCGACACTGTGTAGCTCGGCGGTGAAGGCGCAACAGCCTGCGGTGGCCACTGGAGCTCTTTGCTGATGCCGGGCTTGCTCCTGAGGATTCCCGTGCGCTGTGCCAGGGGCAGCGCGGGGTCTTGACGAGGTGGCGCAAGGATGCGGTCATGGCGCGCCGGTGCAGGGAGCACGCGAGCACCTTCTTGGGGACGAGGGATTTCTTGGTAGCTCCTGTCTTGCCACGTGGGCACTGGACGTGGTGGGTCTCGTCCAGGGGCCGCGCGATGAACAACACGAGGGACACAAGATTTATACTGGTCGGACACCGCTGTGGTGTAATACCCTACTCCAGTGTGTGGTGTGGTGGATTGCCTCAGGGGCTGATGATGAACAGTTCAAGGGAAGAACAGCCTCACGAGAAGAGGTGCTCTTATGGTGGAATGTGGATCGACCCCCTTTCTACTGTGGTGGCTATCTCTATTTATAGAGGCCCTGGTCCTCTTCCCAAATATTAAGCGGGAAGGGCGCCAACAACGGCCATTTTGAAGGGGAACATCTAGTACAAGTTATTCTGACTAAAGTTGGTCTTCAACTGCCAAAGGCACTGGTGATTACGCCGTCTTGGGCTCCATGGTGACCTCCATCCTACCGCTCTGCTGGTCTTGGTCTCGTTGCACCAAAATGGTAACCTTTGCCTAATGCCTTGGTACTCTGCGCCTGTGCTTGCCCCCTTTGCACCAAAGAGGAAACAAGGACACTGCGCAGGTCGACGCCCGCCTGGCGCCCGCCTGGTCTTGGTCATCATGGTTTGCGTCACGAGCACCTCATGAGGTACCCCTGCCTTGATCTCTCCGCCTCCCCGCAAGCTTGTCTGGTGAGGCCGCTCCTGAGGAAGCCTTACGTCGTCCGCCCCGCGAGGCTTCGCCCCTCGCGAGGGTCTTGAGCTTGAGTTGATGAAGATGGGCCATACTAGGCCACCACTTGAGCCATGCCGCAGGCCGCAGGCAGGCAAGTCTAGGGACCCCCGTTCCCAGAACGCTGACAAATCTACCACGAGATTGTAGAGGCTAAACCCTAGGAGCTAGCCTATGATTTTGATTGTTGTTTTCCTACAGACTAAACCCTCTGGTTTATATAGACATCGGAGGGGGCTAGGGTTACACAGAGTCAGTTACAGAGAAGGAAATCTACATATCTGAATTGCCAAGCTTGCCTTCCACGCAAAGGAGAGTCCCACCCAGACACGGGACGAAGTCTTCAGTCTTGTATCTTCATAGTCCAACAGTCCGACACAAGTACATAGTCCGGCTGTCCGAGGACCCCCTAATCCCGGACTCCCTCAGTAGCCCCTGAACTAGGCTTCAATGATGATGAGTACGGCGCGCAAATTGTCTTCGGCATTGCAAGGTGGGTTCTTCTCCAAATCCCTGAATGCCAGTTGTAACGAGTAGTGTCCGGCTTCCCATTAATGTTGCACTCCTCAGCTTCTGTACTTTAATAATGGCAGTCTCCACGTGTCGAGCGAATGCGAGAAGTCAGGGCATTTCTACATTTGCCACCCTGACCATGTAAGTAAATCGTCTATTAAAGAGATGGGGATCCTCAGATCCAAATCACACCATCTTCCCCCAAACGAGGATTCATCAGAGCGCGCCCAAAAAAACCATCCCATCATGGCCGGCCACCGCAGCTCCTCCTCTTGCTCCCATAGCGCTAAGCCAGGGGATTGGGTGAAGTGCACCGTATCCTACGACCAGTTGGTGGAGTTGCAGACCCAGGGGTTCCTCCCGCCTGCATATCTTGTCCCCGTTCGAGCCGGATTAGCCACTTATGATGACGGGGAGCAAGCAGAGAGCTTCACCAACCCATCCAGGGGGAGCGAGTATGCCTTGTCCCTTACTTGCTGAGGGGCCTCGGATTTCCAATCCATCTGTTCCTCCGCGGGCTCCTGGAGTATTACGGCCTCCAGCTGCATAACTTCACTCCTACCTCCATACTGCACATCGCAGGTTATGTCGCCCTTTGTGAGCTATTTCTGGGCTGCGAAGCTCATTTCGAGCTATGGAAGAGGTTGTTCTGCCTCGTCCCTCGCAATCAGGAGGGATCAATATATCAAGTGGGCGGAGCCAAAATATGGCGCATCGCCGGGACCGGATGCCTGTCCAGCACTCCGAAGAAGACATCCGAAGACTGGCCTTCGGAGTGGTTTTATATAGAGGACGTCCCCCTTCCGGACCCTATCCGGATGGGTCTTCCTGAGTTTACCAATGCCCCATTGAAGAAACGCCGCAGCTAGCGCCCCCGGAGCCCCCAGGAGGAAGATATCAGAGAGGTCCTTTATCTGATGGGCAGGATAAAAATGCTGGCCAAAGCTGGATTGACAATAATCGAGGTTATGTCAATATGCATAATGTGGGGGGTGCAGCCACTCCAGTATTGGGGGCGTCCGATGTGGCACTTCAATGGAGAGGACGATGCCACCCGCTGCGGTCGGAAAGGTCCGGACTCCGCCACCGCCCTGGCGAAAATATTATCCAATTTGTATAAAGGAGAAGAAGAGGAGTTCGTCCGCATTAAGCCACGGGATGGATTTTCCATGTACAACCCCCCTAGCTGGGTGAGCTGCTACCTTTTACTCAACTCTATTCATTCCTGCAGTCTTTCATCACAAATATTTACCTTGCTAGTTCATAGCAGGAACTGCAAAAGGCTGTGAGGGAGGTCCACAGCCCGCCTCCACAGCGAGAGGACCACAACCGGGCCCTCGACCCCGTACTTGAAGAAGATCCGGACATATTTGTGGAGCTCATCGACAAGATGTTTTACCAGGCAAGTTGTGATGGCGCCTTGGTGGCCATCATTGCCGACTATCCTAGCCTACTCCCTGCATCATATGTAAGTAAAACTGGAGTCCTAACTTCCGAGAAGGATCCCTTCTTTACGCCTAACCCACTGCACACGTATTGCGCTTTATAGGGAAGGCCATCAGGGTGATGTGCCGAACCCACGGCAGCTCACCAACAAGGGGCGCCCAAGCCGGGTAGGCTTAAAAGGAAGGCGGTCAGCACCGAGACATCATTGCAGAGGTATGATTTAAAACATGCTCCGTGATTATCGTATTTGAAATATAACAATGTCCATTGTGCCCTGGTAGAAAGAGTACTCGCCGGACTGTGTTCGGAGATCCTGTCGGCCATGCCTCCACCAGCTGGACTCTAGAACCGGCCTCAAGGGTGGAGGCTAACATGGGGACAACGTCAGACGATCCTCCTATAGAGGATGCGGATAGAATATCCACTACGAATTCCGAAGTGGAGAGCGCTATGAATCACCGGCGTCGACAGGCCGTACTCCGCGACCCTAACTTCTCCGAAGAGGCGTTCAATGCCTTTAACTCGGGAGACGCGTACATCCGAGCTGCTCAAGATGGGCTTGCTAGAGCCACAGACCAGTAATTAAAGGATATACGGGTAAGAAAAATCTGATAATTATGTATATCAGTAGCCCCTGAGACTTAAAATAGTTGGCACAACTGATTTAAGGATCATTGTATGAATAGGTTCTTACAGAAAAGAACACCCATTTGTCTCAAGAGCTGGAGGAGTGCAAAGCCCAACTAAGGGCCGCAGTTGCTGGAATGGAGGAATCCAAGAAGGCCTCATCTGGTAATACTTGTCGTGTACCAGTTAGTATTCGACATGCTTGCAAATCTAACAATAGATTTTGCAGACAATCCCGGAGTGAATTCGGAGATCGTACAAGAGGATGAGCAATGAGCTCAACGACAGCTATAGGCTGGCGAGCGCGTTCTTACACGGGTTAGGCGATAGAAAAACAATCTCCAGGATACCAATACCCAGCTAGGTGTTGAATTGGGAGATGTTCGGGCCCAGCTTGCTGACTTCATGAAGGAGAATAAGACGCTTCGACGCGGCATTTTTAGTATGTACTCAATCGAACCTTTATACAGTTCGGCGAAGAAACGGGCTAACAGAGTTATTTCTGTAGGTATACTGACAGGTCGTCCCGAAGAGGAGATGCCCGGATCCGCAGGCGATCTTCTGCAAGAGCTTTCACAACTGCACAAACAAGTTCGGCAGGTGATGCAGGGTATTTCCTAGGCCTTGTGGCCATCCGCCTCCCTGCCAGGAAGCATGGGGGAGCTTGTAAAGCTGCTCAAGGGAGTGTGGCGGCGCTTCCAATTATGAAAGATATCGACCTGCCGACAAGGTGCAAGGGAAGCCTGTGCCATGGTAAAAATGCGGTACACCAAGGTTGATCCGAATCATATGGCCCTGGTCGGACCTTTAGGCTCAGATGGGAAAGAGATTCCCGTTAGTCTGGTATATGACCAGGTAGGGTTAGCCGCAAAGTATTCCTAACAGGATTGTAGGCTAGACAGCTTGTTGGATGGTATAGAAGAAGAATTTAGCCAGTCTAAGTGACTGTGTACTTCAATTAGGGCTGGAAAAAAAGCTTGAAGCTCGTGAGCTAAACGAGTAACTCGTGACTCGGCTCGAATCAACTCGAACTCGAAGAATAAGGAGTCGAGTCGAGCTTTAGTTTAAGATTGTTTATAGACCAAGTTAAACGAGTCAATCTCACGAGTACTCATGTAACTCATTAGGCTCGTTACAAGAGATCAGCCAAGCACCCTGCATCCTAGGCACACAACACAAGGCCGAACCATGCAAGGCACCTTATGAATATGAAAAAAATTATTACTTGCGAATGCAAAGGGTACATATTAAACATGTACAATGTTCACAAACAATGTTCATTTTTACCTTATTCGTAAGGTTTTATGATCATATCCTTAATGAGCTTAACAAGCTAAACGAGCCAGCTCGCGAGTTATACAAGTCGAGCCAATCTTGGATTTGAGCTCGTTATAGTAACGAGTCGAGTCGAGCTAGCTCGTTAACGAAACGAGCTTTAGCGAGTCGAGCCGAGCTGGCTCGACTCAGCTCGAATTCCAGCTCTAACTTCAATTGACATATTTTTTCCCTAGCCGGATTGTAAATCATTTGTCATGGCAGACCTTTTCGCTTCAACCTCTGGACCTGACAGTCTGGAGTGTATCCGAATACCCGCTCAGTTATGTAAATCGGGGTACGCGTGGAAACCAGGCGTAGGGGTCATAAGTGCTTGAACAGGCAAGTACCCAACTAGCTATGTTATATTACATGGATAGTAAGAAACATCTTCCAGGGAGAATAGTTCCGTTAAGGGTTCCTTTCCCTGGGTACGCATGCATTAATGTGCATGTCTGAACTGCAAACAGAGATGCAGGATATGAAACATCTGGGGGTTTATATTGCAATAGGTAAGAAACATCTTTTGTTCACCGACCGAATATTCCCTTAAGAACGCTAGCTTTCGGCTTCACCCAGTCTGAGGTACACGTCCGGCGGACCCGGCAGTAACAATCGTAGAGGTGCTCCCCTTATGCCCTAGCCGAACTAACAGGAACGTAGGGCATAAACACAGGAGCCAGGAAACCCAGGTTGGCCATGAAAGTGCGTTACATCGACTAGAGGGGGTGAATAGGCGATTTTTAAGAAATCTTCACCGAGGAATTTCAAGGTGAGGAAATTCCTAAGCAAAGAACTACTTGCAGCGGAATAAGTACTTAGGTATAAGCAAAACAGAGTAACAACATAGTCATCATGATGAAATGAAATACAAGCACTGAGTACAGAAAGCGTAAGCACAGGATAAGCAAGATGAAGACAAACTGACTGAAGAATTAGGATTATGGAAATAGAGAAAGTCTTCAAATAATGTCTTCAAGCAGTAATGATCAGGTACATCAACACATAACTGAGGAAATGAAAGGGTTGAGGAAATAGAACATGTTGGCTCGGTGAAGACAATGATTTGTTTGACCAGTTCCAACTGCTGTGACAGTTGTACGTCTGGTTGGAGCGGCTGAGTATTTAAACTCGAGGACACACAGTCCCGGACACACAGTCCTCACTGTATTCTCCTTGAGCTAAGATCATGCAAATCTCGCCCAACAGTAGTGGTAAGTCTTCACTGGTGACTTCCAAACCTTCACAGACTAGGTCACTCGGCAATCCACAATTCCTCTTGGATGCTCAGACCATGACGCCTAACCGTCTGGAGGATACATAGTCCTCAAAGGTAACAAGCGTTGATTCCACACAGGAACAACCTCTTCAGTGATGCTCAATCCCTTTGGGGTTTGTAGGTTTGGGTTTGGGGTTTGGGGTTTTCCTCACTTGATGATTTTCACTCAAAGTCCTTGGAGGATGGGATGCTCTCAAATGACAAGTTTCAGTTTCTCTCGGAGCAGCCAACCAGCTAGTTGTTGTAGGGGGTGGCTATTTATAGCCTAGGGAGCAGCTCGACATGATAAGACATAAATGCCCTTTAATGATATGACCGTTAGGTGGTAGATATTTTGTAACGGCTAGCGCGTGGCTCAGCAATGGTTTGATATGAGGTTCGAATTCCTCAGGGCTATCATGTTCCTCACTGTGTAGGCAATCCGCACTGGCGAATTCCTAACTCCTCAGTTAGAACAAATTCCTCAGAGACCAGAAGATCTTCGTCTCTGTCACTGAAGAAATTGACTGAACTGATATGAGATTTCCAATGGCTTCACTCGAAGGATTGGGTAGGTGTAGGATTTTGAGATGAGCATCACTTGGAAATTTGTTTCGTTAGTATTACCTCGACCCCCTTTAACAGTATGGTATTTCCTATGACTCAAGAAGAAGAAAATGAAACTACGAAAACAAGTCTTCATGCTTCAGATTCCTCGCATGATTATCGAAGTCTTCACGGTCACACCAATTTCTTCACTTTCAAAGTTTTCAGGAGAACCAAAGTCTTCAGCCGAAGACATTCAGTTTTAGGGTTCGACTTTCACTGTAAATATCAAACTCCTCATTGACTTATAGAGCCTGTGTACACTCACAAAAATATTAGTCCCTTTACCTATAAGTCTTCAATACACCAAAATCACTAAGGGGCACTAGATGTACTTACAATCTCCCACTTTTTGGTGATTGATGAGAATATAGGTTAAGTTTTCAACGGGGATAAACATATGAATTGAAAGTACTCAATATTGAGGAATTTGATTGCAAGATATAGAACTCCCCCTGAAGATGTGCATAGTGAGGTATTTGCTTTTGAAGCAATGCACACTTGAAGAGTAGAAACATGGAGATCTCCCCCTATATCTTGTAATTCATACACGTAATTAACATATAGAATGAAGAATTTGAAATGCATGATGAAATATGGTGACTGATGTAATTCAGGATGCGTGCATAGGATTAATGAGGAAATAGCATGCACAAAACAAAGCAAAAGTATCAGGTCACCATCGGACATAAGTTTACAACTCGATCAACAAAAGCTTCAGAAGAGCGAGAGTTGCAACTTAACAAAACAAATGCCCATAAATATAGACCCGCTTGAAGACTAACTCAAATTTCTCCCCCTTTGTCATCAAATAACCAAAAGGGACGAAAGATGAGGACTAACACCCCTGAAGAATACATGCTCGTTGAAGAATGCATCAGCCTTGAACTTGGGAGTCTTGGAGAATGGATTCTTTGGCTGTGGCTGAGGAGTATCGGTGATCTGAAGAATAACTTCTGGAACTTCAATTTCAGGAGCCGCAGGCTGAGGAATTTCTGCTTCTGCTTTAGTTGCAGCCTAAGCCTCCATTTCTTAAGCAACATGTTCATTAGCACTAGTGGCTGGAATCTCTTCAGGAATGGAAGGGGTGGCATGAATTTCTTCAGAACCCATTTGAACTTCAGTTGGAGCCGGGACTGAGGAATTTGTTGGATTGGTGTGAACAGAGGCGAGTTGGGGTGCTGACTCTCCTAGAAATCATCAGTCATCACGGGAGTGGTGCGGCCAAGGTCCACATCCTCATGCACTTCCATTTCTTCAACGCCGGCCTCTTCAGTAGTGAACTAAGGCATTGGCGATGATACCTGAGGGGTTGAGGTGAAAGCTTAAACCTCAATTTCTTCATCCATTTGCTCTGTGGAAGCAGCAGAGGGATCTTCTTCTGCAGATTCTTCAGGAATATGATATTCTTCTCCATGGGGAACAAGTTCCTTGGATGGCATGCTTGCGAGAGGAACAACATCAATGGGATTCTCCAGTGAACTTGTCAAAATATTTGCCTTCTTGGGGGCCGAAGATTCTGAAACAACTGATGCCTTCCTCTTCTTCAAAGCAGCACGCTCCGCAGCTTTGGTTTTCTTTACTTCTAGAGCAAAAGGAAGAATCAGACTTGGTGTTGGTGCAGGCGGAGAAGTGGCAGTGGGATTAATTTCTTCAGGCACAACTAATGCAGTTAGCCTGTCTTGAGCAGTTTCTTCAGGCGCAACGACAGAGTCTTCAGCTAGCCTGGCAATTTCTTCAGGCGCAACACTAGTAGTTGCCCTGGCAGTTTCTTCGCAGGCTGGAATTTCTTCAGAAGCCCTGGTGCTTGCAGTTTCATCAACAGCCTAAAATTCATCAGTGGTGCTGGCAATTCCTTCAGTGGCTTGGGCAGATGCTTCAGTCGAAGTGACTTCAATGCGCATAGGAGCAGCAATACTTGAAGTGAATGTCTTCGTCAGGTTGACGAATCTGACCTTGGCGCCCTTCCAGTCAGCCTTGTAGGCTTCAAAATCTTCGCTGAGCTTCTTCATTTCAGCTTGCAGTGCAAGGAGCTGCTCAGGCGAAAGATTGAGGACATTGTCCTTTAAGTAGTGCTACTTCTTGTACTGCGCTTTCCTGATTGACCTGGCTTGGTCAAACTTCCATTTTTCTTCAGTGATGAACACAGTCAAAACGTGACTTTGTCCAGGAGTGAGGCCCAACTCTGGCATTGGAACATTTGGATCCTTGTGCCATAGGTCGATGAAATCGAGCATTTTCTTCGGATCGATTAGAAGGGGCACATCATTCCCTTTGGCTCTAGCGGCCCACTGCTGTCTGTCCTTGATGATATTGGCAAGTTCATCATCATCAGCCTCATCATCATCAGGTTGAGTTTGAAAGACCACGTGCTTCTTGTGAGGACTTGGTCTAGTGCCTCGACCAGCAGTGGCCTTGGTCTTCAGCAGAGTGGGACCGGTTGAAGAAGGGTGAGCTGAAGAACTCGCTGAAGCTCCTGAGGCAATATATATGCCTGTGGTCCGTTGGCACGTGGTGAGATGCACGGGTGCTGAGGACTTTGCTGGAGGAGCTTAGGGTTTTGAAGCCCGAGGAATTTGGTGCAGCTTGAGGAACAGGGGCAGCTTGAGGGATTTGCCTCGGTGGCACTGAGGAAATTGGCCTTGAGGGCATTGAAGAAGAACTTGGACATGAGGGCATTGCATAGGAACTTGGTGGTTTCTTTGCTGGCTTCTTAGGCATGGCCTTCTTACTTGAAGAAGCTTCAGCAGTGGCAGCGGCAACAGCAGAATCTTCATTGAATTTCTTCACTGCTTCTTTGGCCTGCTTGGCCAACTTTGCTTGCCGCCTAACCCATTCATCAGCATAATCCTCACCATGTTTAAGGCTTGTTGGATCAGCTAGCTGGCCAGGTGCCGGAGGAGGTCTTGATCATGGAGGATTGAGAGCGAATTTCTTCATGTACTTGGGAGTAACATATCTGTACTCCCTCCACTCTCTAGCCCATCTCCTTTCAATCCTCTGAATGCGCACTTTGCGCTCAATCTTCGTTTCCTTGCCATGTTTTGCCTCATCAGGCATGCAGTACCCTACATAGATATCCTTAGGGATATCAAAGGCAGTGTTTACTTCAAGCCTCTTTCCTCCTTTCTGAGGACGTTTACCGTCAGCCATTTTCTTCAGCTGAGGAATTTGCACAATTGAGTCCTCTGAAGAAGTATGCAGCTTTTCTTCGAGGAATGCTGCAAATGAGTTAAGTTGATGAGAACCTAGTGATTCAGCAGCTAACATGAGTACCTGTGAACAGAGTATAGGTGCGAAGAATTTGGAGAGGTCATATGCGTTCTCAGAAGGTTTTGTAAAATTTTATGAAGTTAAAACATTTGAGAATGTGCCTTAAGAGATGGCAAATGAATGTCTCCAAGTTAAAATTATTGATCAGCAAATGCAATCATGTTATCTTCCTTCTTGATGAGTTGGAGGAGTGGAGGCCCCGGTTTAGGCAGGAAATCAACTTCATAAGAATTGTTAAGGCTCACCTGGAAAAGCTCCTGCACTTGGAGTGCCGATATTGGAAAAGGAGGTCCACTATCAGGTATATTAAGGTTGGGGGAGAGAACACCAAATTTTTTCATGCCATGGACACTGAGAGACACGGGAGAAATTCCATAGCTAGTCTTAAACTACCTGATGGTTCTGTGGTCTCTGATCATTCTCAAATGGCTGGAGTCATTTGGAGCTGCTTCAAGAACAGAATGGGCACTTCTAGAGGAATTGTCATGGGCTTTTACTTAGCTTCTCTAATCACCCCAGTGGCTGGCCTGGAGGTGCTCACTAAGCCTTTTGAAAAGGAAGAAATGGATAATGTGGTCAAGCATATGCCTGTGGATAAAGCACCTGGACCTGATGGTTTTAATTATCTGTTCTTTAAGAAGTGCTTGCACATAATCTCAAAGGATTTCTATGATTTAGCACAGGCTTTCCATGAGGGAACTGCAGTCCTGGAGAATATTAATAGTTCTTTCATTACCCTGGTGCCCAAGAAACTCTCACCTGAGGAAGTAGGGGACTATAGGCCTATCTCTCTCACTAGCATGGGGTTGAAGTTTCTTTCCAAAATGGCTGCCAATAGGTTCCAGGAACTGATCATGCAGTGCATTCACAAAAACTAGTATGGTTTCATGAAGAGCAGATGTCAGGACCCCGACTCAATGCCACATCGATCTAGCATGTAACACCTCATATCACTTTGCGGCCTCACGCACGGTATTCCCACGGGTGTCGCCTTACCTTTGCCCGGGACCGTTTGCGCCTTTTGGCACACGTATATGACAGTGTCGCTAGCATCCATATGATAAGGAGCCCGGGCTGACATGGCTAGTTGTAAACCCAAAGTGGCACAGACTTACAGGGACAGGCATCCATGACCCAGCATCGAACGTGTCGGTCATCAGCGAGTGAATCCAGGCTGTAGCACTGGGCTAGTAGGACTCCGGTGAACCGGGCTGTAGCAGGCTAACAGGACTCCGGTATTCATCGCGTGACATTTCCCCGAAGGGACAGACACAGGAACGAAGAAGGACACATGCCGGCCAGCCTAAGTGTTCCGGAGCAGTAGCAAGCTACCATGGCTCGGTGGAAACACTAGGAGACATTTCCCGGTAAGAGAGGCTACTAAAGATAAACAACTAGATGGTCAGATCCCACACATACCAAGCATTTCAATAACATACACACAATATGCTCGATATGTGCAAATACAACATGGCATCACAACATGACTCTACGACTCAAGTAATTTATTCAATAGGCTCCGAGGAGCGAGATATTACAAACATGGGTCTCATGACCCAACAATCAGAGCATACAAGTCAAAGCACAAGCGGAAGCTATCATGTCTGAGTACAGACATCTATAAATGAAAAAGGCTGAGAAGCCTGACTATCTATCAGATCCTGCCGAGGGCACAAGATCGTAGCTGAGGTATCAAGCTAAACGTCGAAGTCCACGCGGAACTACTAGTGAGACTGAAGTCTCTCTGCAAAACATAAAATAGGCAAACGTGAGTACAAATGTACCCAGCAAGACTTACATCAGAACTATCTACATATGCATCATTATCAACAAAGGGGATGGTGGGGTTTAACTGCAGCAAGCCAGCTTTGACTCGGTGGCTATCCTAAACTACGACTGCAAGTAACTCTTTTGAGGTGGCGCACACGAGTCCACATATTCACCATATCAATACACCACTATGGATCCGCTCCCGTCTCCCTACGAGAACGCCATCCATAGCACTCACGCTTATCTTGCGTATTTTAGAGTATCCACTTTCACTTGTCTATGAACTGATATAAGCAACCCAGAAGTCCTTTTCCGCGGACACGGCTATTCGAATAGATGATGTTAACCCTGCAGGGGTGTACTTCTTCATACATGTTTCCACCACTTAGCGTCTGCACACGACATGTGCTCGGCAGACTTCAAGCGAAAGCCGACGTGGGTGTAGACCACGACCTACCTAAACACTCAAGTCTCTAGTCCAGGTTTATCGCCTATTCGGGTTCCATCCATGAGGAGATCCGGCCGGAGTTTCGCTCACAGCCCCAAACGATGTGAACAGGGTTCCCGAGATACCAAACGGGCATCCGGTACACCGTGCCACGTACCTACCGCATCACAGCCCACCCCTACGGTCAGCGCTGTCCACGGCCTCCAGTAAGCTACAAACACCAGAAACTACTTGCAACTCCTGGACAGAGGACTAGGGTGAATAAGAAGTCGAGCGGGGTCATATTTCAGGGCCCAATGTATGGTAGTAGCTGAATCATGGATCACAAACACAGAACTCAGTTCCTGAGGACGGCTTCAATGAGACAACCCACCATGTACTCCTACATGGCCTCTCACCGCTACCTTTACCAAATCGTGTTCACACACTTAGCTCACACACAGTAGGACATGTTCACACGCCTCTGATTCATCCCCGATGAATCAGACCTGACTCAACTCTAAGCAGTAGCAGGCATGACAAACAAACATGAATGAGTAGGCACAACAGGGCTCAAACAACTCCTACTCATGCTAGTGGGTTTCATCTATTTACTGTGGCAATGACAGGTCATGCAAAGGATAAAGGGGTTCAGCTACCGCAGCAAGTAACAGATGAATCGGTGTTGTCCTAATGCAGTAAAAGAGAGCAGGAGCGAGAGAGTGGGATTGTATCGGAATGAACAAGGGGGTTTTGCTTGCCTGGCACTTCTGAAGATAACATTGAGTCTTCATCAGTGTCAACGATCACATCATCGGTATCACGTCTATCGAGAGGGGACAAATACCGGCAACACAGAAGGGAACACAATCAATGCAATGCACAATATGATGCATGATCATGACATGGCAAAATGAATGTGTTTTGAGCTAATGCAACTAGCAACAGATTAAATGAAGTTGGTTTGAATACAAGATTCAAATTCAAACTCCATATGTGATTATTTAAATGCCTTTAATTGATTTGTGCTAAACAGCAGCTATAAGTTGTTCTAACATGCATGAAAATGGTACAGATGGATTCCTTGAATTTTTCTGATAATTTTTCATATATAAATTATTTAATTTGGAGTTACGGTTGAATTTCTATGATTTTTAGAAGTTTATACATTTTCTGGAATTTCCTGAATTATTTTAAATCCAGAAATACTTATTGCGTCAGCACCACGTCACAGTGACGTCAGCAGGTCAAAGGCGTCGACCAGGTCAAACCTGACCAGTGGGGTCCACTGGTCAGTGACCCAGTCAACTAACCAGGTTAGTTTAGCCCTAACTAACTTAGTTAGCCGGGCGGGGCCCGCATGTCAGTGGCCTATCTAATTAGCTAACTTAATTAACGCTAACTAATCTGACCCTAATCAAGCAGGCGCCTGGGCCCACACGTCAGGGGGTCAAACCCCGGGTCAACTCGCCGGAGTTGACCCGCGGCTCGTCGCCGGCGGAGCCAGAGACGGCGGAGGGGGTCGGAAATCCTCCTCCGGCGACCAAAACAGCGGCAGCGATCATCTACGCGTAGCTGGCGCTCAGCCGCATCCATCTAGGCAAGCGGGAGGGGCTGAGGTCGAACGGGCTCGCCGGAATCGAGCTCGCGGCGGCGGCCGGAGCTCGGGGTTGGTGCGGGTTGGCGCTAGGGGGCACGGCAGGTCGCACGGGTGGGCGCGCTCGGCTCCTGGAAGGGTACTGAGCACGTTGCCGTGCTCGGGAGTTAGCTACGGTGGCTCTAGCACCGTCTGCGACATCGCCGGCGGCGAGGAACTGTCGGCTCCGACAGTCGGGGCGGTTAGAAGGCACGGACGGGCACGGGGAGAGAGGGGAAATGGACAGGGGCTCACGAGGGGTCGGGAGAGAAGCTCGGTGGGCTCGGGGAAGCCTCTGCAACGGCGAATTGACGACGGCGATCTCCGGGCACCGGAGATGAAGACGACGACGCTCCGGTCGACTGCGGCCTCCTCTGGTCGCGTGCGTCGCGTGTGTAGCTCCACGGGGTCAGGGCGGAGCTCAGGGATGCATAGTGGGAGCGAGGGGGTGGCTGTGGCCCCGGTAAACGGCGTCGGCGGCGATGGGCTCCGCTCGGGCGCGTGAGGGAGAGAGAGCAGAGGAGAGGGAGGAGCGAGGGAGAGCTATGGGAGAGTGAGAGAGGTCGTGGGGAACGAGGGGGGGGAGTGCGTGGCTCCCTCGGGTGCCTCCAGCGGCGAGCAGGTAAGCAGGAGGTGGCCGGAGCTCTTCGGGCGCGCGCCACGCCTCGCCTCTGCCTACTGGCAGAGGAAGAAGAGGACAAGGGGGGGGGAGGAGGTGGGCTGGGCCGGCCAGATGGAGCTGGGCCAGGTAAGTGGCGCCAGGTAAGTGGCCCAGGTGGCCTTCTCTCTTTTATTTTTGTTCTGTTTTCTTTTATTTAATTCTTTTGCCACTGTTTTGAAATAAAACAAATTCAAAGACAGTGACAAAATTCCCCTGAACATTTTATTTAGCACAATGGAATTATACCAAAGCACATAAAAATGTTTCAGTTATTTGAACATATATTCAGTAATATTTGGATATAAGTTCAAATTCAAAGTAGTATTGATTTAAATTCAAAGTCCCAAAATAAATCCTTTTAAAATGTTCATTATTTTTGGTTTGGATCAAAACCCTTGCCAAAAATATTAAACATCTAAGAAGAGCATTTTGGAACAATGGATGAAATTTTTAGGGTTTTTGCCCTTCTTTTATTTAGGTTTTGAGGCTTCTGAAATTCCTCAGTTCAAATTTTCAGAATTTAAACATGATGCACACATGAGCTAGCCTAGAGCACTACCAGCAGCTAGGGATGTGACAACTCACCCCCACTAAACAAGAATCTCGTCTCGAGATTCAAGCGTAGGGTAAGGTGAAGGGGGAACGCGACCTAGCACAATCTTCACGATCCAGGTTGCACTTCAAATGAACGTTGATTTGAACACCATCTTTGTCTTGTCGTCTTGCTCTGAGAACTCCATCTAATCATGACAAGAAGAGGAAAGGAAAACTCTAGAAGGATCGGTCTTCTCGAAGGTCGAACAACTCAGGATTAACTCACAGAATGAGACATAGCAATGACTCTCGAGCTGAGGGGCGAAGCACACATCCATAGGAATGGAGTGAAGCAGATGACGAAGGTTCACTAGGTAGACCACAATTCCACACCTAAGAGGGTGGTGAATGGTTGTCAACGTAGCGAGGAGTTGAATTGCCATGATACCACGACGGAACATCCTGGAGGAGGGTGATTCGTAGATTATTATCTTAAGTGGCAAAAGGAATTACCTTTGATATAGAGATCGTTGAGACTCCCTATATCAGCCGAAGGCAAATCACAGCAATCGATTGGCGGGGGTCGGTAGAATGGCATACTCGGACTTGGATGATGTGGATTACCTTGTTGAAGACAACGCAATGGATGATTTTTGCTTATCACCGGAAATGGAAGGGACCCATGGTAGAGTGGCACATTGGCGGTGAAAGCTGGGAACAAAATGCAAATGCTGGGAATGATTCTAGTAACTGGGGAAGAACCCAACAATAGGGAGTGAATTCGCTGTTTGAATAGATCATAGCATTGCCGAGGAAACTGAGAGCAAACCCGGTTAGTGCCGACGATAACACGTAGCGCTTGTGCGTGCTCTCAAGAACTTGAGCATTTCCACAATCATCAAGGTTTTACCAACATCCGTGTCAAGGGTCCGGTAACACAACTCACTACCATGATGAATGGTGATGGAGGATGCAGATGCAAAGGAAGATAACACCTTCTCAGATTTCACCCTTGGCGGGGCCAAGGAAATAAAATCTGGATGATCGACCGAGAGACATTTAGCACTCCGCTTCTAATGTTCTCCTTGATGTGCTAGTGTAACCCATTCATAGATATGGTTTGATATCTAGAACATCAAGTAAAAGGTCGGACTTCGGAACACAGAAATCCATAGGGGTAACTAGGGAGTAAATCCTACGAAATTCCTATGGGGAGGTGGCCAACTTCTCCAATCAAGATACTATAATAATAGGTCTACCGGATGGATGTGTTGGCCACGACATCCACCTTGCCGGTTATTGAGCGACCAATATTATAATTCTTGGGAAATGTTCCAACCATCACATCTGCCTGAGATTCAGATCTGGTTGGTGTCAGGATATCCCAGACTCATCAAGTCTAGAAAGAAAAATGAAAGTTTGCAACACAAATCGACGAGATGACGTTGCGAGATTCTCGGGAAATGAACTACGATAGTAAGCTCCAAAACATGAGCTGGTTCTGCTACAAACATGTGAACACGTTGTCCCAGACAAGCATGACCACGTGGTAGTCTTATAATAAAACACTACCGAGTTCAGGTGGGGAACCATCAACGAGGATATCAAAATCCTTGCATAAGGTATACTCTTAAGAAGGAACTTCTTCTCCTTGAACAAATCAATCAGTGGCTTGGTGTGCTAGGATATACATATGGAATGAAGATGATCAGTCTAACAGACCACAGAATTCTTCGCACGTGCATGACCGACTTGGGAATGATTCCAAAGGAGCAAAAACAAACTTTCTCGAATTCACGACGGCAACTTACATCAAAATGCACGTGAATCAAAGGAAGTCACTCCTTTCATCAAACAAGTACTTCATGAGCTAGCATGAAGAAAATGCTTTCAAAAGTTTCCAACACTAACTTAATGTTCAACAACATCATGGAGGAGATAAGGATGTTGTCAATGGGCTCAACAACAACTCATCGGAATTTCCATATCACTGGACTTCCACCATCATGTGAACACGGTGATAGCATTGGTCAGACCCAAAAGATATAATGGTGTATGCTCGAGGGATCAACCACGAGGAAGACAACATTACGAACATCGTTGGTTCTGACTTGATTTGACGATAGCCCACACTCAAATCAAAGGATTGATAAGACAATAGGTCCAACAACTGATCACAGGGACCAATCGATGAAGATATCATCTTTCTTCAACACACACTACACAAGAATATCCCTTTGGGACGAACTAAGTCAGGCAAGCTTTTATCTTCCAACTCTCCAAGTTGTTGTCTAGCTTAACCAACTAGCTCAGGGATATCTAACACCGATTCTTGGAGAGAAGGTGGTTCACAAGAAACCAACTTGATCACGAGCTTAACACAGCGGTCAGGTGACAACCTGGTAATACTTCCGAGAAGATCTTCGGAAAAATCACGAACCACCGATATGTTACAAGGCTCGAGAACAATCTTGCTTTTGAGGGCAAGACGATATGATCAAATGAGTGAGGACTTGACAAGATCCTAACTCATCAATCGAAATGTGCACCAGGAAGATGAACAAGATAGCACGATCAATCTTAGAATGATGATTCAAGAACCAACACGTTAAGAATGAGGTTATTGTCCATTTAACTACCAAGCAACAAGGTTGCTAGGAGTATTGATTTCACACATCACGATTCACTTGTCGACAGTCCGGTTATAACCACACAGAACCGAGGAATGAGTAATGATGGTGAGAAGTATCACTACGTCAAAATTCATGAGAGTTGGTGCAGTTCTCATGACAATTCTAACATAAAGGGGGTAATACTCCAAGGTAGAACAGAACCAAAAGCTGGGTTGGCATTTGATCTGCGGAATACAACTACTTTGACCCAATCCTAGATATGGATGAGGTACTGGAGTTTGTTTCTCCAAGTCATTCAGGACAGAATGGCTTGACGGACCATAAGGGTAATAGGCATCGGTAAACGAATGCATGCATACTCTTGACTATCAATTGATAGACGAAGTTCAGAATGCAACTAAAGAGGGACAACTCAAAGGAACATATAATTTTCTGAGTTGTGGATGCATAGATTAGTATGTCGAACCAAGTTCAACATATTTCTTCCGGATAACCCATGCAGAAAGGTAGAACTGGCAGAGTCACGATTTATGAATGGAGAACTCCTCAAGAATAATCCTGTTGTGATATTTCAGTTCAACGAGGAACTTCTGCCATAAGTAGTTCATGGTATTTGGAAGAAGAAGATACCACGGACTTCAAGGACTATCGCAAAGGTTACTAATATCCTAAAGGCACTAGCAATTACTATCAACATGAAGTGGGTAGAGTGAATCTCGGGTTCAAGAACCCAGGAACAGAATACCTACTACTAAGTACCATCATGAATGCTTTCGAGAATAAAGGCCAGAATCTCACACTGGGAACACAAAACGTTGCTAGATTACTAGGTGACTCCCTAAATACCTAGGGTCATAATAGTATCTCCAACATATATGTCAAGGTAACGGAGTACCTCAACTCACTGATTAGTGTGGTTAATCTGGCCCATGGGAACATTGAAGCGGGAAGAAAGGATTTGCAAATGCATCAGACTACTTAGAAACCTGGAATGACTCGGACAGCATAACGGCTGTAAATGCTCAGAAAAGATTTGAGACATTCACAAAAATGGTGGCATAACCACTCAGAAGCACAATATCAAGGTTTCGAGATCAACAATTAACATACAGAAGTAGTAGGAACTGAAGCGAGGCTTAATTCCAACAATCTATAAGTCTACGGATTAGTAACATGTGATCCTGATAGAAAGAAGAGATAGCCTAGTTCTTAATCCCCGTAGAAGAGAAGATGATGACTCAGATCAGAAGGCATAAGGTATAAGGAGTAAAAAGAGCCTTACGTTCCATCCCACAATCAATTCCCTTATATAACTAAAGAATTTCTAGACTCAACTTCGACCAGTTTGGCTTGGTAATCCTACAGGCAGTCAAGCTCTGATACCAACGCTGTCAGGACCCCGACTCAATGCCACATCGATCTAGCATGTAACACCTCATATCACTTTGCGGCCTCACGCACGGTATTCCCACGGGTGTCGCCTTACCTTTGCCCGGGACCGTTTGCGCCTTTTGGCACACGTATATGACAGTGTCGCTAGCATCCATATGATAAGGAGCCCGGGCTGACATGGCTAGTCGTAAACCCAAAGTGGCACAGACTTACAGGGACAGGCATCCATGACCCAGCATCGAACGTGTCGGTCATCAGCGAGTGAATCCAGGCTGTAGCACTGGGCTAGCAGGACTCCGGTGAACCGGGCTGTAGCGGGCTAACAGGACTCCGGTATTCATCGCGTGACATTTCCCCGAAGGGACAGACACAGGAACGAAGAAGGACACATGCCGGCCAGCCTAAGTGTTCCGGAGCAGTAGCAAGCTACCATGGCTCGGTGGAAACACTAGGAGACATTTCCCGGTAAGAGAGGCTACTAAAGATAAACAACTAGATGGTCAGATCCCACACATACCAAGCATTTCAATAACATACGCACAATATGCTCGATATGTGCAAATACAACATGGCATCACAACATGACTCTACGACTCAAGTAATTTATTCAATAGGCTCCGAGGAGCGAGATATTACAAACATGGGTCTCATGACCCAACAATCAGAGCATACAAGTCAAAGCACAAGCGGAAGCTATCATGTCTGAGTACAGACATCTATAAATGAAAAAGGCTGAGAAGCCTGACTATCTATCAGATCCTGCCGAGGCACAAGATCGTAGCTGAGGTATCAAGCTAAACGTCGAAGTCCACGCGGAACTACTAGTGAGACTGAAGTCTCTCTGCAAAACATAAAATAGGCAAACGTGAGTACAAATGTACCCAGCAAGACTTACATCAGAACTATCTACATATGCATCATTATCAACAAAGGGGATGGTGGGGTTTAACTGCAGCAAGCCAGCTTTGACTCGGTGGCTATCCTAAACTACGACTGCAAGTAACTCTTTTGAGGTGGCGCACACGAGTCCACATATTCACCATATCAATACACCACTATGGATCCGCTCCCGTCTCCCTACGAGAACGCCATCCATAGCACTCACGCTTATCTTGCGTATTTTAGAGTATCCACTTTCACTTGTCTATGAACTGATATAAGCAACCCAGAAGTCCTTTTCCGCGGACACGGCTATTCGAATAGATGATGTTAACCCTGCAGGGGTGTACTTCTTCATACATGTTTCCACCACTTAGCGTCTGCACACGACATGTGCTCGGCAGACTTCAAGCGAAAGCCGACGTGGGTGTAGACCACGACCTACCTAAACACTCAAGTCTCTAGTCCAGGTTTATCGCCTATTCGGGTTCCATCCATGAGGAGATCCGGCCGGAGTTTCGCTCACAGCCCCAAACGATGTGAACAGGGTTCCCGAGATACCAAACGGGCATCCGGTACACCGTGCCACGTACCTACCGCATCACAGCCCACCCCTACGGTCAGCGCTGTCCACGGCCTCCAGTAAGCTACAAACACCAGAAACTACTTGCAACTCCTGGACAGAGGACTAGGGTGAATAAGAAGTCGAGCGGGGTCATATTTCAGGGCCCAATGTATGGTAGTAGCTGAATCATGGATCACAAACACAGAACTCAGTTCCTGAGGACGGCTTCAATGAGACAACCCACCATGTACTCCTACATGGCCTCTCACCGCTACCTTTACCAAATCGTGTTCACACACTTAGCTCACACACAGTAGGACATGTTCACACGCCTCTGATTCATCCCCGATGAATCAGACCTGACTCAACTCTAAGCAGTAGCAGGCATGACAAACAAACATGAATGAGTAGGCACAACAGGGCTCAAACAACTCCTACTCATGCTAGTGGGTTTCATCTATTTACTGTGGCAATGACAGGTCATGCAAAGGATAAAGGGGTTCAGCTACCGCAGCAAGTAACAGATGAATCGGTGTTGTCCTAATGCAGTAAAAGAGAGCAGGAGCGAGAGAGTAGGATTGTATCGGAATGAACAAGGGGGTTTTGCTTGCCTGGCACTTCTGAAGATAACATTGAGTCTTCATCAGTGTCAACGATCACATCATCGGTATCACGTCTATCGAGAGGGGACAAATACCGGCAACACAGAAGGGAACACAATCAATGCAATGCACAATATGATGCATGATCATGACATGGCAAAATGAATGTGTTTTGAGCTAATGCAACTAGCAACAGATTAAATGGAGTTGGTTTGAATACAAGATTCAAATTCAAACTCCATATGTGATTATTTAAATGCCCTTTAATTGATTTGTGCTAAACAGCAGCTATAAGTTGTTCTAACATGCATGAAAATGGTACAGATGGATTCCTTGAATTTTTCTGATAATTTTTCATATATAATTTATTTAATTTGGAGTTACGGTTGAATTTCTATGATTTTTTGAAGTTTATACAGTTTTCTGGAATTTCCTGAATAATATTAAATCCAGAAATGAATATGACGTCAGCACCACGTCACAGTGACGTCAGCAGGTCAAAGGCGTCGACCAGGTCAAACCTGACCAGTGGGGTCCACTGGTCAGTGACCCAGTCAACTAACCAAGTTAGTTTAGCCCTAACTAACTTAGTTAGCCGGGCGGGCCCGCATGTTAGTGGCCTATCTAATTAGCTAATTTAATTAACGCTAACTAATCTGACCCTAATCAAGCAGGCGCCTGGGCCCACACGTCAGGGGGTCAAACCCCGGGTCAACTCGCCGGAGTTGACCCGCGGCTCGTCGCCGGCGGAGCCAGAGACGGCGGAGGGGGTCGGAAATCCTCCTCCGGCGACCAAAACAGCGGCAGCGATCATCTACGCGTAGCTGGCGCTCAGCCGCATCCATCTAGGCAAGCGGGAGGGGCTGAGGTCGAACGGGCTCGCCGGAATCGAGCTCGCGGCGGCGGCCGGAGCTCGGGGTTGGTGCGGGTTGGCGCTAGGGGCACGGCAGGTCGCACGGGTGGGCGCGCTCGGCTCCTGGAAGGGTACTGAGCACGTTGCCGTGCTCGGAAGTTAGCTACGGTGGCTCTAGCACCGTCTGCGACATCGCCGGCGGCGAGGAACTGTCGGCTCCGACAGTCGGGGCGGTTAGAAGGCACGGACGGGCACGGGGAGAGAGGGGAAATGGACAGGGGCTCACGAGGGGTCGGGAGAGAAGCTCGGTGGGCTCGGGGAAGCCTCTGCAACGGCGAATTGACGACGGCGATCTCCGGGCACCGGAGATGAAGACGACGACGCTCCGGTCGACTGCGGCCTCCTCTGGTCGCGTGCGTCGCGTGTGTAGCTCCACGGGGTCAGGGCGGAGCTCAGGGATGCATAGTGGGAGCGAGGGGGTGGCTGTGGCCCCGGTAAACGGCGTCGGCGGCGATGGGCTCCGCTCGGGCGCGTGAGGGAGAGAGAGCAGAGGAGAGGGAGGAGCGAGGGAGAGCTACGGGAGAGTGAGAGAGGTCGTGGGGAACGAGGGGGGAGTGCGTGGCTCCCTCGGGTGCCTCCAGCGGCGAGCAGGTAAGCAGGAGGTGGTCGGAGCTCTTCGGGCGCGCGCCACGCCTCGCCTCTGCCTACTGGCAGAGGAAGAAGAGGACAAGGGGGGGGGGGTGAGGAGGTGGGCTGGGCCGGCCAGATGGAGCTGGGCCAGGTAAGTGGCGCCAGGTAAGTGGCCCAGGTGGCCTTCTCTCTTTTACTTTTGTTCTGTTTTCTTTTATTTAATTCTTTTGCCACTGTTTTGAAATAAAACAAATTCAAAGACAGTGACAAAATTCCCCTGAACATTTTATTTAGCACAATGGAATTAAACCAAAGCACATAAAAATGTTTCAGTTATTTGAACATATATTCAGCAATATTTGGATATAAGTTCAAATTCAAAGTAGTATTGATTTAAATTCAAAGTCCCAAAATAAATCCTTTTAAAATGTTCATTATTTTTGGTTTGGATCAAAACCCTTGCCAAAATATTAAACATCTAAGAAGAGCATTTTGGAACAATGGAGGAAATTTTTAGGGTTTTTGCCCTTCTTTTATTTAGGGTTTTGAGGCTTCTGAATTCCTCGGTTCAAATTTTCAGAATTTAAACATGATGCACACATGAGCTAGCCTAGAGCACTACCAGCAGCTAGGGATGTGACAACAGAACAATCCAGGATTGTATTGGTTGGACCTTTGAATATTTACACCAATGCCGTCAGTCCAAGAGGCCAATTGTGATCCTGAAGTTGGATTTTGAGAAGGCTTTTGATTCTGTGGATCATGAAGCTATCTTCCAAATTCTCAGGCACAAAGGCTTTAATGAGAAGTGGATCCTATGGATGAAATAGCTACTTGCCACTGGTACTTCTTCTGTTCTTCTTAGTGGTGTTCCTGTGAGGAAGTTTATTTGCAAAAAAGGAGTTAAGCAGGGTGGCCATGTATCTCCTCTGCTTTTTGTCATAGCTGCTGATCTCTTGCAAACTGTGATTAATGATATGTTCAGGAAGGGTATCCTTCATCTACCTATTCCTTGCCATGATAAGGACTACCCTGTGATACAATATGCTGATGATACATTGATCATCCTTCCTGCTGACAGGTCCCAGCTTCTGGCCCTGAAGGATATGCTGAAGGTGTTCTCTCAATCCACAGGTCTTGATGTCAATTACCACAAATATTTCATTATTCCTATAAATGTTGACCATCTTGTGATGGTGGACCTTGCTGCTGCTTTTGGCTGCCAAATTGGTAAGATGCCTTTTACATATCTTGGCTTGCCTGTGGGAACTACAAGGCCAAAAATGGTGGACTTTATGCCCCTAGTGGACTGTATGGAGAGGAGAATGACTGCCAGCTCCTCCTTCCTTAATCAAGGTGAAAGATTGCAGTTCCTAAACTCTGCTTTGTCCTCCATGCCAATTTTCTTTCTGGGTAGCCTGCCTGTTCCTGCTGGTATCCTTAAGCAGTTAGAAAGAATCCAAATACAATGCATGTGGAGGAAACATAGAGATGAGCCTGCCCCATCTCTTGCTACTTGGGAACTAATTTGTAGACCAAAAAATAAGGGTGGTCTTGGTATTCTAAACCTGGGAGTTCAGAATGTGGCCTTGCTTCTCAAGCATGCTATTAATTTCCTTAACAGAAGAGATATTCCTTTGGTGTCCTTAATCTGGGATTCATATTATTATGCTAGAGTGCCCCAGGGAACAAATGATTGTGGCTCCTTTTGGTGGAGGGATATTTGCAAGGTAATGCAGAATTTTAGGGATTGCTCCTGGGTGCAGATTAATGCCGGAGACACTGCACTTTTTTGGTCTGACAATTGGAATCTTGGCAATGAAGTTTCTAGCATGCAGACTAGATTTCCAAGATTATTCTCTTTTGCCAAGGATCCCTGGATTTCAGTTAAGGAATTTTTCAATGCCCTGGACTTGTACCAACATTTCCACCTTCCTCTGTCTGCTCAAGCGTTTGATGAGTTAAGCTTGATCAAAGATATGATGGGCTCTCACAGTAGAGAAGCTAGTTCCAAGGATTTGTGGTTATGGTAGGGTTCTTCAAAGATCTTCAAGCCCAAGCTATTTTACTGCCATTCGTTTGTGTCTGAAACTTTCAACCCTTTACTTTGCTAGATTTGGAAATACTCTTGTACTCTAAAGATCAAGGTGTTTGCTTGGATGCTTATCATGGATATACTGAACACCAAGGATATGGTTGAAAGGAGACATTGGCACATGGAGTTCATTGTAAGCTCTGCCCCTTGCAGACTAGGGAATCCAGAGACCATCTGTTCTTTAACTTCAACTTCAGTGTTAGGGTTTGGAATTATCTGCAGATTGATTGGTCTGCTGGCAACTCCATGTCTGACTTGGTTATTCACGCAAGGAGAAGTTTTGATAAGCCTTTTTTCACTGAAATGGTGTTCATTGCCTGCTGTAATATCTGGATCATCAGAAATGCCAAGGTTTTCAGAGGTGAGAGGGCAAGTTTCAATAAATAGAGATGTGCTTTCAGGCATGATATGACTCTTATGCAGCACAGAATCAAATATGCTTACAAGGATGACTTGCTGAAATGGATCTCCTTTCTACCCCCGTAAGTTTAGTTTTTGTTTAGTTTTTCCTTTCTTCTTGGTTACCTCTTGTAATAATGTTGTTGTAATTGTTGCCTATTCTTAATAAAGTTTTGATATGCTGTGGGGGTTTGCCCCACAGTTCACAATCAATTTTTTTTGATGAAGTTTGAGGAAATTGACCCGATGTGTCTTGAAGAATTTCACTAAGCATTCTTTGTCTTTGGTTCCAGAGTTGTGAGGATCATTAGCTTCACACAACTGAGGAATCATGAAGAAAAACGTCACTTAGAGAAACAAATCAAGAACTGAAGATTTGTGCTAGGTGTTTAGAGTGTTGAGATTGAAGAATAAACACCTTTTGAGGATTTGATGAAAATCATCAGTAGAATAAATGCGATAAAAGTAACTTTTAATTACCCTTGATGAAGAACACGACAAACTAGAAGTGTAGATTTGGAAGTTCGTCGGCTCGGATCTTCCACGCCCTAACTTGGCGGAGGAAGACGTCTACGGCGGCGGCGGAGGGAAGATTTCCGCAGTCGGCGCGAGTACAACGGCGACGAGGTCGAGGCAGTGAAGCTCTTCCTCACCGGCGACGATGGAGTTTGCGGCGGTGCTAGGGTTTGAGAAGCTCGAGCGAGGGAGTGAGATCGAGCGGAGTAAAAGTGAAATGCAGAAGGGAAGGGGTATTTATAGCGGAGATGAATAACTGTTCGCCCGAAGAATTTGGATGAATGTGCCCCTGACCCTTCTCATTCGTGTGACATGTGTCACCCATGTACTGTAAAGTGGATATCGTGTGAGATCGTGGGTGAATAGATAAGTGTGCCGTGGAATGTGTAGCGGCTTGAGCGACAAAAGCCGAATATTTCAGATAAGAATATTTAAAGTGTCGTTCACAATTTCTTCAGCTGACAAGGACACAATGAAGAATTTGAACGAGTTTCAAATAGAACGCACATGAAGAATTTGTGAACGGATTGGGTTGAGTTTAGCATAGAGGGGGAAGGGTCTGATCACATTCACTTAGCAGAAAAGTCAACTTTAAGAATTAGCAATAAGTGAATGTTGCAGAGGACATAAACTCATATATATATATAGTCAAATGAAGAACAACGTCGGAAAGAGTGAAGACAATGCAAAGTTGAAGAATTTGAAAAACTGAGGAATTTCAAAAACAAAAAAAACTCAAATTGAAGATTTTTCAACTTTGGTTGGTGGCGTAACCCACCGTATAAGAAAGCTGATTTCAGACACCGCGTACAATTCTCGTAGGGTTCTGAGAATCAATTTCTTCATTAATTTCTTCACACTTAGAGGGTTAGTCTTCATTGACTGAATAAAAACGTTACTTCATGTGTTGCACATCTAAGTCATCAAGTCAGCATAAGTGTTAGGATGTGTGTCCTTTTCAAAGAACATTTGAAGATTCTAGGATATTTAGCTCACACCGCAACTTGCTAAATCTCTTCTCATCCAAGGGATTAGTGAAGATATCGGCCAGCTGGTCTTCAGTGCTTGCGTGGTCGATGGAGATGTCGCCCTTCAACACATGATCACGAAGAAAATGATGTTGAATTTGGATGTGCTTTGTCTTCGAGTGTTGAACTGGGTTATGAGCAATCTTGATAGCGCTCTCATTGTCGCAATAGAGAGGCACATTCTTCACGATGATGCCATAGTCCTCGAGTGTTTGCTTCATCCATAGTAATTGAGCACATCAAGATCCAGCAGCAATGTACTCGGCTTCTGCAGTGGAGAGTGATACGTAGTTCTGCTTCTTCGAGGACCAACATACCAAGGATCGTCCAAGGAAATGACATGTGCCTGACATTGACTTGCGGTCCACCCGATCGCTAGCATAGTCAGAGTTTGAATATCCAATGAGATCAAAGGAAGAGCCCTTGGGATACCATAATCCAAGTGTTGGTGTGTGAGCTAGATATCGAAGAATATGCTTCACAGCCTTATGGTGTGATTCCTTCGGTCTAGCTTGAAATCAGGCACACATGCAAACACTAAGCATAATATCCGGCCTAGATGCACATAAGTACAATAAAGAACCAATCATGGAGCGATATACCTTTTGATCAAAGTCTTTACCATTTTCATCAGTGCAGAGATGGCCATTTGTGGGCATAGGAATTTTGACGCCTTTGCAGTCTTGCATGCCGAACTTCCTCAACACATCCTTGAGGTATTTCTCTTGAGATATGAATATGCCATTGTATTGTTGATGAATCTGAAGACCTAATAAGAATTTCAATTCTCCCATCATAGACAGTTGATATTCTTCATTCATCATATAGGCAAATTCATCACTGTGACGTTGGTTAGTACAGCCAAAGATAATATCATCAACATATATTTGGCACACGAATAATTCATCATCATATGATTTGGTGAAAAGAGTTGGGTCAGGTGAACCGGGTTTGAAGCCTTTCTTCATGAGGAATTCCTTGAGTGTGTCATACCACGCCCGAGGTGCTTGCTTGAGGCCATAGAGGGCCTTGTTGAGTCTGTAGACATGATCTGGAAATTTTGGATCCTCAAAACCTGGTGGTTGAGCAACGTATACTTCTTCCTCAAGCTTACCATTGAGGAATGCACTTTTCACATCCATTTGTTATAAGATGATATTATGATGGTTAGCATAAGCAAGCAATATGCGAATAGCCTCAAGTCTAGCAAAAGGTACAAAAGTTTCATCGAAATAAATTCCTTCAACTTGTGTGTAGCCTTGAGCTACAAGACGAGCCTTATTCCTCACAACGAGGCCATTTTTGTCTTGTTTGTTGCTGTAGATCCATTTGGTACCGATGATGTTGTGCTTGCATGGGTCTGGTCGCTTGACAAGCTCCCACACATTGTTGAGCTCGAATTTATGCAATTCATCTTGCATGGCTTGAATCCACTCAGATTCCATGAATGCTTCATCTACTTTAGTGGGCTCTTTGATAGAGACAAAAGCAAACTGCCCACAAAAGTTAGATAAATGTGAAGCATTTCAGCGCGTGAGGGGACCTGGTGCACGAATGTCATCGATGATCTTCTCGACTTGCACTTCATTTGCAATGCAAGGATGCGCGGGTTGATGACTTTGCTTAGGCCCAACAGTCTTTAGGACCAGTTTCTTTAGCAACACCAGCATTATTTTCTTCACGACCAAGAATGATTTCTTCAGCAATTTCTTTGGTAGGGATGACATCCTCGGTAGCTTTGAACTTCATGGATTCCTTAGGTGACATTTCATCTAGCATAGGAGGTAGGTGCTCTCTTTGTGAGCCATTAGTTTCATCGAACTGCACAACTACAGTTTCAACAACCTTGTGGTGAACGGTGCTGAAGACTCTGTAGGTGTGCGAGTCCTTTCCGTAACTAAGCATAAAACCCTCATGTGCTTTCGGTGCAAATTTAGAGTGATGGTGAGGATCTCTAATCCAGCATTTAGCACCGAAGACTTTGAAATAACTTACATTCGGTTTCCTGTCAGTGAGGAGTTCATATGAGGTCTTTTTGAAGAATTTGTGAAGATATACCCTGTTGATGATGTGGCACGCATTATCAGTTGCTTCAGGCCAGAAGCGCTCAGCTGTCTTGTATTCATCAAGCATAGTGCGAGCCATCTCGACAAGAGTCATGTTCTTGCGCTCCATGACGTCATTCTACTAAGGAGTATAAGGAGCAGATAATTTGTGAGTAACACCAAGCATATTGAGATATTCATCGAGGCCAGTGTTCTTGAACTCGGTTCTGTTATCACTCCTGATATGCTTGATCTTCACAACAAAGTTTGTGGAATCCCTTGAGGAAAATCTTCTGAAGACTTCCTGCACTTCATTTTTGTAAGTGATGATATGCACCCATGTGTAACGAGAATAGTCCTCAACTATGACGAAGCCATATAATGATGCAGAACTAGTGAACGTGGCATAATGAGTAGGGCCAAATAGATCCATATGAAGTAATTCAAAGGACCGAGAAGTAGTCATGATAGTCTTCGCGGGATGCTTGGCTCTGGTGATCTTTCCAGCCTCACAAGCCCCACAAAGATGATCTTTGAGGAATTTGACACCCTCGATGCCAATGACGTGCTTCTTCTTTGCGAGTGTATGCAAGTTCCTCATCCTAGCATGACCAAGTCGTCGATGCCATAACCAGCATTCTGAAGCTTTTGCGAGTAGACATGTGGCAGGTTGTGGTCCTGCAGAGAAATCAACAATATACAAGTCTCCTTTCCTAAAGCCTTCGAAGACTTTGGAGTTGTCAGATTCCATTAGCACAAGGTAGCGAAATTTGCTGAAGACAACAACCATATCAAGATCACAAAGCATTAAGACTGGCATAAGATTGAATCCTAAGGACTCAACAAGCATGACTTTGTCCATGTGTTTATCCTTTGAGATTGCAACCTTACCTAGACCAAATACCTTGCTTTTGCCTTTGTCAATGTAGGTGATATGCTTCAGATGAGATGGTGACAAATCAGTGTCCATCAACAAGCTTCTGTCACCAGTCATGTGATTTGTACATCCACTGTCGAGGACCCACTCAGTAGCTTTGGGTTGTTCATCCTGCAGATGAATTAGTGCAACTTACAGACCCATATACTTCATCAGTGAAGAATATGATATCAATTTCATCAATAGTAACAAATATAGCAATATGAGGACGTGAGAAATGAATGATTCATTTCTTCATGTTTGGCTTGCATCCTATCAAGCACATTCAGGTCTCCAGCAAATTCTTCAGACGATCAAGTTCCTCTGGAGACCTGACCCTGCATAAGAGATTAGTTCTTTTTCTTCACCACCCACATCTGGAGGGGTGGCAAACGGTTCATCATTCTGCGAGCTCCATAATAAAATGATGGCATAGAAGCCAGTGCACTTTGTTTCATAGAAGAGTGGTTAGGGTAAGCATATGAATAAGCAGAGAAATTCTTTGAGGACTTATGAACATAATGGTTTGAAGAATAATGCACATATTCATGGCCCTTAGACTTTCCCTACGAAACAGAAGTGTTAGCACGATGATGTTCATATGAGGATTTTGATCCATGTGAGGAATTTGATCCACGTGAAGAATTTGGTCCATATGAGGACTTGGATCCATATGAAGGGTTTGGTCCATATGAATAATTTGATCTGGGGTTCCTATTCTTCATGGGTGATGTCACGATGACATTCACCTGAAGATTTTCAAGGAAACTTTTAGGAACCCAGATTTTCTTCATAGGGGGACCGTTCCTGCAGTTAATTCCAACATATCAAGCAAATACTTCACTGTTTTGATTCTTGAACAGTTTATAGTTAGAGTCAAATGACTCATCAGAGGAATATGAAGAATCAGAGGTAAAGCCAGATAAATTGCATGGATCTACATGAGGTCCTTTTGCAGCAACCAATGAGGTTTTGGGGTACTACTCAGGTTTCTAGTAGGTTCCATCAGCATTGAGTTTCCTCTCAAAGGCAATACCCCCTTTCCTAGGGTTCCTGTTCAAGATATGCTTTTTGAGCACATCACAAAGAGTCTTATGCCCTTTGAGGCTTTTGTGAATGCCTGTCACATACAATTCCTTCAGCCCTGCATTATCGTCAGTGATACATGTGGTATCCTCAGATGAGGAATTTGTGACCACAGAGATAGTTGAAGAATTTTCAGCAATAGAAGCATTTGAACATTCAGGTGATGAATTAGCAGATTCACGCTCAATGCATTTAGGAAATGGTGGAACAACTTCTTCCTGAGTGGAACTGATCTGTTGAGCAAGCAATACATCATTTTCCTTCTGAAGATCTTCATAACTCACTTTTAACGTCTCAAGATCTTGCTTTGTCTAAAGAAATTCATAGGAAAGTGTCTCATGATCAGTTAAGAGAGTGTTATGATGAATTTGAAGGTTGTCAAACCGAGTTTGAAGTCTCTGAAGATTATTTGTCAGTGTCTTAGTTCGATTCAATTCCTCACCCAACAGGTCATCGCTTCTGTCTAGTTGATTTTGAATCTTTTCTAAAGCCTTCTGTTGTTTAACAGCAATTTTAGCAAGTTTCGAATAGCTAGGCTTAAGATTGTCATCAGATTCATCCTCACTAGAGTCAGAGGGGAAATGCTTGAGTACCTTGGCACCTTTTGCCATGAAGTAATAGGTGGGAGCATAGTCATCGTTGCCCTTGTCAGCAGAGCCGGAGAAGTCATTTTCTTCAGTGTTAAAGATGGACTTGCTAACGTATGCAGTAGTGAGTACTAGGCTAGCCACACCAGAGTAAGATTCCTCAGATTCCTCCTCTTCCACATTATCCTCAGATTCCGCTTCAGAGTCCATTTCCTTGCCAATGAATGTCCGGGCCTTCTGGGACCTGCTCTTCTTGTGAGATGAAGACTTTGAGGATTTTGATGATGAAGACTTTGAGGATTTCTTCTTCTTCTTTGAATCATCAGAGTCATCATCTTTGTAGTTCTTCTTCTTTGATTCCTTTTCCCAGAGAGGACAATCAGACATGTAGTGACCAGGTTTCTTGCATTTGTGGCAAGTTCTCTTCTTGTAGCCACGGGATGAGGAATCGTCATTTCTTGAAGACTTTCCAAAACGGCCACGGCGAGAGAACTTCTGGAATTTTCTTACGAGAATTGCTAGCTCCTGGCTCAGTTCTTCAGGATCACCAAGGCTACTACCAGAATCCTCAGCTTCGGACTCAGATACTGCCTTGGCCTTCAGTACACGTGATCTTTCATAGCTCGATCCATAAAGATCTCTCTTTTCAGCAAGCTGGAACTCATGAGTATTTAGCCTCTCGAGGATATCAGTGGGATCAAGTGACTTGTAATCAGCTCATTCTTGAATCATCAGTGCGAGGGTATCAAATGAGGTGTCAAGTGATCTCAGCAATTTCTTCACCACCTCATGATCGGTGATATTAGTGGCACCAAGTGCTTGAAGCTCATTTTAGATGTCAGTGAGGCGATCGAAGGTTTGCTGAACATTTTCGTTGTCGAGTCTTTTGAAGCAGTTGAACAGATTGCGAAGAACATCAACTCTGGAGTCACGTTGAGTTGAAACTCCTTCGTTGACCTTGGACAGCCTGTCCCAAATCAGCTTAGCAGTTTCTAATGCACCCACTCTGTCGTACTAACCTTTGCTCAGATGGCCACAAATGATATTCTTTGCTTGAGAATCGAGTTGCTTGAATCTCTTCACAGCGGTAGCATTCAGAGACGGATAGACTGAGGGAACGCCATTTTCCACAACGTACCAGAGGTTGTTATCAATTGCCTCAAGATGCATACGCATCTTGTTCTTCCAGTAGGGGTAGTCCGTCCCGTCAAAGGTAGGACACCCAGCCGATACCTTGATCATACCTGCAGTCGACATAACTAAAACTCCAGGCGGTTAAACCAAAATCACACAAAACAAGGGAGTACCTTGCTCTGATACCAATTGAAAGTGTGTTACGTCGACTAGAGGGGGGTGAATAGGCGATTTTTAAGAAATCTTCACTGAGAAATTTCAAGGTGAGGAAATTCCTAAGCAAAGAACTACTTGCAACGGAATAAGTACTCAGGTATAAGCAAAACAGAGTAACAACATAGTCATCTTGATGAAATGAAAAACAAGCACTGAGTACAGAAAGCGTAAACACAGGATAAGCAGGATGAAGACAAACAGACTCAAGAGTTAGGATTGAGGAAATAAAGAAAGTCTTCAGTCAATGTCTTCAAGCAGTAATGATCAAGTACATCAACACATAACTGAGGAAATGAAAGGGTTGAGGAAATAGAACCAGTTGGCTCGGTGGACAATGATTTGTTCGACCAGTTCCAACTGCTGTGACAGTTGTACATCTGGTTGGAGCGGCTGGGTATTTAAACTCGAGGACACACAGTCTCGGACGCACAGTCCTCACCGTATTCTCCTTGAGCTAAGATCACGCAAATCTCGCCCAACAATAGTGGTAAGTCTTCACAGGTGAGTTCCAAACCTTCACAGACTAGGTCACTCGGCAATCCACAATTCCTCTTGGATGCTCAGACCATGACGCCTAACCATCTGGAGGATACACAGTCCTCAAAGGTAACAAGCATCGGTTCCACACAGGAACAATCACTTCCGTGATGCTCAATCACTTTGTGGTTTGTAGGTTTGGGTTTGGGATTTGGGGTTTTCCTCACTTGATGATTTTCGTTCAAAGTCCTCGGAGGATGGGATGCTCTCAAATGGCAAGTGTTAGTTTCTCTAGGAGCAGCCAACCAGCTAGTGGTTGTAGGGGGCGGCTATTTGTAGCCTAGGGAGCAGCCCAACATGATAAGACATAAATGCCCTTCAATGATATGACCAGCAACGGTTAGCGCGCGGCTCAGCAACCGTTGGATATGAGGTTCGAATTCCTCAGGGCTATCATGTTCCTCACTATGTAGGCAATCCGCACTGGCGAATTCCCAACTCCTCAGTCAGAACAAATTCCTCAGAGACCAGAAGATCTTCGTCTCTATCACTAAAGAAATTGACTGAACTGATATGAGATTTCCAATGGCTTCACTCGAAGGATTGGGTAGGTGTAGGATTTTGAGATGAGCATCACTTGGAAATCTGTTTCCTTAGTATTACCTTGACCCCCTTTAACAGTACGGTGTTTCCTATGACTCAAGAAGAAGAAAATGAAACTACGAAAACAAGTCTTCACGCTTTAGATTCCTCGCATGATTATCGAAGTCTTCACGGTCACACCAATTTATTCACTTTCAAAGTCTTCAGGAGAACCAAAGTCTTCAGCCAAAGACATTCAGTTTTAGGGGTCGACTTTAACTGTAAATATCAAACTCCTCATTGACTTATAGAGCATGTGTACACTCACAAACATATTAGTCCCTTAACCTATAAGTCTTCAATACACCAAAATCACTAAGGGGCACTAGATGCACTTACAGGCCAAAACTTAATTCATATCGATGCATATAATGGCGAAGAAAAGGTACATATGGAAAAGTGACACATATGTAGTGGGCATGAAGCCCGGAAGATAATTATATTAAGCTTATGTATAAGAAGCCCCCAAGTATAGTGAGCGCGCATAGCGTGTCAAGATTGTGTAGTCGAGTCACACTTGAAGCTTTTTAGGGCCATAAAAAAGAAAGAAAGAAAGAGGATATAATTTTAAAAAGGCGGAGGTAAGCAGACAGCACAGAATTCGGCGCTAGGCGTAGAATCTTTGGAGTCTAGCCGCGTTCCATGGGTTCGGCTCGAGTCGATTATCTGATGCATCACGCAGGCGGTACGCTCCTCCGGTGAGAACTTTATCAATGATGAAGGGACCCTCCCACTTGGGCTTGAGCTTGTCCTTTTTCTTCTCCGGTAGGCGTAGAACGAGTTCGCCAACTTTATAAGTTTTGGCCTGTACTTCTCTGCTTTGATACCTTCGAGCATGTTGATGATAGAATGTGGAACGAGCTTTTGCGATATCGTGCTCCTCCTCCAGGGCATATAGACTGTCTTGCGGATCAAGCTTGGCTTCTCTCTCTTCATACATGCGCACTCGAGGTGAGTCATGAATGATATCGCAGGGCAATATCGCCTCTGCGCCGTACACCATGAAGAATGGTGTGTATCCGGTAGTGTGATTCGGCGTGGTCCGCAGTCCCCATAGTACGGAGTCGAGCTCCTCGACCCAGTGCGTATCTGATTCCTTCAAGGATCGCACTAGTCTGGGTTTGATGCCGCTCATAATAAGACCATTTGCTCGTTCGACTTGACCGTTTGTTTGGGGGTGATAGACGGAGGCGTAATCAAGCTTAATGCCCATGTTGCCGCACCAAGTTTTCACCTTGTCGGCTGTGAAGTTGGAGCCATTATTGGTGATGATGCTGTGGGGGACACCGTAACGGTGTACAACCCCTGATATGAAGTCTATCACTAGTCCGGATTCAGCCGTTTTAACTGGTTTGGCCTCTATACATTTGGTGAATTTATCCACCATGACCAATAGGTATTTTTTCTTATGGCTTCCTCCTTTAAGGGGTCCGACCATATCGAGCCCCCAGACCGCAAAGGGCTAAGTAATGGGGATTGTTTGGAGAGCGGTAGGTGGCATATGGCTTTGGTTTAAAAGATGCTGGCAACCGACGCAATGTTGGACGAGGTCATGTGCTTCTGCTCGGGCTATCGGCCAGTAGAAACCTGTACGGAAGGCCTTGCTTACAAGGGCCTGAGCTGCGGCATGGTGGTCGCTGAGTCCAGCATGAATTTTGACCAAGAGCTGCCACCCTTCCTCTTCAGAGATGCATCTTTGGAGTACTCCGGTAGCCCTATTCTTATAAAGCTCTCCCTCGTGGACCTTGTAGGCTTTAGAGCGCCGCACGATGCAACATGCCTCATTTTGGTCCTCGGGGAGTTCTTGCCTATTTAGGTAGGCTAAGAAGGGTTCTGACCATGGGGCGATGACAGCCATGATTACGTGGGCTGAAGGTGTTATTTCGGTGGCGGCGCCTCCGATTATGTCAGTGTGTTCGGGATCTAGGGTTGTGGTCAGATCCGGACTAGTATTGCTGGCCTCCTTGCCACACCACGGATGGCTTGAACAGCCTTTCCAAGAAGATATTAGGTGGGACGGGGTCGCGCTTAGCGCTGATGCGGGCGAGTATATCCGCCGCTTGATTGTTTTCTTGGACCACATGCTGGAATTCGAGCCCCTCGAGCCGAGCTGACATCTTGAGGACGGCATTGCGGTAAGCCACCATTTTTGGGTCCTTGGCGTCAAAGTCTCCATTTATTTGAGATATTGCGAGGTTCGAATCCCCACACACTTCTAGGCGTTGGATGCCCATGGAGACTGCCATTCGAAGACCATGCAACAGAGCCTCGTATTCGGCTGCATGTTGGAGTCTGCATATTGTATTTGGAGTACGTATTGGACTGTATCTCCGGTGGGGGATGTCAGGACAACGCCTGCTCCCAGACCAGCCAGCATCTTAGAGCCGTCAAAGTGCATGATCCAATTGGAGTATGCGCCGTACTCTTTAGGGAGTTCTGTCCATTCGGCGATGAAGTCAGCCAGTACTTGCGACTTAATGGCTCGCCGTGGTTTATATATGATGTCGAACAGGAGGAGCTCGATGGACCACTTAGCAATCCGGCCCGTGGCATCGCGGTTAATTATTATATTGTTGAGTGGTACTTCGGAGGCCACCGTGACTGAACACTCTTGAAAGTAGTGTTGTAGTTTCCGGGATGCCATGAAGACCGTGTATGCTATCTTTTGATAATGTGGGTACCGTGACTTGCATGGTGTGAGGACACTGGATATGTACTATACCGGCTTTTGAAGTGGGAACTTATGTCCGTCCTCCTCTCATTCGACGACGAGCACTGCGCTTACAACTTGGTGTGTTGCAGCTATATATAACAGCATGGGTTCACCGATGTTTGGTGCGGCCAGGATTGGGTTGCTGGCCAAGAGGGCCTTTATTTCTTCCAGTCCGGTCGTAGCCGCATCCGTCCACTCAAAGGTGTCTGGTGCGTCGAAGAAGGCGATAGAGAAGTAGTGCCTTTTCTCCCAATCGGGAGATAAAGCGGCTTAAGGCAGCCATGCATCTAGTTAATTTCTGAATTTGCTTGAGGTCTGTTGGGGTAGCCAACTGTGACAAAGCTCAGATTTTAGCCGGATTTGCTTCAATTCCTCTATTGGAAACGATGAAACCCAGGAGCTTTCCGGCAGGAACGCCGAAAAATGATTTTTTTTCGGATTGAGCTCGATGTCATATGTTCGGAGATTATCAAGCATAAGCCTCGGGTCGTCTATTAAAGATTCGACGTGTCTGGTCTTGATGACCACGTCATCTACGTATGCCTCAACTTTTTTGCTGATTTGTTTTTCCAGGCATGTCTGAATCATGCGTTGATAGGTTGCACCGTCATTTTTGAGCCCGAAAGGCATGGTGTCAGAATAGAAGGGGCCGTATGGAGTGATGAATGCCGTTGCAGCTTGATCAGACTCCGCCATCTTGATTTGATGGTATCCGGAGTATGCGTTGAGGAAGCACAATGAGTCGTGTCCTGCGGTAGCGTCAATGATTTGATCGATGCGGGGGGAGAGGGAAGGGATCCTTGGGGCAAGCCTTATTGAGGTCCTTGAAATCGATGCATAGGCGCCAGGATTTGTCCTTATTTGGTACCATCACTAGGTTTGCTAGCCAGTCCGGGTGTTTTATTTCTCTGATGAATCTGGCTTTGAGTAACTTGGCTAGCTCCTCTCCTATGGCTTGTCGTTTAGGTTCTAAAAAGCACCGAAGAGTCTGCTTGACCGGCTTGTATCCCTTTAGTATGTTTAGGCTATGCTCGGCCAGCCTGCGTGGGATACCTGGCATGTCTGAAGGGTGCCAAGCGAAGATGTCCCAATTCTCGTGCAAGAACGCCCGCAGTGCAGCATCTATTGTAGGGTTCAGCTGTGCCCCGATGGATGTTGTTTTTGTAGAGTCCGTTGGGTGGACTTGGAATTTGACTATTTCGTCCGCTAGTTTAAAAGAGGTGGATTTGGATCATTTGTCGAGTATCACGTCGTCCCTGTCCACTTTGGAGCACAGCGCAGTTAGTTCTTCGGCTGCGAGGGCTTCGGATAATGCCTCAAGGGCCAGGGCGGCGGTTTTATTTTCAGCGCGGAGTGCTACATCCGAATCACTGGCTAGAGTGATGATTCCATTAGGCCCGGGCATCTTGAGCTTCATGTACCCGTAATGGGGTATTGCTTGGAAGCTCGCGAATGCATCCCGCCCTAAAAGGGCGTGGTATCCATTACTGAATGGGGCCACTTGGAATGTTATTTCTTCGGACCTGTAATTCTCCGGCGTGCCGAATACCACATCGAGTGTGATTTTTCCTGCACATCATGCCTCCCGACTAGGGATAATTCCTCTGAAGGTCGTGCTGCTTTGCTCAATGCGGCTCTTGTCTATTTCCATTTTGTTGAGAGTTTCCTCGTAGATGAGGTTTAATCCGCTGCCACCGTCCATGAGCACTTTAGTAAGCCGGAAGCCGTCCACAATTGGACTAAGGACCAAAGCGGCTAGTGCTCGGACTGTTTGGAATTGAGGTTCGTCACTGGCATTGAAGGTTATGGCCGTGTCATTCCATGGATTTATTGTTGCAATGTGGCAGACTTCGGTGAGGCTGCGGAGTGCTCTCTTGCGCCTGTTATTTGAGGCAAAAGTCTCGAAGACTGTCAATACTGTATTGTTGTTTTCTGCGGGATGATGCTCTGCGGTATCGTTAATGAGGAGATCCTCGCCGCTCTTGGCCACCTGCCGAAGTATCCAACATGCTCTAAGGATGTGTGTTGGTAAGGTATCCGGTGTGGTGTGAATTTTGCATGGCCCATTGAGCCATTCCTCCAATACGACTCCATGCCCTATAGTGGGCTTTGGTTTCTTTGTAATTGGATCGGGTGACTTGCAAGAGTGCACCCTTTTAGTTCGGACGAGGGGTTTAGTGAGTGCCGGAGGATCCCAAGATTTTGCTTGGGTTTTCCAAGCGCTTTCCATCGCACAGTACTTCTGTACTATGGCCGCCAAGTCAGTGAAGTGTGATATGTCACGGCGACTTATGGCGTTGAGGATTCCCTTGTCCGTGCATTTTTTGCAAAAGAATGAGATTGTGTCTTCCTCGCGGCAATCCTTGACCTTGCTCATTACAAGGAGGAATCTGGCCCAAAAGTGATGTACTGTCTCTTGGGATTGTTGTCTAATGTGGGAAAGATCACTTGTATCTAGGTGGGTGGGTGGATTTAAGTCCGAACCCTGACCCGATCTGAGACCTAGGGGCAGAGGGACTTCCAAACTTGGCAGTTCGGGTTCCAGTATGTTGCCCAATTTTTCTGGCCCGCTGTCCGATTCTAAGTTCGGAGTTTGGGTCATGTCCTCCCATAGACGGGTATCCGACTCGGAGAGCTCGGGAATCCAGACATAGTTTGTTCTTAGAATAGAGGAAGAATCACTGCATTGCTCCTCCACCACCGCTATCTGATGGGTGACCGACGGAGAATTAATCTCACTTTGATCGGGTTTAAGCCCAATCCGATCATAGTCCGTAGCGACTCCCAAGGCGGCGATGCGATCCAAGAGCTCGTTCAAGGACGAGAGCTCCATTGGATCCATCTGCTCGGTGTATTCCGAGCTAATGTGGAGGCTGTTTTTGATGACCCGAGAAGTCATCATCGGTGCGGCGGCCGAACGGGCGGTCATGATGAAGCCGCCTAGTCGGAGGGTTTGGCCTAAAGCCAGGGCTCCCCCAGAGGTGATGTTGTCCTTGATAACAAGGCGAGCCATCAACCCTTTTTCGACGTCAACTCTCAATGAAAGCACCAACGTCGGTGTCAAAACTGGCGGATCTCGGGTAGGGTGTCCCGAACTGTGCGTCTAAGGCTAATGGTAACAGGAGGCGGGGGACACAATGTTTACCCAGGTTCGGGCCCTCTCTATGGATGTAATACCCTACTTCCTGCTTGATTGATCTTGATGATATGAGTATTACAAGAGTTGATCTACCACGAGATCGTAGAGGCTAAACTCTAGGAGCTAGCCTATGATTCTGATTGTTGTTGTCCTACGGACTAAACCCTCCGGTTTATATAGACACCAGACAGGGCTAGGGTTACACAGAGTCGGTTATAGAGAAGGAAATCTACATATCCGAATTGCCAAGCTTGCCTTCCATGCAAAGGAGAGTCCCACCCAGACACAGGATGAAGTCTTCAGTCTTGTATCTTCATAGTCCAATAGTCTGGCGCAAGTACATAGTCCGGCTGTCCGAGGACCCCCTAATCCAGGACTCCCTCAATGATGAAGGGGCCTTCCCAAGGGGCCAAGAGCTTATGCTGGCCGGCTGTTCGCTGGATCAGCCAGAGCACAAGGTCACCCTCTTGGAAGGATCTTGGCTTGACCTTCCAACTGTGGTAGCGGCAGAGGCTCTGCTGGTAGATGGCGGACCGGCTGAGTGCCAACAGTCGGCCCTCTTCCAGCAGATCGACATCGCCTTCTCATGCTTCCTTTGCCTCTGCCTCCGTGTACATGGTGACGCAAGGTGAGTCGAACTCGATGTCAGTTGGGATGACGGCCTCGGCACCATACACAAGGAAGAAGGGAGTAAAGTTGTTTGACTTGTTCGGAGTGGTACGCAGGCTCCAGAGGACAGTCGGCAGCTCATCAATCCAGCAGCCGGCCGAGCGCTCCAGTGGCTCGACTAGTCGGGGCTTGATACAGAAGAGGATGAGGGCATTTGCTCGCTTGACTTGGCCGTTTGACTGCGGATGGGCAACAGACGCTAAGTCCAGTCAGATGCCCTGTGTCACGCAGAAACGGGCCAATGCTCCTTTGGCAAAATATGTGCCATTGTCGGTGATGATGCTGTGTGGTATGTCATACCGGACGGTGATGTCTGCGATGAAGGCCTAGCAGTCGTCCCATTCAGCTTCTTGATTGGCTTTGCTTCAATCCACTTGGTGAATTTGTCAACGGTGACAAGCAGATGAGTCATGCCGCCGCATGCCGCCTTGAATGGGCCCACCATGTCCAGCCCCCAGACGGCAAAGGGCCATGTGAGGGGGATGGTCTTGAGTGCAGAAGCCGGCAGATGTTGCTTGGATCTGAACATTTGGCACCCCTTGCAGTGCTTGACCAAGTCTTTGGTGTCTTCCAAAGCAGTCGGCCAGAAGAAACCATGGCGAAAAGCTTTGGCAACAACCGATCTTGAGGCCGCGTGGTGGCCGCACTCGCGTTGATGGATATCTTTGAGGATCGCCATGCCTTTCTCTGGCTCTACGCAACGCTGGAAGACTCCAGTCATGTTGTGCCTGATGAGCTCTCTGTTTACTATCGTGTAGGCTCCTGCTCAACGCTGAACTTGCTGGGCCGAGATCTCATCAGCCGACAGCTCTCTGTTCACCTAAAAGTTGAGGATGGGCTGCGCCCATGATGGAGTTGCGACTTCTTCTACTGTCAGCACGGCCACTGTAACTAGGGCGGTTGGGCTGGGAGGTGGTGGGTTTGAGTCGACCACTTCCTGCTGTGTCGTTGAAGTCCTCGGGCCAACTGTTGTAGTCCCCGGGCCGGGTGCGGCTACAGCAGTCCCCGAGCCGCCTGGCAAAGTCCCCGAGCCGACTGCTGAGGTCCCCAAGCTAGATCCGACTATTTTGGGGTCAGCCGGCACGAAGATGGGATACGATTCTGGCAAAGGCTTGATAGACGGCTTGAGGAGGCACTGGAGGGAGACACCGGTTGGTATGGCTTGCCGGGTGGAGCTGATTCGTTCCAGGGCATCTGCTTGCTCATTGTCGGCCCGTGGCACGTGAAGGAACTCGCACCCTTCGAAGTATCCGCTGAGTTGTTGGAAGAGGAAGCGGTAGCTTGCCATGTTTGCATCTTTGACGTCCCAGTCGTCGGACGACTGTTGGACCACCAAATCCGAGTTGTCGTAGCACAGGATCTGGCGGATGCCGAGTTCTTTGGCCAGCCGGAGCCCGTGTACGAGCGCCTCGTACTTGGCCACATTGTTGGAGGCGGCGAAGTGGATTTGCAATGTGTATTTGAGCTTGTCGCCTTTGGGAGAGGTGAGGACGATGCCGGCTCCCAAACCGGTGCACATCTTGGAGCCATCAAAGTGCATCCGCCAATGGGTGGAGTCTGCTGCTGGCGGCAGGTACTGGGTCTCGGCCGAGTCGACGAGGAAGTCGGCCAATACTTGGGACTTGATGGCAGTGCGAGACTGGTAGAAGATGGTATATGGAGCCAGCTCGATGGCCCACTTGGCCACTCGGCCTGAAGCATCCCAACTACCCATGATCTCGGCAAGTAGGGCAGTGCAAACAACCATGATGGGATGCTCTTGAAAGTATGGCTTCAGCTTCTTGGCGGCAAAGTACACGCCGTAGCACATCTTCTGGTAGTGGGGATAGTTCTGCTTTGAGGCTGTCAACACCTCGCTCGGATAGTACACGGGCCTCTGGACCGGCCGTGCCTCGCCGTCCTCTGGGCGCTATACTACGATGACTGTGCTGACCAGCCGGATGGTTGCGGCAATGTAGAGAAGCATGGGCTCTTGGTCAGTTGGAGCTGCCAGGACAGGCGGTGTGGTCAACATCTTCTTCAGCTGGTGAAAAGCCTCGTTCGCCTGGTCATTCCACTCAATATGAGTGGTGTTGGGGATATAACTATTGAGTATAAACCGCCCAGGAGGGGCCAGTTTACACTCAGCCGTATTGAAGCCCACGAAGACTCAGAAGATGGCGTTTTACTATGAAGCTTAGAGGCCCAGAGCCCAAAGGCGGATTAGGACACATAGTAGTAAACCGCCATAGTCATGTAAACTTATGTTGTAAGATAAGGAAGGGAGAGACCGAGCCGAACACTTGTATGAGTCGGCATCGGGACTCTGTAGACCGGCCGGGCGTCAACCCGTGTATATAAGGGGACGACCCGGCGGCGGTTCAGGGACAAGAAACACAACTCGATAGCCAGGCATAGCTTGTTTAGCTCCCTGGTTAGCGAGACCCCAATAATCCCATCACAACTAGACGTAGGCTTTCACCTTCATCGAAGGGGCCAAACTAGTATAAAATCCCTCGTGTCCTTAGTCCAGTTTAACCCCTTTAAGCTAACCTGTCGCGATGGCTCCATGACTAAGTCCTTACATGAGGACATCTGACGTGATATTTCCACGACAGTTGGCGCCCACCATGGGGCTATCGCACGATGGTTTCGAGTTCTTAAAGGGCAGCTTTGAAGGACTCAAGGGATACGTGACGGGCCGGATGACCAAAAGTCGTCGCGGCAAGCTCTACATTGACGATGCAGGCTGGGGCCCCGAGGCCGGCTCAATCGAATACGGGTACCGGGTCCCCTTCGGCGGAATTCACGTCTTCATCGGCAAGATCGGCGAACCGGGCCCTGAGCCAGACATCTGCACCGACCTCGTCGAGATGGCTCAGCGTGCAAGTCCCGCCCGGGTTCAGACTCCCGTGAAGCATGCGTTCGTAGGATGTGTCCATGGGATCTGATCTGAACCGGTGTCTGAGGGTGACGCGATCGCTTATTCCGACGGCGAATCATCTGGTGAAACCGAATCCTTGTACCAAGTTTAGGATGGCGTGTTTCAAGGGTATTCCGATGGCACCAGTATTCCGGAGTTCCTTGAAACGCCGAACCACGTTGGAATCTTCATGGCTGGAACACAGCCAACTTTGCAAAACTCTACTGCAGCGGCATCTGGACCGGTAGCAGGGGCAGGAGGCTCCGTGCTCCGGCCGGCTCAAGTACTCTCCGGTTTGATGGATGCCTGGGCGGTCTTGCTAACCACTACAAATACACCAGCAACGCAGGATCAGCACAATGCGGACATTGCTAGCCTGAAGGATCAGATAACACAAGACAAAGCGGACTTAGCAGCTGAGGAAACCAGGATGGCTGAGGAGCAGGCCGCTTTAGACGCCCAGGCGCAAAGAATTCAAGCTGAGAATTATCAGCTTTTGATGGATCAGAACGCTTTAAATCAAGTGTCCAGGAGGAAACATCAATCTCGCTTGCCAGCGGATTTAAATGCAATGAATCTCTTTGGAACGCCGGGGGCAGGAACTAGTAACCCGCCAGCAGTAAACCGGAATACTGATCCAAGGACCGGGGCTCCGGATCAACCTCAGATGATGGGGCCGCCTTAGCATATGGACAACCCGCCGCGGTACACCACACCGCCGCCGGGTCACCTTTCTACCCCATTGGATAATATGACAGAAGCGGCATCCCGACTGGCTGCTATTCCAATAGAAGGTGAATCGCCGGCAGCGGTTGAGATGCGGCAGGCCAGGGATCTTCTTTAGACAGCTTTCACACAACAGCAAGCTTATTCATACAGCCAAGACAGGGTTCACTCAACTCCACGGCCGAGCAAAAGCTATAGCAGGCATATGGATGAACCGGAGGTGTCTAGCAGTGCGCGGCGTCGCATTGTCCCTCAAGGACCTAATCCGGCGCATGGTGATTTGAACGCTCAGTACGCGGTGGATAATGGCAGGGTATGAAGGGAGGCCGCTTTAGCAGCACAACATATGGGTCGATATCAACCCGCCTTGGTTCAGCCAGCAGCGTTAGTAGACCGAGGTGTCGGAGTTGCTTTCAGCTCGTGGGGAGTGTCGTGCCTTATTCCGGCTCTCCGTAACGTGCGACTGCCTAAGGACTTCAAGGGTCCGCGTAAGGTGCCGAATTACACCGCTGATCAGCCACCCGAGGCGTGGGTAGAAAGCTATGAGATGGCAATGGAAATGCTGGACGTTGATGAAGCAGCATGTGCAAAATACTTCACGATGATGTTGGAGGGGACAGCCCGGACTTGGTTGAAGAACTTACCACCTAACTCCATTGAGTCATGGGACCAGTTGAAGGCTTGGTTTATAGCCAATTTCAAGGATATATGTAAGCAGCCTATGTCTATAGTGGATCTTGGCGCCTGTGTACAAGGGGAGAACGAATCAACAACTCATTGGGTGTGCCGGGTTTCAGAAGTCTTGCACTCATCAGACCGTATTAACGCCGGTTCAGCGATCATCACCTTGGAGCGTAATTGCCGGTTTAAGTCACTGAAGATGAATTTGGGACGGCTCAAGCGTCACTGCAATGACATAGGTACCCTCATGGCCGCCTTGGTCAAGTATGCCGATTCTGATAATACCAAAGATCCCGATTCTGATGAGGAGAAGCCGGAGAAGGGAAAGAATAATGGTGGTGCAAAGGGACAGCAGCACAACCAAGGAGGTCATCGGAATAATGGTAAGCGTAAAGCAGATTCAGATTTTGTAGCTAATGCTAATGTGTAGCGACATAAGGGTAAACTGCCTCAGCGCGGCGGCACAATGAATCTGGAACGTTTGTTGAATCAACCCTGTCCAAAACATGGGACCAAGGAGGTGCCTGCGAACATCTCTGGAAAGATTGTAACATTATGAAGGAGTTCAAAAACTCTTATCTTTTCCGGTATGATCAGGGTCCATCTGGCGGTTCAGGCCCAGGTTTTCATGGCGGCGGCGGTTCAAACTCCGGATTTCAGAATAACCAGGGCAACCAGAACAATCAAAGTGGTAATAACCAGCAGAGTAATCAAGGAAATCAGCAGCAGTCGGGTTATCAGAGTCACCCAAAGAAGTTGAATGGTGGGCAGTATCACGTGTTCACCACTAGTTCTTGCAAGCGCGATCAGAAGCTTCACAAGAGGGTTGTTAATGCTGTTGAACCGGCGGTGCCACGTTACCTGCGGTGGTCTGAGCAACCTATTGTATGGAGCAGAGAGGATCATCCGCCCCGGGTTGACAATCCAGGTCACCTGGCGTTGGTGGTGGCACCTCAGGTGGGAGGTTATAAATTCACCAAGGTACTCATGGATGGAGGGAGTAGTATCAACATTCTGTATTATGAAACCTTCCGTCGCATGGGGTTGACAGATAAGAGTCTTAAACCGTCCAACACTGTTTTCCATGGTGTGGTACCAGGTAAATCGGCATATCCTATTGGCAAGATCTCTATGGAAGTTGTGTTCGGTGATGAACACGATTCCCGGTCTAAGACATTAACCTTTGAGGTGGTGAGGATCCAGAGCCCGTACCACGCACTGTTTGGACGACCGGCGTATGCAAAGTTCATGGCGAGGCCTTGTTATATTTACTTGCAGCTCAAGATGTCGGGTCATAAAGGAACCATTACGGTTCACGGAAGTCGTAAAATCGCTTTGGATTGCGAGGAAGGTGATGCGGCCTATGCTGAGTCGGTTTGTGCTACAGAGGAGTTAAAGTTTTATAAAGAAAATGTTGATCTGGCAGACATGACGCCTCTGAAGAATCCCACCACTGAGCACGACCCAACCCTACATTTCAAACCGGCTGATGAGACCAAACTTGTTGACTTTGTTCCTGGCGATTCATCCAAGCAGTTCAGCATCAGCACAAATTTGGACCCGAAATAGGAAAGCGCGCTCATCGAGTTCATCCGTGAGAACCGGGACATTTTTGCATGGAAGCCTTCTGACATGCCAGGTGTACCGAGGGAACTCGCTGAGCACACTCTCAATATTGATCCCAAGTTTAAACCGGTCAAGCAATTTCTTCGTCGCTTTAACGAGGAAAGACGCAAGGCAATTGGTGAAGAGGTAGCCCGGTTGTTGGCCGCTGGGTTTATCGTTGAAGTATTTCACCCTGAGTGGTTGGCTAATCCGGTGCTTGTTCTTAAGAAAAACGGCACTTGGCGCATGTGTGTGGATTACACCAATTTGAACAAGGCTTGTCCGGCCGATCCTTTTGCTCTCCCGCGTATTGATCAGATCATTGATGCGACGGCGGGATGTGAGCGTTTGAGTTTCTTGGATGCTTACTCAGGCTATCATCAGATCAAAATGGTAGTTAAGGACCAGGAGAAGACCGCCTTCATCACTCCCTTTGGAGCCTTTTGCTATGTTTCTATGCCCTTTGGGCTCAAGAGTGCCCAGGCAACTTATCAGCGCTGTGTGCAGAATTGTCTTCACACTCAAATTGGGCGCAATGTTCATGCCTATGTTGATGACATTGTGGTGAAGTCCAGGAAGAAGGAGACATTGATAGATGATCTCAAGGAGACCTTTGACAATCTGCGAGTTTACAAGATGATGCTCAATCCGGACAAGTGTGTCTTTGGTGTTCCGGCAGGCAAGCTTCTAGGCTTTCTGGTGTCTAACAGGGGTATTGAGGCTAATCCGGAGAAGATCAAAGCGATTACATCTTTGGCTAAACCGGCGTGCATCAATGATGTTCAGCGTCTAGCAGGTTGGATTGCAGCACTAAGCCGGTTTATCAGCCGTTTGGGAGAGAAGGCGATCCCTTTATATCAGATGCTGAAGAAAACAGACACCTTTGTCTGGAGTGATGCGGCTAATGCGGCGTTTGAAGACTTGAAGCGGCAGTTGGCTGAACCGCCAGTCCTTGCTGCTCCGGTTGACAGGGAGCCTCTATTGTTGTACGTGGCTGCTAATGCCCGTGCCGTCAGTGTGGCAATCATGGTGGAGCGCAAAGAGTCTGGTAAGGAGTACCCGGTTCAACGGCCGATTTACTATATCAGTGAGGTGCTTATTGAGTCAAAGCAGCGATATCTGCATTGGCAGAAACTTGTATATGGGGTTTTTATGGCAAGATGGAAGCTCAAGCAATATTTCCAAGGCCATCCCATTACAGTGGTCAGTTCAACTCCATTGGGTGATATAATTCAGAACAGGAAGGCAACTAGCCGGGTTGCAAAATGGGCAATTGAGCTTGGCCCACATGGTCTAAAGTATGTGCCTCGAACAGCTATAAAATCTCAGGCACTTGTGGATTTTATCAACGATTGGACTGAGTTGCAGGCGTCGGAGGACAAACCGGATAATACATACTGGACTATTCACTTTGATGGGTCCAGGCAATTGGAGGGCTCGGGGGCCGGTGTTGTTCTTACTTCCCCTCGAGGTGATAAGATTCGTTATGTCCTCCGTTTAATGTTCCCCTGTACTAACAATGCAGCTGAGTACGAGGCTCTACTTCATGGACTCCGCGTGGCCAAGGAGATGAACTTAAGCTGGGTGCGATGCTTTGGAGACTCTGATCTGGTGGCTCAGCAAGTTTCTGGTACTTGGGATTCTAAGGATCCACTCATGGCGGCTTACAGACGTGAGGTGGATATTGTGGCGGGTTACTTCAAAGGGTATCAGGTTGAGCATATCGACCGGCACAAAAATGAAGCAGCAGACGCATTGAGCCGGCTTGGATCTCAGCGTAAACCGGTACCTCCCAATACCTTTCTAGATATCTTGCATAACCTGTCTGTGAAGCTGCCTACAGAGGAGGATTTGGCTGTTCCTGATCCGGAGGCTCAATTAGTGGCCGCCTTGCATGTTGTGCCGGATTGGACAGTTCCGTATCTGGCGTATATGAACCGGGGCAAGTTACCAGATGATGAAGTCCTAGCTCAGCAAATTGTTCGACGGTCCAAATCCATGGTTATTCACAATGGCGAGTTACACCGCTGCAGCGTTTCAGGTGTATTTCAGCGTTGTGTTTCCCCTGAAGAAGGCTAAGAAATCCTACGGGAAATTCATGAAGGGGATTGTGGTCATCATGTCGGTTCAAAGTCCTTGGTTGCAAAGGCTTTCCGTCATGGGTTTTACTGGTTGACACCTCATGCTGATGCGGAGGATCTGGTAAAGCGGTGTGATGCTTGTCAAAAGTTTTCACGCTGGGCTCATGTTCCGGCTCAAGAATCACGGATGATTCCCATCACTTGGCCGTTTGCCACATGGGGGCTTGACATGGTGGGACCCTTTAAATGCTCCAAGGATAAGAAGACTCAACTGCTGGTGGCGGTTGACAAATTTACCAAGTGGGTTGAAGCGGAGCCTATCAGCAAGTGTGATGTGGCTACGGCGGTTCAATTTCTCAAAAAGATTATCTTCCGCTTTGGTTTTCCACACAACATCATCACGGATGATGGCACAAACCTCTCTAAAGGTGAGATGGAAGATTTTTGTCAGAGAGAAGACATCCGGCTTGACTTAGCATCTGTGGCGCACCCCTAGACCAATGGTCAAGCAGAGAGAGCTAATCAAGAAATCTTGAAGGGTATTAAACCCCGGCTTATGGTTCCTTTAAAGCGGACGCCGGGTTGTTGGGTGGAAGAATTACCTTCTGTGTTATGGAGCATCAACACCACTCCCAACAGATCGACGGGTTACACGCCTTTCTTCATGGTGTACGGGGCAGAGGCGGTTTTACCAAGTGATATTCATCATGATTCACCCTGGGTTGCTAATTATGTTGAAGCGGACAATGAGCAAGCACGCCAGGAGGCGTTGGACCTGTTGGATGAAAAATGAGATATGGCTTTAGCCCGTTCGGCGGTTTACCAGCAAGACTTGTGGCGTTATCATAGCCGTCAGGTTAGAACAAGAACCTTTCAAGAAGGCGATTTGGTGCTCCGGCTCATCCAGGATCAGACCGACATGCACAAGTTATCCCCACCTTGGGAAGGACCCTTTGTGGTCAGCAAAAATCTGCACAACTGATCATACTACCTCATTGACGTTCGTGACTGTCACACCCTAGCTAGTCATGCATTAGAGTGTTGCATCATGTTTACTCTTTCATCAGAAACTTGAAATGGGGATGACAGAACCCCCAGTCCCCTCTGAAACCAACTAGGGTTACTAAAATAATTTTTCAATGAACCTGAAATGCCCTTCTAAAATGCCCATCATTTTTGCCTTGGTTCAGAACCTCTGCCAAAAGTGGTGCACATTTTCCTAGGCCATCCTAAGGTTTTTGATTTAAATCATAAACATTTGAATTTGGGCATTTAAAATAATATAAAATATTTAAATGCTCAAATATCTCCAAACTAAAATGTTTCATGTTGGAAATAATCCAACTATGGGCCAGAAATAGTTTGCTGATTTTTGGAGTTGCCTAGGTATTTTATTTAATTCAACAAAGTTGCAGATATATTAAATAAAAACAGAAACAGAAAAACTAAAAGGGAGAAGCTTACCTGGGCTCCTCCCTGTGCAGCCCAGCCAGCTGGCCGGCCCAGCCAGCAGCCGGCCCAGCCCACCTCCCTCCTCTGTCGTCTTCGTCCCGACAGAGGGAGGGGAGTGTGGCCGGCGCGCGCGCACGGCCACCGCGCCACGCCACCTCTCTTCCTGCCTGCCTGCCCTCCCCTCCTCGCCTCGGTGTCCCTGGACGACGCCACGCCTCCCCCCTGCTCTCTCTCACTCTCCCCCGGCTCTCCCCTCGCTCTCTCCCTCGCCCGGCCGAACACCACCGTCGCCGCCGTTCGCCTTAGCCGCTGTCTCCGACCAACCCTCGCTCCCCCGACTAGCTCAGGAGCTCCGCCTCGACTCCCTCTTCCTCCCCACCGCTCCACAGCTCCCCGGAAGCCCTGCATCGCCGCCACGTCGCCGTTCCCCTCTTCGGGCTCCGACCACCGTCGCCGTCGAATTCGCCGTCTCCAGCGCGTCCCCGAGCCCGCTTCGACGCCCACTGCAACCGCGGTGAGCTACGCCACCGTTTCCCCCTCTCCTTCCCCTCGTTCCCTCACCGTAGCCTCCTCCCCACCACGGCCGAACCTCCGCCGTCGCCGAGCTCGCCGTCGACGCAGCTCCGGTGACCATTTGGTCACCCCGGCGAGTCCAACGAGTTCGCAAGACCCCGTAGAGCATCCCTAGCGCCTCGCTTTGCTCGACTTCGAGCTCCAGCACCGCTCCCGTGCACGACCGAACCCCGGCGGCCGCAGCCGAGCTCGCCGCCGTCGACCCCGGCCACCCCGACCCCAACGGGCTCCGCCAAGAGCTGCGGGTTGCCCTCAGCTCCACTCCGGTGGCCTCCGCGGTCCATTTGGTGGCCGAAATGGCCAAAACCACTCCCGCCGCCGCGTCGGGCTCGCCGGCGACTAAACGCCGGCAGCCGACTTTGACTTTGACCACGGGTGGGCCCTGGTTGACTCCCCTGAGTCAATGACAGATGGGGCCCAGCCCTGTTAATTAAACAGGATTAGTTTTAATTAAGTTTTAATTAAAATAATCACCCTGACATGCGGGACCCACTGTCAGGTTTGACCCAGACCTGTTCCGTTGACCTGCTGACGTCACACTGACGTCAGGCTGACGCAGTAATTGAATTTTTGGATTTAAATTAAATCAAGAAATTCCAGAATATTATTTAAACTTCAAAAATTCATAACTTTTATTCTGTAACTCCAAATTGGACAAATTATATATGAAAAATGATCAGAAAAATCCAATCTATCCATCTGTACTATTTTCATGCATGATCAAACAAGTTAAATTGATGTTTTAAGCAGAACAAGAAAAGGCACTTTAAAAGGCCATATTTGAATTTGGAATTTGAATCTTTGATTCAAATTTGTTCAAACCCTTCTGGCTTTAGTTGCATTAGCCCAACACGCTCATATTGCCATGTTTCATGCATGCATCATATTGTTGCACATTGTTTGGTGATGCTTGTGTATCGATGTCCTTTGCGACAGGTTCTGTCCCCGAGGAGTACCGCGATTACCCTAACGAAGAATCGTATCCGTGCATCGAACCATCAGGCAAGCAACCAACCATTTGATCATATCGATACAATCCCATGTTCTCGCTCCTGCTCTCTTTTACTGCATTAAGACAACGCGATTCAAACTGCTGTGTGCTACGGTAGTTGAACCCATTTCCTCTGCATGACCTGTCATTGCCACAGTAACTAGATGAAACCCACTAGCATGTGTAGGAGTTGATTGAGCCATATGTATGTGTTGTTCCTACCTTGCTATGCCTGCTATGCTTAGAGTCGTGTCAGGTCTGGTTCATCGGGGTGATGGGCTGGAGTGAAATGATTATGTTGGTAATGAGAGTGGTGTGGTGAACACGATTTGGTAAAGGTATCGATGAGAGGCCATGTAGGAGTACATGGTGGGTTGTTTCATTGAAGCCGACCTTAAGCACTGAGATCTGTATGTGTGATTTAAGAATCAGCTACTACCATACATTGGGCCCTGAAATATGACCCCGCTCGACTTCTTATTCACCCTAGCTCTCTGTCCAGGAGTTGCAAGTAGTTTCTGGTGTTTGTAGCCTACTGGAGGCCGTGGACAGCGGTGACCGTAGGGGTGGGCTGTGATGCGGTAGGTACATGGCACGGTGTACCGAATACCCGTTAGGTATCTCGGGAACCCTGTTCACATCGTTCGGGGCCGTATGGGAAACCTCGGCCGGACTCCCTGCGGATGGAACCTGAATAGGCGATAAACCTGGACTAGAGGCTTAAGTGTTTAGGTAGGTCGTGGTCTACACCCACGTCGGCTTTCGCTTGAAGTCTGCCGAGCACATGTCGTGTGCAGACGCTAAGTGGTGAAAACATGTATGAAGAAGTACACCCCTGCAGGGTTAACATGATCTATTCGAATAGCCGCGTCCGCGGTAAAGGACTACTTGGTTGCCTATACAGTTCATAGACAAGTAAATGGGAACTACTAAAAGCCTCAAGATAAGTGTGAGTGCCGAGGATGGCTCTTCCGTAGGAAGACGGAGGTGGATCCTCGGTAGTGTATTGAAGTGGTGAATAGTGGACTCGTGTGCGCAAAACCATTTCAAGTTGGAGTATCGTAGGATAGTCTAGCCAAGAGTCAAAGCTGGCTTGCTGCAATAACTCCACCAACCCTTCTTAATACTATGCATGTATGTAGGATCTGATGTAAGTCTTGCTGAGTACCTTTGTACTCATGTTGCTATAATCTACATTTTTACAGAAGACGCTGCAACCCCTTCTGATGGGTTCTATGTAGACGTTGACATCAACGAGTAGGCTAAAGACCCAGGTGGTGACCCTGAGCTTGTGGAGGACCACGTAGTATAGCTAGGCTTTCCAAGCCTCTTTTATTTTACTAGTTGTCTGTACTCAGACAAGTTACTTCCGCTGTTGGCTTGTATGACTGTATGACTTGTATGTTGGGTCGCGAGACCCGTACCTTTGTGTATGTTATGTATGGCTCCCTGAGCCCTAAATAAAGTACTTGTGTCATAGAGTCATGTTGTGATGCTTCGTTGTATTTGCACATATCGAGCATATTGTGTGTATGATTGAAATGCTTGGTATGTGTGGGATCTGACTATCTAGTTGTTTATCTTTAGTAGCCTCTCTTACCGGGAAATGTCTCCTAGTGTTACCGCTGAGCCATGGTAGCTTGCTACTGCTCTGGAACACTTAGGCTGGCCGGCGTGTGTCCTTCCTCGTTCCTGTGTCTGTCCCTTCGGGGAAATGTCACGCTTTGAGTACCGAAGTCCTGTTAGCCCGCTACAGCCCGGTTTACCGGAGTCCTGCTAGCCCAGTGCTACAGCCCGGACCCACTTGCTGATGACCGACACGTTCGAAGCTGGGTCATGGATGCCTGTCCCTGTAAGTCTGTGCCACTTTGGGTTTACGACTAGTCATGTCAGCCCGGGCTCCTTATCATATGGATGCTAGCGACACTATCATATACGTGAGCCAAAAGGCGCAAACGGTCCCGGGCAAAGGTAAGACGACACCCGTGGGGATACCGTGCGTGAGGCCGCAAAGTGATATGAGGTGTTACCGGCTAGATCGATGTGACATCGAGTCGGGGTCCTGACAGCGTTGGCATCAGAGCCGGACTGCCTGTAGGTTCTCCAAGCCAAACTGGTCGATGTTGAGTCTAGAAATTCTTTAGTTATATGTAGGGGAATTGTTTGTGGGTTGGAACGTAAGGCTCTTTTTACTCCTTATACCTTATGACTTTCTGATCTGAGTCAGTCCATTCTTCCACCGGGGGTTAAGGAATTAGGATCTGTTCTCTCTATCAGGATCACGAGTTACTAATCAGTAGTACCTTATAAGTTTGATGGTTACCAGCCTAGATCAGTTCTACTACCACATTATGTTGTTAGAATGGTTTCGGAACTTTGATATGATGATGTTGAGTATGCACGAAATCCTTTGTCAAATGTCTCAATATCCTTTTTGAGCATTTACAGCTGTTATGCTGCCAAAATTTTCCTAGAAATTCTAATGCCTTTGCATTATAATTGTGCTTTCAGATGGCCACTCGCGACCTCAATCAAGTGGTTCGCCTGACTCGATGCCTAGATGTACCCGGCCATACTGCCAAGTTGGTCAGGGTAATGACTGAGGCTGGATACCGCTGGTATCCTGAGTACACGGTCGAAGAGCAATTCCGAGACTTTAATCAAAGCCAGTACCTCTGCACTGTCAGGATATTTCCATCTTATCCTGGATCCACCGAGCCTCTTCACTGCTCCTATGGACTCGGGGTTACTATTGAGATGGCTGTGCAGGACGCCGCCTACTCCATGATGACCATTATGCGAGTCAGATCTGGTTTATTTCGGGACTCTGATTTCCGGTATATGCCAGGATCGCTTCCGGGAGCACAAGGGTATCTCCAGGCTATCTATGCTGACTCCACTCAGGAGGATTCACGGACTCGCACCACTGCTGAGATGCTCGAGGATAAGGACCGTGAAATTCGGGCCTTAAGGTTAGAGCTCTTCAATACCCGTGCTGACCACTGGGCCACTTTGACTCGGTTCGCACCGGCGGTGCAAGCTGGATATTCAGATATGCGCGATCTCTATCCTGTGAGATCTACTCTGCCAGACGTGATGGTTTGGCGTGATGTAGGAGGCATCACCCCACCTCGCGGTCCCCGCAGGCCACCGTTTGTTGGTCCACGACCTCATCCTAGCCCCTATGGTCCACAAGCTCCGCGAGATCGTCTATTTCCGGATGAACATGTTGAACTTCCAGGCTATGGAGGTGACTTCTACGAGGACTACTACGGATCAGTCTGAGCTAGTAGTAGTATCACTAGTTCGCACTAGCTGTGTCGTCTATCGTCCTGCGTGACTCGTGGGATATGACCTAGTTTGTACTCCTTCCGGGGGTGTAGAAAAATAATGTATAGGAGCTTGGAATGCCTCCGATGAGATGTAATCCTCTTTTCACCGTAATAGTACTTTGTTTGGTCTTGTACTAAACCCTGTATGGTGTGTATGACGATGGAATAAAAGAAGCAGTTTCTGTATCTACCATGTCATACGGATGATCATCTTGCATTCTGAGTTATTCCTTACATTATGTATCCTATGTCGGAATTTTACCATCCTGACTAAATCTTTGTCTTGTCTACCTAGGATGGTCAACACGCGCGCTAACCCTGCTTCCCAAGAGCAGGCCGAAGGCAGTGAAGCCAGGAATGAAAATCTGCCTCATCCTCCTTCACTAGCCGAGGTGATGATGGAAGCTGAGAGAAACAAGCGGGAGACAAACCGTTTGTTGGAGCGTATTGAACAGAATACAGCACACCATCAGAGGGCTAACGTGGTGTCACTCAGTGATTTTATCAAATTGCATCCACCCACGTTCCACCACTCCGTCGAGCCTCTCGACGCTGATGACTGGCTTCGCAGTATCTCTCACAAACTGCGTTCTGCGCTGGTAGCGGAGGCTGACAAGGTCACCTTTGCTGCATATCATCTTGAAGGCCCCGCCAGTCTATGGTGGGAGAATTATGGAGCTATGCGCCCAGCGGGCCATGTCACTACTTGGGCTGAGTTCAGCGAGGCTTTCAGTGAACATCACATTCCGGAGGGTCTCATGGACCGTAAACGTGAAGAATTTTGCAGTTTCACCCAAGGCCGACTTTCTGTGGATGCCTATAGCAGGGAGTTTGGTAATCTCGCCCGATATGCAACCGAGGAAGTTTCTACTGACGCCAAGAAGCAAGCAAGGTTCCGTAAGGGCCTTAGTCCTGAGCTTCGCCGCGACCTCCGTCTGCATGAGTGCACATCTTTTTCGAAACTTGTCAACAAAGCCATCAGTGCTGAAACTGGTCAGACTGACTATGACGCAACACGCAAGCATGGACGTGACACGGGTTCCTCATCCGGTGCTGGTCCTCAGAAGCGCCGCGTGTGGGTACCCAACACCGCCCTGCCACCCAGATTCACACCGAGGCCATCTTTCCAGGCGCCTCGCCCCGTTCAACAGTCTGCCCCAGCCAAGCCCTATGGGGGTCCAACCAATAATGCTCCTCCACGTACCAGTTCCGTGACTTGTTTCAAGTGTGGGGAATCTGGTCATTATATGCGTGAGTGTCCCCAGACCAACCCCAATCAATCTGCTAAAGCTGTTGGCCGTGGCAAGCCGACAGTAAAAGTGTTTCATGCTAAACCGGTCACCGCTTCACGTGGCCATGTCAACTGTATCTCTGCCGAAGAAGCTCAAGAAGATCCCAACGTCGTTCTCGGTACGCTTCTTGTTAATTGCCACCCGGCATCTGTTCTTTTCGATACAGGAGCCTCTCATTCTTTTATATCTAAAAATTATGCTCGTTTGCATAACGTTGCATTCTGTGACTTGCCATCCTCTATGGTAATTCAAACTCCGGGATCCAAATGGCAAACTTCTAGAGTAAGCCATGGAAATGAAATCCAAGTCGACAGACTTGTTTTTCTCGCATCTTTGATAGCCCTTAAATCTTCAGATATTAATATCATTTTGGGTATGGACTGGATGTCAGCTCATCAAGCCAAAATTGATTGCTTCTCTAGGACTGTTCAACTCACCCATCCTTCGGGGAAGATAGTCAATGTTTTGACCCGAATAGCCAAGCGACAATTATATTCTCTTAACGCCAGCCCTTTGCCAGACCTTGAGGACGTTCCGGTAGTCCGTGACTTCCCGGATGTCTTTCCAGAGGAATTGCCAGGTGTTCCACCTGACAGGGATGTTGAGTTCGTAATAGACCTCATTCCAGGAACCGTTCCGATTGCTAGAAGACCCTATAAGATGGCACCCCTAGAACTAGCCGAGCTTAAGAAATAACTCGATGAGTCCTTGAAAAAGGGTTTCATCCGCCCTAGTTCATCTCCGTGGGCTTGCCCCGTCCTATTTGTCAAGAAGAAGGATGGTACGGACCGGATGGTTGTAGATTACCGACCTGTCAATTTGGTCACAATCAAGAACAAATACCCGCTTCCCAGGATCAACGACCTGTATGATCAGCTCGCTGGATCCTCAATCTTCTCCAAGATGGATTTGAGGTTGGGCTACCATCAAATCAAAATCAGAAACGGGGACATTCCTAAAACGGCCTTTGTTACTCGTTATGGCCAATACGAGTACACCGTCATGTCCTTCGGTTTAACCAACGCTCCAGCCACCTTTTCTCGGTTAATGAACTCAATCTTCATGGAGTATTTGGATAAATTCGTCGTAGTTTATCTCGATGATATACTCATCTACTCCAAGAACGAGGAAGAACATGCCGAACATCTAAGGCTAGTGTTGAAGAAACTTCGAGAGCATCGCCTTTATGCCAAATTCTCTAAATGTGAATTCTGGTTGTCAGAAGTGACCTATCTGGGTCATGTAATATCTGGTAAAGGTATTGCTGTTAACCCTGAGCGAGTTCAAGCCGTCCTTAACTGGACTCCACCCGAATCGGTCAAGCAAGTTCGGAGTTTTCTAGGCTTAGCGAGCTATTGTCGTCGCTTTGTCGAGAACTTCTCCAAGGTTGCCAAACCTCTAACCGAACTCCTCAAGAAAGATAAGAAGTTCGAATGGACTCCACAATGTGAGCACAGTTTTCAGGAACTGAAAAGACGCCTGACCTCTGCTCCCGTGCTGGTACCGCCAGACTTCTCCAAAGACTTTGTTATCTACTGCGACGCCTCGCGACAAGGACTAGGTTGCATTCTCATGCAAGATCGACACGTAATTGCTTACGCTTCACGGCAATTGCACCCACATGAGGAGAATTATCCTACTCATGATCTAGAGCTTGCAGCCGTAGTCTATGCACTTAAGACCTGGCGACATTACCTCCTCGGAAATCGTTGCGAAATATTCACTGATCACCAAAGTCTGAAGTATATTTTCACCCAACCGGATTTGAATCTCAGGCAGAGACGTTGGGTTGAATTGATCACAGACTTCGACTTAGGAATAACCTATACCCCAGGGAAAGCCAACGTTATGGCTGATGCGCTAAGTCGTAAATCTTATTGTAACAACCTGATGTTACAACAAAGTCAACCGCTTCTCCATGAGGAATTTCGGAAGCTTAACCTTCACATTGTACCTCAAGGTTTTCTTTCCACCTTGGTGGCAAAACCTACTCTTACGGATCAAATCATCGCTGCCCAAAAGCGAGATAAGGGAATATCTAAAATCAAAGAGAACATTGCTAGCGGAGGTGCTAGTTGTTTCTCCACCAATGATCATGGTGTTGTGTACTTTGAGAACCGTCTAGTGGTTCCCAAGAACCAGCATCTACGGCAGCTGATCCTTAAGGAGGCTCATGAATCTCCTCTCACCATTCATCCCGGTAGCACTAAAATGTATCAGGACCTACGCCAGAGGTTCTGGTGGACTAGGATGAAGAGAGAAATTGCTCAGTATATTGCAAATTGCGACGTCTGTCGTCGTGTAAAAGCAGAGCATCAACGGCCTGCTGGTACCCTTCAACCTTTAGCTATTCCTGAATGGAAATGGGATAAAATTGGTATGGATTTCATTACCGGTTTTCCCAGGACCAAAAGAGGGAATAATGCTATTTTCGTCGTGGTCGATCGTCTTTCCAAGGTAGCTCATTTCCTACCTGTTCGCGAGAGTATAACCGCTAGTCAGCTGGCAGACTTATACATCTCCCGAATAGTGTCCCTTCATGGTGTTCCTTTGGAAATCAATTCGGATCGAGGAAGTCTTTTCACCTCTCGATTTTGGGAAAGTTTCCAAAATGCTATGGGAACTCGTCTCTCCTTTAGCACCGCCTTCCACCCTCAGTCGAGTGGTCAAGTGGAACGCGTCAATCAGATTCTAGAAGACATGCTTCGAGCCTCTGTTATCTCTTTCGGAATGGACTGGGAGAAGTGCCTTCCATTTGCCGAATTCGCTTACAACAACAGCTATCAATCTAGCTTGGGTAAAGCCCCTTTTGAAGTCCTCTATGGACGACGATGTCGAACACCCCTTAATTGGTCAGAGACCGGGGAAAGACAATTCTTTGGCCCGGATATGATTTAGGAAGCAGAAGAACAAGTTCGTATCGTTCGTGAAAAGTTGAAAACAGCCCAATCTCGTCAAAAGAGTCAATATGACCGAAAACATAAGGCTATGACTTTCGAAATTGACGAGAAGGCTTATCTTCGGGTCACCCCTCTGAAGGGAACCCATCGCTTTGGTATCAAAGGCAAATTGGCTCCTCGTTACATTGGACCCTTTCGCATTCTCGCCAAACGAGGAGAAGTTGCCTACCAATTGGAACTACCTCCGCACCTCTCCAGGGTCCACGATGTCTTCCACGTTTCTCAACTCAGGCGTTGCTTCTCGGATCCTATCCGTGAAGTGGACCACGAAACGCTTGATCTCCAAGATAATCTTACATATCGAGAGTACCCCATTCGTATCCTCGATCAAGCCGAACGTACCACGCGACGTCATAATATCAAGTTTCTCAAGGTTCAATGGTCGCACCATTCTGAGGATGAAGCAACTTGGGAAAGGGAGGATCGTCTTCGACTTGAATATCCCGCCTTCTTCTCGGAGGAACCCAAATCTCGGGACGAGATTCTTTTGAGTGGGGGTGAGTTGTCACACCCTAGCTAGT